>NC_091122.1:137470454-137811454 GCF_040183065.1 Periplaneta americana | reverse complement strand
AGGGTGAAATGTGTACTTCCATCAGAAACCAGTCCCACTAAGTAAACAGAGATTTTAGCTTAATGAAACTGTCCATTATTCCCTACATAATTCAACTACTTTTATCTTATAAAATATGCTATGTTAATTTAATTTCTACACTAAGCATCAGTTAGTGCATGTTCCTTAAAAAGACCATTTTTAAGACTACAGACCTAAGAATGATATATGCATCAAGACACTCACTACTTATTTCAAAGTTAAGTGAAAAATATATACGTTTTGTAAAAATCTCATTAAACACTCACCTCTATGTATGAAGTCCACCACTTTATCAATGTCCTGTTCTTTGAGTCCTCTGGTAGTCAGTGCAGGTGTACCCAAGCGAATACCACTTGGATTCAATGCGCTCTTATCTCCTGGTACTGATGGAATAATAAATAATCATAATAATAATAGTAATAACTATCATTCTAAAGAAAGTATGGCACTGAATGTAAATGAAACACTGATATCCTTTAAAGTTGGTTCAGTGGAAAGCAATCATTTCTTAACAACAACATGGCACACACATACTAGCAGTAAGAATAGCATTAAAGATGTGCTGTATATGGTATGTAATAATTCAACAAGCTGTAACATTAGGCCGCAACATAATCTTCAAAATGACAGAAATATTATACAGACTTAAAAACTGTAGCTTTTATTATCGTCATTATTAAACTTTTAAAACATTTCTTCCATGCATGTTTACCTTTTACATGTTTGCAAATAAAAGTTCCTTGTAGTTACGAGGTATTATTTCCAATTTTATTATTGCCGAGACAAAATTAAGAATGCTTCTACCTTGTATCATAAAAGTGCTGATAGCAAAATAAAATTTCATTTTTAATACATGTATTGTAAATAACTATTCTGAGTTTTACAGCATTTATTAAACTTTTTGATAAGTCGCATGAATGTAATGGATTTCACAATTCTTTTATTAAATTAAATCAACGTGAAAGTGTTAAGCATTTGTATTTCTTGTTAATAAATACATTATTATGATGTACCGAAGTACATATGATATTTCCGTGCAGATATTCTGCGTCATCATATGATGAAAGATGGGTGGAATGGAGAAAAATTCTCTCCGGCACCAGGATTTGAACCTGGGGTTTCAGCTCTACATGCTGATGCTCTATCCACTAAGCCACACCAGATTTCCATCCCGATGTCGGATTGAATCCTCTCAGTTTAAGTTCCACCTCTTGGGTTCCATCTAGTGGCCTACCCTCATGCATTGCGTCATGCACGGAAATATCATATGTACTTCGGTATATCATAATAATGTATGATATGCGAATAATCACTTAGTGATTTAAGACGGCGCTTATTCCATCAGATCCCGGGCACTTAGTCACTCATAACGAGTGCACCTCTGCACGTGTGTGTGGACATGGTCCCACTGTCATACATCTATGACGCATTTCGATTGCTGGTAAAATTCATGTTCTGGGAATAATAAGTTAATTAAGTAGTAAAATATCGCTGCAATCGAAAAGTATTGGGAATAAATTTGAATAAGGAACAAAAAAAAGTTTCTTTCCCAGGCATGATTCGAACCACGAATGTCTTAGTTACCAGTCTATCATGCTCTGGAGCGAACAAGGCTCTGAAATCAGCTACAAGGGTTGGTCCAGTTTTTTTGACACTACTGTACATTTCGTCTCTCTCTCTCTCTCTCTATATATATATATACGCAAACACTACACACGAAAGTTGTATTGCTACGTCTTAGCTTTGAATATATATTTACATCAGCAACTCTATTAACTAGAGAAAGCAAATGTTCACCTCCATCTTCCAAGTATAAATGGAGAGAAATGTTTTTTGAAGAAAATAAAAAGAGGATTAAGCAGAGTATATTCGCCCCAAAAGTACCGTTAGCCAGCTGTTTGCTCCAAGGTTAGCCTCACACCCCTCAAAACAATCACCCCTAACTTCTCCAAGGTTCAGGGCAGATGATCTGTGTCACAGACAGTAGTTGCCTCAATGCTAGCTTAATGGAACCTTCTTAGCCTATAGTCAAGACAGAAATTAAGAATCCGCAATTCTGGTATTACTGTAGGGTGATTTCTTCTATTGGCTACGATGCCTACACCCACCCTCTCAGATACTTCGGGTGATTAGTGTCTGAAGGATGTATAGTGAGGGAAAGAGAAAGAGAGACACCAGAAGTTGGCGTGTTTTTCGGGGTTTCACTTGAAGTTGTCAAGTTACAGTTTTTTAATTTATGTTAAGACGTTTATCTTGTAAAATCATTCTCAAATTTTCTGGTTCTTACTGTCAACATATTAGTAGCTGTCCATGAATTACTGGAGATATGCAAATCATAGTTAAAGAAAAGCTGTTCTAGTAGAAGTCGATATGAAGAAGGAAAGTCACTTTTACCTGTATTTTTGTTACAAGCTATGGAAATATCCTCTAAAATTTTCTCTGCCCGTGCACCTGTGATCCCAGCTGATCTTAAATCCACCAACACCAGATGAACATCTGTTCCACCAGTTACAACTTTGTATCCATATTTTTGTAGACCATCACTCAGTCGTCGTGCATTAACAACAGTCTATTAAAGAGAATTAATACCAAACAAAAATGTATTCAAATCCTTAAATATAATACTGTGTGACATACATTTTATACCAGAATACGATGTTCCTTCCATCTACTGTATCACCCCCATAATCTACATAAAGATTAATTTTTTGATTCTACAGAATACGTGTTTTGGTAACAATATTACAGATGAACAATTCACTCCAGTGCTGGGGATCGAACCCAGGTCCTTGGTTCTACGTACCAAGTGCTCTAACCATTGAGCTACGCCCAAGTTTAATCCACAGCTCCGGATCGAATCCCTCTCCTCCAGTGTTTTTCCCTTTGTGGCCTGACTCCAAGTTCGACGTGTGTTGACATTTTTATATTAAGTCAACTGCCCCTAATATTAATTGTTACCATAACAGACGTATTCTGTAGGACCAAAAAATTAATCTTTACATAGATTTTTCGAGCAACAGTGCATATTACTGTGGAATCCCGGCCACTCTTCAAGGAACGACCACTCATATAAATTGAGGGAAAGAAGACAGAGGACGGACACTGGAAAGTTTTCTTTTCTCAATCGTACTATCAGGGACTGGAATGCTTTACCTGTAGATTTACTAAAGGCTTTACCAACAACCAAAAACGTATTTAAAAATAGGCTTAAGGACTTTACTAATAGACGGTAATTATACATAGTATGTAAATGATATTTTGTTATTGAAGTGTTGTATCAGTGAAGAATTATGTTGTGTCAGTGAAGTGTCAGTGAAACGTGTTCCTGTCAGGGAAGCTTTATAGTTTATAGTGGCAGTGCAAAGTATTTGAAGTGTTAGTGAAATCAGGATAGAATCAGTGAAATGTGTCGTAGTTCCAGTACAGTGAGTGAGTTGACAGCGAAATGAGTGTAATGTGGAAAGGTACTTGTGCAGATATGAACATATCATACTCGTGAGTTTTAGTTCGAACTTAGATTTAAGATACAAATTAGATTTATTTTAAATGTTATTTCAAGTGATCGTGCTTCATTTAATTTTAGGATATTCCCTATTATTATTATTATTATTGTTAGTATTAATTATTGGTATTAATATTAACTGTATTTTTAATTAATAAGTTTATTATTGTCATTATTGAGTGTAATTAGTTACCACTGCCACCGGGTATATACCCATTGCAGTGTGAATAAATATGTACGTACGTACCAAGTTACTCGACTGAATGCGCTCCCTGTATAATGGCAGTTGACTTAATATAAAAATGTGAACATATTTGCCGAACTTGGAGTCAGGCCACAAAGTGAAAAACACTGCAGGAGAGGGATTCGATCTGGTGCTGTGGATTAAACTTCGGCGTAGCTCAATGGTTAGAGCGCTTGGTACATAGAACCAAGGACCCGGGTTCGAGCATATTTTCTCCTCTAATATTAATAATTACCCCCATAATGTTATCTGTACAATAAAAGACATAAGGAAATGTAATTTGAGTTACCTGCTGCTGGTACTTCAGGAATTCTGGAGTCCTTGCCTGTAGCATTGCTGTAGCAATACCTGCAATGGCATTATTATGGGGCCCACCTTGCAGGCCTGGAAATACAGCTTGATTGATCTTACTCTCCAGATCATACAAAATCTTCTCACCTGCCTTGTTTACAGACCTCACACCTGCGATTATCAAATAACAAAATACCATTAACCAAAATATGTTCATTACAGAAACTTCAGTGACGTCAAGCAAAGATGTATCTAAAAGAAACAAATGAGTATTTTAGTACCAGTAAACAAAGCCTATATCACTTAAAATTAAAATACTTACCTGTTATTCAGGTATGGGTAGGTATGTAGGTAATACAGAAGTTTTATTGTCACTTTGCACTGGCTAGATGTTAAAATCTGAATTCAATTAAATAAAAAAATGGTAAAGTCCGTTATAAGTGTCTCCTGTGTAACCAGTCATAAAAGAAAGTAGAATTTCTTTTATTTTTTTTTTTTTTTGTCAGTAAGAATAATATGATAACATACAAAATAATACAGAATAAAACATGCATTCGTCTTTGTTACTATTGTGCTGTCCAGCTGTTTACTATCCCCTTTCCAAATCTAATATAACTATGAGACAATACAATAACATCACTCTGCTTCACTTAAATAAGTAATGAAATACACCATTATGCATACCTCTTTGCATAAGGTAAGAGCAAGGCTCTTTATTTAAATATCTGTAATTTTATTTTCCAACAATTCAATAAGAGTCGAACCTTTGTAACAGAGAGGTTGTGTTGTTCACAACAGCTAGTAGGTACTGTACATAGTCAATACAGAGCAATTTCGTGAATCAATATGTTACATGTTAAATAATCAGTAATGGAAATGTACTAGTGTTATACTGGGTCGCACATGAAAGCATAGCCTGCCTTCTCTTTGAACATGCAATTGTGATGTTCTAACTGCTTGAAATAATGGCACTAGTATTATTTTAGACAGTGAACCGCTGCAATAATAATAACTGACATTCTCTGACAACAATGGCGCCAGTATCGTATCATATTGAGTGAGTGAACATTTCATCACATTAGTCGAGTCAAACATTTCTGTCCACACTGTGCAATATGACATACGCAACAGAGGAAGGAGTGGTAATTATGGAGGCATATGTGAGATTGGGTTCGATTAGGGAAAATCGCGATATTTTTGGCAAACAAGTTTCCAGGTAGAGACCAATCATGAAGAGAGTGATACAAATATTGATTAAAAAGTGGCGCCCTACAGGATGTCTGCATAATTCCTCAAAACAAAGCGTCCCTTTAGTTCGCATGCCAAAGTTACTGCAGACATTCGCCATAGCATTATGCAAAGTCCAAACAAGTCAACATGTAACTGGTGCAGAAAGCACACATACGCATGAGAACATGCCAACGTGTGTTGATGACCGACCATAAATTACAGGAGCCCGACAATCACATTAATGAATAATTTCAAGCGAAAAATTGTTCCAGGGCCGGGTATCGATCTCAGGATCCTTCACTTAGTGCACGAATGCTCTACCGACTGAGCTACCTCAAGAACTATACATGACACTGTCACAATTCTTCCCTTTATATCCACAAAACTCAAATGGCCTGACAAGACACCAGAAACCCAACTTTGAGTGCACACAGTTCTGTGTGACTTAAATTGTGGCTTTCTGTTAATTACAGTAATGAATATATTATGCAAATCTGGTTTTAAGGTAGACACTCCCTGTGAAACAGGCTTGAATAATTTCAAGGGAAAAATTGTTCCGGGGCCGGGTATCGATCCCGGGACCCTTCGCTTAGCGCAAAAATGCTCTACCGACTGAGATACACCAGGAACTATACAAGACACCGTCACAATTCTTTCCTTTATATCCACACAACTCAAATGGGCTGACAAGATGCCAGAAACCTAACTTTGAGTGCACACAATTCTGGGTGACTTAAATTGTGGCTTTCTGTCAATGTACCTACAGTATATTTGCTAATACTTGTCAACATTAATCAACAATTTTATCTTTGGGAAAGTAATGTGAATATGTGTATTCGTATGTGACGAATTATGGCCAGTGTGAGTTAGAAGTGTTAAAAAAAATAGCATCACTGTATAGATGAATAGATGAGAGATCGAGGAGAAGAAGATAAAAGCACATTAGTATCTGCATAACAAGAGTAATTCGGATGGACAAATGCACACATATAGGCAGAAATAATAAATAAAACCTACCTTTCCTAAAAAATATGACACCTGCACGAGGACCACGAAGTGTTTTATGAGTAGTAGTGCTCACAATGTCACTGTATTCAAATGGGCTAGGTACAACACCAGCAGCCACCAAGCCAGAAATATGTGCCATATCAGAGAAGAGATAGGCACCGTTTTCATCTGCTATCTCACGAAAACGTTTGTAATCCAGACACCGGGAGTAACAACTGATACCTGTATGCATACATACATACATACATATTAGACATACGAGCCCATAATAAGTAACTTTCATATACTTCAATTACTTTTCCTTACAGACAAATATTTTGTGTAAAAAGACATCAGTAAAGTTAATAAAGAGAAAAACAAATTACACATAATGATATTATTAGTTAATAACTTCAGATGCAGTGAAAGACAGCAGACAACTTTCAAATGAACTTTCCTCCCTCACATCATAGCTCCACTCAGTCACAATTATTTTTTCAATCCAAAAACATTTCATGTTCAAAACATCACTTACCAGCAATTATCAGTTTGGGCTTAAAGAGCTTTGCAGTTTCTGCGAGCTTGTCATAATCAATGAGACCTGTACTGGGATTCACTTTATATGGCATTGATTCAAAAAATATTGAAGTTGCAGATATCTTTTTGGTAGCTGTCATGAAACCATGAGTCAAATGGCCGCCATCAGGAAGATCAAGACCTTAAAAATAAATTTTTATAAGTTACCGGTACACTTATTTCTATATATTAAAAAATCACTAAGAAGTACGGAAGAGTGATCGGAATTTTATGCAACTGCACTAGAAACACTTTCTAGATTATCGGAGTTCCTTGTGTGACCTGTAGGTAGCATGTAGCTCTGAAACATCACAAGTGCTAAGTGACTTTTTTTTTTTTTTTCGAAATTAAGATCTTCACATTTTTATGTACCATTCAGGTTACATATCAATCTGGACAAGGATCATGAGGCCTCTACGCAGTTCAAGTCATGACCAGTACATGATGCTAGACAATACTTCACGGGCCTTTTTTTGTAGTTTGTTTTTCTCAAATAACTCTGTTCCGTATTTTTGGCACTTAGCTCCTTTGTTATTTCAAGGCCTCATTTATTCTGGCTCTTGAACTAATAATACTATTCTTATTTTTATTTATTTACATTTACGTGAAACTGAAGAAAACTTGGTTATGTCTGTATGATTACTAGCAGTGGAGCATGTGGTCAAGAATGCAATGCATTTATTTATTTTCTTAAGAGCTTGCAATGAATAAAATAATGTTTGTTATAGTATGCTTATTAGTCAGTGTAATTTGAACATTGTCGTCTGAATTAAAAATAAGTTATTACTTTCACAGTTAGTTGCTGTCAGAACTTGAAATTTAGAATGCAGTGCAGTGTTATATATATGGCTGGTGTCCATTCGAAATAGGGGAGGAAAAAAAAAAAAGCGAAATATGAAGAAGTCTTATTTAAGATAAAATTTTGAGCATTGCTTTTTAACACTTGTTTAAATTTCCTCTTAGATAACATGCTAAAAATATTTCGAACAAGAAGGCATGTAGTTTTAAAATTCCCTTTCTTAATTTCAATGAGTAAATGATGATGCAACTTCTTATATTTCACATTAATGATTCAAGTGTAGAGACTATGTTTCAGTTGATGTATCTCTTCATGAATTAAATACCCATATAATTAATTTCCTCAGTAAGTAAAAAGGTTGACAAGTCGACTTTTAAGGAAAACCTACCTTTCAAATGCTACAAAGAAACTTCTATGGTGGAAACATATTTGTTGTAATTTAAACATGGAGCAATTCTGTAGCATATTGCTGCAAGTGATAACTTGCTTTGGCATTTCTGAATTTATTTTCCTACTTAGCACTGGCTACTTCAAATTAACTAAAAAATATAAAATAAACCAAATTAATCAGAAAAGCTATGTGCAGGATAAAAGAAACAGTGATTACGAGAGCATTTAAAATACAATGTTGTTGTTGTAAAAAATAGGGCAAAACCTATTACAACAGCTTTGTGCTGAATAAAGAAATGAGTGGTCAGGTGAGCATGATAGTGTGTGACAATCAGTGCTGCGCATGATTAGGTAGTTAGTCTCCAAGAGCAGTTGTTTGCGCAATCTCAATCAGAAACTTCCAGTTACCTCCAAATGATATTGCAACAACTTTCCTTTGGACAAGACAGGAGGCCGTATGTGTGCTGTGGCACAGAGGTACACTTTCCACTGAGCATTCCTTAAACTGGATCACATAGTGATTTGATTCTGCTAACATCCGCGTATTTTTTTATAATACCGTGTAATTCGTTGTTTATTCTCTCTCTCTCTCTTTTTTTTTTTCGGTTTGAAGTACTACCTTAGTCGACAGATTTCTTTTTTCTATGTTATTGATAAATCATTATATCCAATTACAAAATCTACAGCAAAAGTAAAGTTTTTCTATAGCTAATGTAAACATTTATAGTTCTCCTGCAAACACTCGTTTATTCCCAAATAGTTATTGTCAATTAGTCTAATAGATTTAGTTTAACGTAAAATATATTAAAGGCATTTCAGAATGGAACCAAAGAAATATGTGGTATAAATGTGTAAAGGTTTACTGTTTAAAAATAATTTATTCAGGCTCTTCGTTGCCTTCAACTATGGCAAACACATAATATATAATTGAAGAGGTGAGAATGAGATAGTCCAAAGCCACACTTTTAACAAAAATGTTTTTTGTGCGAGTTAATTTCTTAGACATATTGGGAAGCTATTATTAATATATTATAAAAAATTCTCAACAAACGACGTAAGTAGGGCCTATATGCCGAAGAAATTATGATACCACACCTAACAGCATTGGACTGTAAACCTTTAACACACTCTTCTGTAAAGTTCTGTCTGTGTGGCTTAGGACTGTATCATTCTCACCCCTTCAATTGTCATTTTGCACAAAATCACAACAAAATTTCCTATTTTGGAGAAAGAGAGAGGGAGGGAGGGAGATAGGGAAGGGGGAGAGCGAGAGGGAGAGAGAGATTGAGGAGATAGGGAGGGGGGAGAGACTGTTAGTTATGTCTTATAATATAATTTATACTTACCCATGATTCTTCCATGTGGTTCTACAACAGCAGTATATACTGCTAGGTTTGCTGGTGAACCGGAATATGGTTGGACATTAACACCCCACTCATTAGGATCAAGTTTGTAAGCTTCTAGTGCTCTCTTCTGACAGAGTAATTCAATTTCATCAATATACTCATTACCACCATAATACCTGTAGGAAGAGTACTATATATTCAATACAATACGTGCATATGCAGAGAGTTTCAGAATTAAACTGAAGAAGAGGTTGGGGAAGGGTCCTAGGCAAGAACTTTGACATAGGAAACTAGGGGGTCTGCAGATTCAAACTTGCATGTAATGGCATGAAATATCTTTTAGACCAGTACACCACTGATTGAACCTGCACATGGCATAGCAGTACATTTGTAAGTAAATATACACACAGTATAACATACACAAATTGTTACTACTCTCACTTAGAACAGTGTGTTTTTCACTCCAAAGGCATAGCTAAGACAGAGTTATTCACTAGCACGAGTACTTTCATTCCACTATCCACTACCACCACTGAAATCATCACTACCACTTTAATCATCTCCACTCAATCGAATTACTTCGTCCATAGTAGACTCGCACTGTTACAGAGGCAGGTGGCAAGATAGAAGTTACTCGCTCCCTCAACCATTTCTCGAAGATGGAGTTCATTTCTCGGTGCTACTATATGACAAACAGATCTGAAACCCCAGGAAATATGTGAACGAAATTACTTGATTCCGCTTCCTTATCTGCAACCATTCCCTCTCCTGATCCCGTCCTCTTCCTGAACCACCCCCTCCTCCCCAAGCCTGACCATCTACTTCACTCACAAATTGAGGTACTACCTAGTGAGAGTTCGTAGTTGCCAATTTGCTAAATCTTCTGTTTTTCATATCATTTATGAATCCGTGGTGTGTGTGCATATGTATATAATATTAGTAAAATACATTATAATTAGTGATAAAACAATTAATTTTATTTAAGAATTTCTCAGAATGACTATGAATATTTGAAGTTATGAAATGTGGCAACATCTATTTCTTTGGTGTCCTTGTCTTCTCCCTTGACGAGAGCTTTAGACCTCTTTAATGAGCTGAGACAGGGTGGGTGTGAGTAGTGTGGGTTAAGTTTGCGAAGGGCAGAAACCGACACTACCACCAAGATATTTGGGTCAGGGTTTCAGATCCGTTTGTTGTATAACAGTCATCAGTAGTTGAGTTACCTTTATAAATGAGAAGACCACCATAAAGAAATCCAGATTCGGAACCTATGTCTATTATTATAAGCCTTTTGGACTTGTTTCCTTCTAACATCTTTTCCTTTCTGCTACCATTTTTGGGAAGTCAAATCAGTGTCTATCCAAGACTCATATAGATAATTTTTGTCTTTGTTCTGATCTTTTGTGATATTCCTGCAATTCCAATCAATAATGTTCGGTCATTCTCGAAAGAGTAATCCATCCTGTAATCTCTTCCACAGAAATCCCATGCTTTTTAGCATAGTATTAAAAAGCATTACAACCTTTTGCTATGCCTCTTCCTGCTAAATGCAAACTGTGACTTGCACAGAGGCAGAGATTTAATAAAAGATCTGTAGGCTATGGAGCGGTAAAGTTTTTGAATAGATGATACTGAATGTTATCTCAGGTCAATATATCACACTCATAGGTCGTGAGGTTACCTTTTCCTAGCCCCACTTCTCTGCTCTCAGAATTAGCTACTAAACATGGCCTATCAGTACCTTCGACTCATATACTGTTGCCTGATGATTACCAAACATTCTCACGCACACAATGATGATATAATCGTAATTCAGTGGTACCATCATTATTTAGCAGTGCGTGGGTCTAGGATAAATCTTTGATAAACATTATATAGCTTACAAAAGCACTCTTTTTTGTTATGCTCCAGTCTAAATATATCTAGTTACCTATCTATCAAAACGCACATATATGCAAGAAATAGGCATACCGGTACCAAAAGTCTGAACAAACCAAACCTAACCTATCAGTGATAGATTTCAATAAAACAAGCTTTTTTATCTTTCCATATATTGGCAGCACTGTAATACACATTCCTAGGGACATTGTGTATGTTTAATGGACAATTGTGTGTGGAATATTTCTTTCTTGAGTGAAATTGGTTGGTTGGTTGGTAGTGGCCATTTGAGATGTTGACACGTCATCAATATAAAGCTTCTAGATTATTATTCATTTGATTATTATATTATTATTAAGTTGGTTGCATATCATTAGATGTTCCTTGTTTAAAACTATATTCTCATAGTTGCAAAAAGGGCAATAGTCATCCTTGATTATTTTCATCCTAAGATGTTGGAGAGGCAATCATGTCCTGTTGCATGTTCTGTTCTTCTTGTACAGTTAATTTCTCTTTCATGAGTTTCAGTTTGGAAGGAAGCTCTAGTTCAAAATTTGCTTCTGCTGTTATGCTGGAAACCTTTTTTGTCAGAGCATCAGCAAATTCATTCCGCACCAATCAGACATGACCTGGAATCCATTGAAGAACTACTACTAAATTTTTTATCTGAACTGCTCGATACAGTTTTCTTATTTCATCGACAGTTTGTGTTGTTGGGGTGATATAGGTCTAGTTCATGATAATTTTGAGTGATGCTTTTGAATCAATTAGGAAGACAATTCTTTTATTTAGAGAATGTCTGTATAATATAGTTTCTAATGCAGCATCAATGGCTAGAATTTCTTCATCGAAATTGTGAGCATATTGTCCTAACAGTGTACTGAGAGAAGTCTTCACTATATATTCCAAAAGCAGCTTCTCCATTTTGAAATGGATCATCGTGAGTGGAATTGTGGAAATAAAGATTGCAGTATGTATACATATATGCAGTCTACATCTTCTATATTTGTGAAGTTATTCCATCTCTCAGTTTCATTTGATTGTGAAATACTGGAACAGAATTCACACATCAGTCCTCATTGTGGTGTAACTGACATCGAAGATTAAATTATTTTTTCACACAGTAAAACAGCTACAGTGATCCCCAGTAACGGGTAAGCCTATTTAAACCGTTTTACCACAAATTTGGTTCGCAGAAAATATTTTTGCTCCATTTCTATTATTATCTTGTGAAAAAACTGAATTAAGCCTATAGTACTACTGTAGCTCACTATAGCTTAGCCCTCTAGAAGACCAGCTATATAGCTAAGTTATTTTAAAATTGTTATTGTAGAATGAACTGCGAAAGAAAGCAGCAGGGCCGCCGACAGAATTTATGGGCCCCTATGCAATACTGTACTCTGATCCCCATTAAAAAAAGTAACAATTACAAGTTACTAGTTATTCTAACCATAATAATTATTTGCAAAATAAATAAAAGATAATCTCATACACAGATACGAACTTAAAAATATACACTTTTATTACGTTGAAAACTTTTAGCCAAACTTCATATTAGCACAATATATTATATTCATAAAACATTATTCTTAAACACCTGTATTTTCTAACTTGCAATCCAATGTCAACAAACAACTCTCCTTGACTTCATTGATGCAAAATCATCAATTATGTTATCAAAATTTAAAGACCTAGCAAGATCGCTCTCCAGACTAAGGAGCCAAGGTTACTCAGTCGTTCTTGACACATTGTTTATCTGAATACATTTTTTATTTCCTTCATTTTGCTGAAGGATCTTTCAGCATCAGCAACTGTCACAGGAATTGTATAGAATATTCTAATGGTTATACAAATATTTGGAAATAAAGTATCCAGTTTTAATTCCCCCAGACTATTTAGAAGATTCATAGGTTTTAGTGGGGTTGGCCCTAAATTAGAGGCTTATCACTGATTTCTTTATTAATATCTTCATAATATTTTTCACGCAGTCTAGCACCCATATTACTATCTCCCAATTTTTTCTGTCTCTCCTTGTGCTTCTTAGCTCCCGACTTATGCCTGTACTTGTTCATTGTGCAGTTAAACTATAACCAGTAACACTAATGAACAGAATTTACTAGACAAATGATAACGAAAAGACGAAAGTTTCGACACGAAACATACAATGTACTGAAAAAGAAACATATCCTGCGACTTCAGCTTGAGAGAGTACACTAGCATATTGTGGTGGGTCAGCGAGGGTTTGGTAGTTAAGAAGGACAAGCCAATAAATAATTGAACGTGTTCAGTACAAGCGACGGGAACATACAGTAGTTCAGGCAAATGCCGGGGGCCTCAATTGTCGTGTCGGTGAACGTTAATGCGGGAACCGATATTCTATTGTATAAAAGTTATATAGCGATCAAATATTAAGTAGGCCAATAATTTTAAGAATGGCAACTGGTAGGAAATTTCAATAATATTACAATGGATGTGTTTTGAATAGGAAAATATAATTTACAGTATAAATGTTTGTTCACACGAGACTTTGTGATGGGGACGAGAGACAAAGATCTGTAAATCGGTTCTGTCCTGTCAAAATCGAGGAATCTGTGATTTAAAACTTTTCACAGTCTTTAATTCTACAGATAGGTCTCTCTTCCTTTCCTGATGGAGCCAATACACAGCGCCACAATGCTGATGTTTCTACTTTTATGATATGGTTTGAAAACTCGTTTCGTACAGTGTCAAACTGTATTGTCACTTGAACGATACTGTCCTGTGGAAAGAAGGTGTAATGATTAATATACCTATATAGTATTCATACTTTAACTTATATGTAACATTAACTTTATTACTGCAGGTAGACTATGTTGTTATAATTTTTCTTATAATTTTCAGTTTTAGTTTTTTTTATACCTCTCAATGTCAATCTGTGTGGTTGTCAAACATAGCTGGTAATTTCGAAGACTAGGACAATTTCCGTGTTTAGAAGCTCAACCCGAACATTATTCGTAACAATCATTAATATTGTATTATAATCTGTGTTAGTTTTCCTATATTCTTTAATGTTAAACTAGCGCTGAGGTAGTTCCGGTGATCTTGGAAGTGAAAATCGTTGAATTTATAAAGGATTTTTGATAATTAGGTAGAAAACGTTGGGTCAATATGGCGGACATCATCGAGGATCAGCAACAGGTTAGGTTTTGTTTGTTCAAGTTTTTGGTATGCCACCAAAAGGCGTATAATATGCAAGGCAAAACAAAAACCTTAACAAACCAAACCTAACCTGTCACTGATCCTCGATGATGTCACTGACATCAGTTATATTGACCAACGTTTTCTACCGAATTAGGCCTACTGGATTTTTTTTTTTTTGGTGGAGATGCAGTTCATCATAAGCCTATGCAAGGCATAACAAAAGCCTAAACCAACCAAATTAACCTGTCACCGATTCGTAGGCTATAATGCAAGGTGTACAAACGGAGTACGAAGGGAACTACATCAGTGCTAATTTAATCTTTATTTCTTTTCACATTTAATATTGTTGCTCAATGCCAGACGATTGGCAACAAAGCATTTGTCGTCTCGCACTCCCAATATTTCACGTTTAATGTTGAAAACAATGATTTTTTTTTGGTGTATTTTTAAGTCTGTACTTTTAGAATCAATGCTGGTAAAAATTTGTGCCTGAAGTCTGTTATGATGAAAAATACAAAATTTCTGACAAGTATAATAGGCCTAATTCTCCAGAAAGTGACTATAAAAATGCCCCCTTTCTGTTGAATTGCCGTTATGGACAAAAGGATGAAATCGTTTTGCGTCGGTGTCTATTCCAAAATCGGTGGAAGTCGCTCAACGCTCGTTTCACCAAAATTTCCATGCACGTAACTTATTACTCTAAATTTGTGTTGGAAAATGTAAGATTTTAAGTCACAATCATGGAACTACAAATTACAATTCACTATTTTCACACTCAGATAAGCCAGAATCTTTGTTACAACCCGCAGTACCACCGAAAATGGTAAATAGGCCTATGCAGAAATAAAAAGCTTTATGTCATGTTAAGCGTGTCCCCTTTTTGGTTTACAAAATCTGGGAACTCTACAGCCTACTTGAATTTTCTTACCTCTGTCCTGGAAGTCCTTCTGAATACTTATTATGAAGGCAAGAACTTAGACATTGTAGAACAGGAAGAGATGTGAAATTCTCAGAAGCAATCATTTCTAAGCCATGTAGCTGCCGCCGTTTCTCTTTCTTTATTAAATCGAACAATTCGGGATCAGAATCCCATAGGGTCTTGTTCAATGCTTGAGAATCTCCACTCATTCTTTCTTCTGTCTGTAATAATTATGAATAACTTTTAATTAAGCCTACTGAAATATTACAGGAACTTGTGCTTGTGTAAAAAAAATCTTTAGTAACACTTCACAATGACACACAAGGTAGTGGTAACTCTGTACAACGCGACTATATGTTTGAGAATTTCACTACAAAATACGTTGTAACACATAATTATATCTAAATTCTCGAGGTCAGGGCTATCAGATAGCCTTTCGTAACTACGTACATTAATGTTTGTAAGTTGACCTTTGAGATTAGGATTATGAAAGGATGCACTTATTTTAGTAGAAGAATAACAATGCGTCAGTACTAAAGACACAATGGTTCTGTCTATGCTTTTAAAGCTACTTACGTTTGTCTTAACAATATTCCCAAGCTCCTAATCACGGAGATATACAAAACATACAACTTGCCGCCAAACAACCTGTTCTGTTTACGAGCCACTCCTGTGGCCGGTTTTGCAACTCGTCAAATCAGAATTTATTTTATTATAAGATCAGCCAATCAGACGCATGTCATTACGTAACTGCAGGCTGCCATTGCTGGCAGAGAGACTTGTAGCAAGGTTATATAATTTGCGTATGATCAGATAAACATGAAATATGTAATATTCGTCATGTTGATTATAAAATAAAAAACAATTATTGCTATTATGTTGCCGTAGATATTACTGACTAACAGTAAAGTATAGAGTTTATATAGTTATCATTGTACCACCCCCTCCCTAGTCTTTATTTGATCTAATCGTGTCGATAGAAGATATTTGTGTTGTTGACATGTACGTACGTATGGAACAAGTTATTACCAGTTTCGGGTCCGAGAACGTAATCCTTCCCCTATGTCCCCTACGATTTTGACGTTTAATTCTCCAATGTTAACATTTAAGTAGGAAATGCCCTTCTAAACGGATTAGGTACATGTGAAACAGTGGCGAAGTTCTTACGAGGCTTTTGAGGCAGCTTACCAAAAAAAGATTGAGTAGTAACAACAGCGATAGAGGAATGGTAACAATAGGTCTATAAGTTTGTAATAAACACTTGGTTTCACTCCGATCTCCGATATGTATTAAGTTCACTGTTGGTAGTCATTTCAGGATGGAGAGTTGAGTGGGAGACATATGGCAGAAGCCTCTCAAGATGAATCTATACGGTTCTTTCAACTTTAAGCATTCAAGCAATGCATGCAAGAATGAACCAAACGCATTCAATTGTGCATGTTTTTCTGTCAAAAATGAGAGCGCATGCGGCAATATTGGAAACTACCCATCGCCAGTGGGTATCTTGCACTAACTTGTGCGTATTTTATTCAACAGTAGCATGTAGCGAGCACCTGATTGTTTTAAATGGCCGTGAATAAACTGAAAATTCTTTTGTTTACAGATAGCCAAGATGATCCTGTTGCGAATCGCACGTGTATTTCGTTTAACAGTAGAATGTAGGGAGCAGCTGATTGTTTGAAGTGTCGTGAATAAACGGAAAATTCTTTGTTGTGATGGACTTATGAGAAATTGCAATATCCACTGCCCAAAACATGTCAGTTCCTTCAGTACTGGTTTCTAAAGCTTGTAGTTTAAATTATTCGTGAATTTCAAATGCAGAGTTTATTGTTCTAAAGAAGATATTCAGCTATATCTATGCTTTCATTTGGAGCTACACAGTAGAATTAACTGAAACTCTGGATCATATATGTAACAGACAACTCCTCTCTACGTTAAAATCGGCAGCACTTTGAAGAGAACCGCCAGGATCGCCACCGTCCGCCGTAAACGAACACGAGATGGCAACACGGTCGCTAATGCAATTCAAATGGTAATAATGACGAGACTCCTTATGTAACAACTAGATGGCAACGTAGTAAACCTGACAAAAGTTGTTAACCTCAAAGCCTACAAGCCCGACATATGTTACATATATGATCTAGGCTGAAACATCATTTCTCACATCATTAACTCTTCTACTTACTGTTTGATGGCACAAGGACACTATTCCAAACTTTTTGGTTACCTTATTGCCCCGAAATGCAGATCTGATTTTTATAGCATATCATTTAATGAGCTCACTACATCTAAGACACTTCTTCCTAGCTCCAGGAATGTTTATTCTTCTGCTTGGTCAGCCTCAAATCATTTAATACACAACTCCTTGGTATTTGTCGCATTTTGTTCTATACAAGCTAGTATGTTTGCTTACATTATAGACTTACTCCGTTGTAACGCTTATGATTGAGAAACATAACACATTGTGCTGGGGGGGGGAAAAAAAAAAAAAAAAAAAAAAAAAAAAAAAAAAAAAAAAAAAAAACTCTCTCTTGCCATGTGGACTGAATATCCATTGTTCTTCTGTCCGAAGTGGCCTGGTACATCTTAAAACTTAAACTGAATGAACTGCTAATGGAAATTACAAAATTTGAATGTAAAATTTCGTACTGAAATCTAACTTAAAATTTCTCTTATTCATTTATACATTATGATTATAATATAGGCATTTTAAAAATATGTAAGAGTTGAGAGCCAACAAAATTAGTATGAGGGCTGCAGGTTGGACCACTCTGATGTGCATCATGAACAGTTAAATTTTAAATACGATAGTGTCACAATTAAATTTTAAAGAAGATTATGTCACAATTTAAATCTTAATAATAGTTGCAATTCAGTTTATAACCTTCAGAAATAGAAAACAAATATGATTGCATATTTGAAAACAGCATAAAAAGGTATTATGAAGATGAACTTATGTTCAACTAATATTCAGTTAAGAGACAGGAAAAAAAGTTACCGAAAAATCAATGAACACGTACACATTTCAAACTAAGTTAATAAATTGGGAACAAATGAAAATTCAAGCATATTTCAAATTATCTTAGAGAGACAAACTTTCCAATGCCACGAGACAGGAGAGCAGATAATTAAAAAATTTTATGGTGATATAAGACAAAATAAAAGAGTCTAATACAAAACAGTCAGTTTTGTGAGAAAGACGACTATGTTTCGGTTTGTCACACTACCCGTTTCATTATTGATTTATAATTCTGCTAAACATATATGTGCAATTTTAAGTATCAATTTATGAGTTTGCTAATACCACACCTGTTAGACCTCAAACAGTAAATAAGAATACAAATCCCAGTGATCATAAACAAGCAATGACATTTCCAGAATGATTTTCTGAGATGGCTCTTACAGAATCAGATTTCAGTATTGAATTTCTTTCAAACCAAAGAGTGATAAAAGTGATCCATTTTTAAATATTAAAATTACAAACTGAGGATAATCTACTCAAATATGGTATTCTAAAGGACTTTAAAATATTTACAATTTGTCATCGTCGTAAGTTCTTACTGAACATACAGCACTCGTATAATATTCTTCAATAGGAGAGGGTTGGGGGATTTTTGCTTGGAAGTGGAAAAGAGGATTTATAAGGATTTTGAATGAAATAAGAGAACAAAAGCAAAAAAATTACTGCTCTAAAACATGTGAAAATCAAATTATTTTAAATACATAAATACTGATTTTTGAAAAAAAAAAATACGGAAATTATAAACCTTTCTTAAAAATGTCACAAATATATTAAAAATTCTACAATTTAGGATAAAACTGGATAAGTTGGCAGGTATAATGACAAACAAAATATTCATATACAATTTGAGACAAGGCTAATATTCAATAAAATCATGCTAACTGCAATTACATAAATTCATATTTAAATTAGCCTGCCAAGAATCAGTTTTATTTATTATCATTATACCATACAAAGTAAAATAACCAAAAACCTTACAGCAACTGGTTTTACAGACTGTATCTTTCTTCACCACTGGCTTGATGCAGCTTTGGTGTTCTTTACCCTATCCAGTCAGCACTTCTTGCATTCATATTAACTTCCACTAAAATAATATTCTAAATTCTTATATTATTTTCAAAACAAAATGTAAGTATACACATTGCTTATTACGCTTATTTTGCTTTGGAACGTCACAGTCTTAACTTCCTGGCAAATCCCAAGTTAAAATGGCCACAAATTTAGTGAGGCAATCAACAAATACAAGTTATGAAGGTCATGATTAAATTATCACACAGATTATATTAGCTTGTCACACTACACTGCGCTCATACTTCCAGGCATACATTTTTATATTGATAATTTAAACACTCTTACAAATATATGCAAGCAAAATAATCATCCACAGTACCAGTTGGCCATTGTACGTAGTTCGATATAAAATAGGTATTTTCTTCTCACTCTCCACAGCAGCAACACATGTTCTAATCAACATCTAACATCCTTTAATAACTGTAGATATTATGTTCCAGAGATTAACCAGAGTTTATTAAGATACAGAGGGTTATTTTTATTACATATTCAACAAAGTGTCTAGCAATTTAGGTCAAGTTCTCTGAAATAAAATAATGACAGGTTAATTTAATATTTGGGGTTAACAGACAAAATTTCAAGGTAGAGGGAAGTGGATGTGTGTAATATACTCTGCTTGCTACCAAAACAGGGTTGCCAGGTCTCTTAAACACCGATGTTAACTCAGTCTATGAAGAATGATAAGCTGTTAATATGAAAGATCAGAACCAAACTCTGGTACAATATTTCACATAATAATGATTATTATTAATTCAAAATCTTCATACAATTTTTAAATTAGTAGTTAAATCCAATCAGTCATAAAATTAATAGCAAAAGTAACAAAAATATAACTTCAATATTTGAATGTCAGAGAACACAAAGACACACACCATTTAGGCTATGAATCACAGAAAAGTATAGAATCAAACAGAACGTGGGGCTCCAGATTGAGACAATTTTTCATATGGTTTGTACTACCGTCACTAACTCTAATGCTGCTGCTACTACTACTACACCAACCGGAGACAACATACAAGTAATTTTAAATGTTAATACCATTGTTATGTAAAGGTCAAATTTAAAATAATGATGAAAAATGAAACGCAAACCAGTGTAGCTTTTGTGAGTCCACACACCTGGCAACCCTTTCCACATAACAGATATTATCGCAATAAGAAATTTTTTATAAGATGCTTTGAGCAAGAGTATCTGTGCAGTCAAAACACTAAAGACTATGTCAAATTGCTGACATCATCTTACATGCTTCAGTGCATTTATAATTTCTTACATCATGGCTGCTCAGAACAATGCCTAACACATTTTCGCAGACAGCTGAGGCATACTGTATGCAAAATTGAACTTCTGCTTACCACCATTTAATTTAACAATCATATTCTAGAAATTATGTACAAATCAGAAATATGTATTGTTATGTACAAAATTATGTGAATTATTCTTAAACCAATTCTTTCTCTTCATATAATACTGATGGATAGGGTAAGCTTTCCATATTAAATCCAAAGGCGATTTTATTCCAAACAAAAGGGAAAGAATAATAATAAAAAAGTGGGGCGAATAGCATTATGCTAACTACATATAATTACATGATTTTTATTTTCCTTAAACAGACAAATTAAAAACGGATCCAAACGTAACCCTCTTTCCCTATCAGGTTTCCTTCGGTTTCAGTTGCGCTGACACACTCATGCATACACATATTCGTTCTTTACTATAAAGTGGCATGCACACAAACACACACTCTTTACGGCCTGCATTAAATCGCTGTACCCCACGGCTACAGTTCTTTCCATGAGGCAATATCATTCAATCCTCATGTGAAAAGATCACATTTCTCTGTTACAATTTAAATCTGTTTACTGGACTACAACAGTAAGGGCAACTAAGGGCAAAAAGCATGCGGAGCTACCATCATAATTAACCACTCGATCGAGTGGCACTCAGTTCCAGTAACCATATGCTGCTGCTGCCGCCCTCTGCTGTGACACACAAACTGCACTCTTTTCCTTAGTTCTCGTCAACCAGCACATGCACTGTCCCCTTCTTTCTGTGACTCCTATTCCGATGATCCAGCAAGGTTCAAGGGAAGCAGACAGGTGGAGGCAGAAAAAACTGTTTTAAAGGAAAGTACCCAACAAATGCACAGCCTGTCACTGCACAGCTCATTACTCTTCACACTAGTACAGTCCCAGAGAATTCTTTAACTTCAACAAATACACCATGGTTGCTGATGTGCATGGTTTCAGTTTCATGTGTCCAGGGCAGAGTTGGCCACAAACCTGAAATAATTATTTCTTCAGTTCATTTCAAGAAATGCAGATTTCTCCAACTAGCTGCCAAGGTGCCGTGTTTATCCATTCACAAACCTGGGCTCAGTTGTAAATCTTGATGGCTTTTTCCAGATAATTGAACCGTGAACGCTTTGGGGCCTTGTTGATGTGCTCTAGACCCAACCACGGCCTTGGTGTTGCACTTGCTGCAATACAGTAACAATTCTTTTATTGAGATTATCTGTTGATTCTACAGTTTATACCAATAAATGATCATCATACAATGATAAGAGATAATTAATGTTAATAATTAACAATACATTTATAATCAAACACTGGAGGAAAAAAAAACAGTTACACCAGGGCAGAACAAATACTGGGCACCAGATTGCCATGGCAACTAACAAACACTGGAGTAAAAACAGAAAAAAATTAAACCAGTTACACCAGGGCAGAACAAATACTGGGCACCAGATCCCCATGGCATCTAAAATATTTGTGTTGGCACCTCATTTACAAATCCCTGTTAACAATCGAACTGTTTGTAACTTCCATGCATCGAGTGTCATGGTAAACAGCCATCACCACCCTCACAAATGCTGAGTTTAAAAATCTTCTCTTCCATTTACATTGGAAACCGTGATATTTAGAGATGCCATGCAAAGACATTACAGTTGTGTGTGAAACTGTGATACATCTCAGCATTATTATTATTATTGTGATAGCTGACATTCCAAACTCTCATACTCAGAGAATAATTTGAACACGTGCTAGCACTTGAGTTTTGCATACGTCCAGTCTCTACAGCTTGTAGTGAAAGAGGTTTCAGTTTGATGAATCTCATTAAGAATAAATTCAAATTCTCTATGCAATCTGAGAGTCTAAATTATCTCATGACGTGAAACATGAATTGATTATCACTGCAGACTTTGATACGACAAAAGCTATGCAGCATCACTGATTGGAAAAGGGAAGTATGTCCATGCACCTATGTTTTGAGAAAACTAATAAAAACTTATTAACACTTACAATATTGTTCCTACAGCTTTGTGATGCATTACAAACTAGTAGAACTAAGTTCCCGCGAACTGTATGGTGGGTCGTTTCAGCGCATTCGATAAATATTTTTGAATCCATCCTCTTTTGAAGTTGATGGACATTCTTCCTTTTTCCAATAAATTAACAATTCTCATGGGTAATTAGCAAAGAAACTCAATTAAATACAGGTTTAATCTGCTATTTATTATTAGTTAAATTTCTACTGTTAACACAGTGTGAATATTATTTAATTTCAGTCAAACATTTTAAGAATTTAATAAATTGTGCTGTTGTATTAAAAATAATTTTAATTAACAATTTAACTAAAAATCTTCTTCATCAGATTGGATAGGATTTCTTGTGGGCCATTGAATAATGTTGTTATAAAACTCCTGATACTCTGATGGAATATATTTAATTGTTTTGTTAACGTCTTGCAGCTTCTTGGGATGTATAGGAACTTTGGAGTCGTATGTCATATTTCTAGGAGCAGATGGTGTTTCTCTTCCCTTAATAAAGTCTATATGTCTTGCGGTCCAATCCATCTATCCATTCCGAAGAAACGACATAGCCTGGGGTTTTCTGTTTATAGGTCAAATGCCGGCAGTTAGCAAGTGAAAACTTTTACTTATGTGACTATTTAGAGCAATTTAAGATTTTTTTAAGAAGCGTGGCCACCATTCTTTAACATCAATGATATCTTGATGTCCAATAATCTTGACTTGAAAGGAATTCTGTGGTTTTCTTGAATTAACTATCATCTCAACATATTGTTTCACAGAGTAGAATCTGTCTTATTTTTTTTTTGTATCACTCTTTTTATTACGGTGAAATCCCTACCGCACGGGAGTGACCTTGCACAGGAAAATAGTGCTGAATTACCTGAAACTTGGCAGTCATTGTTCAATACATGAGGCAACATACAGTACAACGTGTTATTGTCCACAACTGTGAAGTAACAGTTAGCGCCTCTGGCCGCGAAACCAGGTGGCCCGGGTTCGATTTCCGGTCGGGACTAGTTACCTGATTGAGGTTTTTATCCGGCGTTTTCCCTCAACCCAACATGAGCAAATACTGGGTAACTATCGGTGTTGGATCCCGGACTCATTTCACCGACATTATCACCATCACATTCAGACGCTAAATAACTTAAGCTGTTGATAAAGCGTCGTAAAACAACCTACTAAAAAAACAGTGTTATTTCGATTCTGTCCCCACAAGGATCACTAAACACATGTAGTTCTTTCACTGAGTCAAGTTCACTTATGTAGTCATTGAGAAATGTACAGACTTCAATGGGGCCTCGATTAGCTTGTCCTTCATGGTAGCTATAAAACTGTGCTGTATTATTTTCCTGGTTATGGATTCCAAATACAAAAAGCCACAGTTTTCTTAAATAGAAAGTTTCCTGTACAAGAAGACAAGAAAGGGGAACATTTTGCATAAGTCGAACACTAGGTCGACTGCGTCATTTCTTTCAGCACGTAATTTTATTACCTCTTGTTTTATTTTATCAAATTTTGATGCTCGTCATTTGTGAACTAACAATTCTGCGAAAGCCATCGTTTTGTATTTTCATTAAGAAAAAAAGATTTAATTTTGGCGTCTTTGTACAGGTGAATGTTCTATCAGTGCCATTAGATACACATATTTCCTCTTTTTAGTTTTACCATCGTATAATGTAGTGATTATTTCCATTTGGTCTCCGTCTTTAAAATTTTCAAAACACTTTCTGGAACAACAATCTGCATTATATATTATATGTTCACAGAAATATTTAGCAGTAGAAATATATCCAAATAACACATAAAACATACCAGATCTTTCCTTCATGATGGACCAGGCAGTTTTGCTGGCACAACTCCTCCTTTTGAAGTTACGTATTCTTTTCCTAAAGATCTAGATCTCTTGCGTTTTTCTTTTACATATCCATTAATATTTCTTACTCCCTTTCTTCTCCAGTGTATTTGTTCACTATCAGAATTACTTTCACTCAAGTTGCTATGGATGATTTACAAACAACGAACTTACAACCACACTGACAGCAATATTAGCAAATTTAAACGAGACAGACTTCCTACCTGATATCTGGTGGTGATGCTTACAATATTGATTGGAAAAAGGAAGAAAGTCCGGACATTCTTCCTTATTCCAGTAATTGAAAATTTTACTGGGCTGTTACTTCATTGTTATTGCTGGTAGACTCTTTCTTTTTCCACTAATCGATGGGTGGATGGCTCAAGAAAAAAATGTATATCTCAGTCTATTTTCGAAAAAATTGGACTTTCTTCCTTATTCTAATCAGTGATTCAGTTGTACTTCACCAGCAAAATCAAATGGCATGTTGATGGAAGTGAAAGACCTAACTTTGTATTTTTTTGGTTCCTACTTTAAAGCTGGATCCATTGAAAATTTGTTTTGCCCTGAGTTACATATAAAATCTTAAGTTTCTTAAACATTCTTTTCTGTTTGTAAATTCACAAGTAATCCATTATCAACTAAATAATTATTATTGTTGTTTGGAGTGATAAACGATGGCTTCACTGCTTGCTTCAATACTAATTTTTCTTTGCTGAGTACACGGAGCAACAGGAAACTTTTCGAATCTGAGGATTAACTGGATTATAAAGGGATGTTTTCTGTTCAAAAGAGCCATCCGGATAGTAAATGCATTATTTTCAACAATTTGTTCTGTTTTATCTATTCATAAAATAACAATAACAACAATCATCATCATCTGACATGCAGTGGCAGTGCGTCTTATGCATTCAACAGTTCAGAGAACACCCAGGAAAAACAATTTAATTGTTTAAATAAATTTATTTATAATTTATACTATCATTCTTTGTTTCTTGCTCATCTTTAATAAGTTTACTTGTGGCTCTAATGTATTTTTGTCATATGAAAACCTACGAATCACAGAGATCGAATACATGCTTACAAGGTTCAATTTCTTCTCTGAACCTTGCCAAGCCAGCTTATGGACTTGCGTGCGGAGCAAAAGATAAGGGGGGGGGGGAATGCTGCAGGGGAAATATTTCCATGTGCTGGTAAAAAAGACCAGCAGCTGACCAGTTATGTAATAGTGAGACAGCAGACACGCTATGGCAGAAATGTAGGAATGGTTGTTCTTGGTATTTTAGTTTTAATATATTATTCATCTGTGGGTGTGACCAGGGTTTGTTTCCAAAGAAAATGAATAGTGTTCAATATCTTTTACAAACAAATTTTTCAGTTTTAATCTTGAAAGATAAGTGTAAAATAAAGAAGCTTGGAAGGCTGTTACCTCAACTTGATTTAAAGCAAGCACAAACAAGCTGACATAAGACATTTTGCAAGGCTTTTAATGTAAAAATATATGAAAGAAACGACTGGATTTGCGGTTGTAAATCTACAAATAAATTATTTTGTTTCCCATGCCCGCTATTTGCTAAGGGTAGAGACACGAACTGGACATGCACTGGTATGTCGGATTTAAGCCATTTGACACAGAAAATTAAGAATCATGAGAAATCTATAGCTCATAAGAATGCTTGCCTTGATTTATCAGTCCTTGGAAGAACAGAAATTAGACAACAGCTTAGCTCAGCTTTCAGGCAGAATATTGAAAGACAGATGATAACGCAAGGAAAACTCGCTATGTTCTTTCGAAGATAATTGATCACCATCATCGTCATCATCAGGCTCATTTTAAGGCAATTATCTACTTTAAAGAACTGTAGTATTTTTTCAATAATTCAGAAATGAGATATTGTTTAAATTGTTGGAAAACCATGTAATATCTTAAAAGTGGTGAACCCCTCATCATTTTAGGCACGAATCACCACTGTTGACATGTTATTTAGGAGATTTACTGCTATATTACACTGTTTAACTTATCATGGTTATATGAAGTAACTAATTTCAGCAGTTACAAATTCATTTTGATTTACATCATAATTCAATAGAGTTCAGCAAACTGTTATTGAATGTTATGCAATTTTAGAAAAATATATAAGTTACCTACCTTGATTTGGATGATTTTTGAATTCTTGTAGATTCATGAAATATTCGGATTCCTCATTAATAAATTGTGGTCTACCCATTAACACCAGAGCAAACTTAAACTGTAACAAATAAATATTTTAATTTCATAACAAAAGTACTTATAATAAATCGTCTACACAAATTTTTGAAACTAAATTATGAATAAATAAAGTGGTAGATGTAACATTTTATCCGAGAGTTTCAGATATATGATTCAATTAAGAGAATAATTAAACAAATATAGCGTCCGAACTCTCTTTCTTCATAAAAGAATAAAGAACAATATTGTCTACAGTAGGCCTTCGTCCTTAATGGGTTGTCATGAAGGTTCTCAATGATTTATCTAACATGGTTTTAAGTTTCTTTTATATTTGAATTAAAATTTTATCATATAACAATACACAGGCCTGCAATGAAAAAACTTTTAAAAAATTTTTAGCTCTCCTTCATGTATTTTTGTGTGCTGAAGCCAGAAATGACATAAAAAATGGCACATCACGCACCATTTTTACACAGAACTATATTTTATGTTTAACAGTATTAATATGCTGGTGATTTTACTGCATCCATAACCCAGTGCTCTAATGTAAAATTTTGTACTCTGCTGATGAGCGTCAGGAACATAATCTAGAAAGCTGTGTGATGTAGAAAGTAAAAATCCTGAAGAGTTTACCAGTTTGAACTCAATGATTTAATAAGAGATTTAGGATTACCCAAGGTAAAATTGAGCTCTTACTGCTGATACCAGGAACATTTCTTCGTTAGTACAGGAGTAGAGAAGAGGAATTTACTCCCACTTTTCACAAGGCGGTGACAGTATACTGGAGTAATATTATATTCCTGGTTTGGTATAAAAGTATAATGTTCAGTACGATAGACTGATTGATTCCTCCAAAAGAAGACTGAAGGCAGTGATCAGTGCTTTTGCACAATGGCAACAAGTATACTCCATTATCTGTTGGTCATTCAGCACACCTTAAAAAACTTTATGAGAATTTTGAACTGGTTCTTATGGCCGGTTTCACCAACCTTCGTTATTATTATAACGTCTCGTTAAATAATTTAATTAAACATTAGTCAGTTTTTGCGTTTCACCAAGCATCATTATTGCTAACGCATCTTTAAACTCGTCGTTAATTTATTAGGACCAATTCGTCGCGTTAAAACAGTAACGATGCGTTAAGAAGTCAACAACATGGCGGGCGTATTCGATGCTGAAATTCTTTATTTAGTACTTCAATATAATGGCGAACTTATATGTTGTAATAACTCTCGGAATAATCATTTTGAAGATTTAAGTGATAAAGAATTCCACGAAAGCTACACATTAAGGAAATAAGCAGTAAGAATGGTTCTAGAAGAAACTGAATATAGGTTAGAATACGACAGATGGAAACACCCACTTAACGCCTCTTCAACAGATTTTTCTCGCTTTACGATAATGTTACGGGAAGTTTTGAAATAGTAATTGGTGATATGGACGGAGTGTCAAAAGCTGCATTGTTTAGATATGTAAATAAAGTATCCCTACTATCAACATTACGACCACAATACAGTCATTATTTTTATAATAGGTTTATAGCTAAATTTCCTGTCGTTACTGACAACGATAGATTGTGTACATGTTCCAATCATCTCTCCTGGCAGTAATATGGCCAAAAGATTCTGCAATAGAAGATCTTATTTTCCATTCAATATTCAAACAATTTCATAGGCCTATGTAAAGCTCCGCATATAAAAATTGTGGCTAAACTAGCGCTGTGGTAGTTTCCTTCGTACTCTGCTTATACACCTTCCGTGACAGATTAGGTTTGGTTAGTTTAGGTTTTTGTTAAGTCTTGCATATACGTCAACTGCATCTCCTCAAAAAATATCTTATAAATTCAACGATTTTCACTTCCGAAACCAGCAGAATTACCTCAGCGCTAGTTTATTGAAATTGTAATAGGTTAGAATACGACAGACAAGAATCACCCACTTAACGCCTCTTCAACACATTCTTCTCGCTTTAAGATAATATTATGGTTAGCACAACATTCCAAAGGAGGATGCCTTTTTTAATGAAAAGGATGCAAAGAGGTTTTCTTTTGGGAGAAAATGGATACCCCTTAAAATCCAATTTAATGACGGCTGTCCTGAATTCTGCCACATAAGCATGGTAAAATTGTTACAGAGTACATAAATCTGCATGAAATACAGTGGAAAAGTAGTATGCAATTTATGGAAGAGGCGATTTCCCGTCCTAAATTTAGGCCTAAGAACAACTGCTTAGAATGCTTTGATATAATTAATTGTGGCATCAATTCTGAAGCTGTCAACCTTATCGTCCGCAAAATTGTACTGCTCTACATTCCTCTTATTTACATTTGGAAACATGTGTCCTTTTTTGTTTTTAATTACGTTATGACAACATACTGTATTTAGGAAGAATATCAAGAACTAAGAACTTTTAGATGTTCTTAAAATTGCTGCCTCTTACCCGTTTGCCTATGATTATTTCCTCATGCCAAACAAAGTCAGCCATGATCATATGTAACCAATGAAATTTGTGATTTCGAAGCCATGGTCGTATGAGAAATAAAACATGCAAGATAGAAGTACAAAATCCCCACGTTAGTAAACGCATACTAATTTTAAAGAAACGATGCTTGATGAAAGAGTCAACGTTTAAAGGTCTCGTTAAAATTAAACGATCTATTTGTTGACAAGTCGTTTGTGCTGATTTAAAGAAGCTTGGAGAAACCGGCCATTAGAAAGATAAAAAATATAGATCACAACTGGATGATCTGTGGAGATCTGAGAGAGTTGTGCATGCTTCTTGGTTAGCAGGCTGGGTATACTAAGTTTCCTTATTTCCTCTGTTGATGGGACAGTAGAGCAAGAAGCAGACACTGGGAACAAAAACACTGTCTACTAAGTATATCTCTTGAACCTCACACAAGAGGGAAAGCAACAAACGCAACTTCATCAGGAAGAGAAAAATGAAGAATAAAACATTTGACTAAATGTGAGTTGTTAATTATGACGATCTAATAATTTTGTAAAATATATATTTCATATTTGCCACAGGACATGTTTCACATCAATCACCACTTTTCCATACTAAATTCAATACCGCTACATTCACATTGCTAAAAGTGCCAATGCATGTTGAGGAAAAATGGTACATTGTAGAAAAAAATCTGAACTCAGTTTTGGATTCAGCACCACAAGAAACTATACATCAATAATCAATCTTCTTAATGTTGTTGTTGTTTTCTAATGCCAGGCATTTGACAATGAAGTCATTTGATCTCTTGCACTCCAATATTTTTCAAAGATATTATCATGACCAGCCACTGAAGCACAGATTTTGAGATGTTCCGAATCAATTTCTTGGTTTGAGTTGCACAATGGACAGTTAGGAGACTGATATATTCCAATTCTATGCAGGTATTTGGCCAAACAATCATGGCCTGTTGCCAATCTAAATGCAGCTACAGACGATTTTCGTGGTAAATCGGGAATTAACTGTGGATTTTGATGCGGAGAGTTCCATTTTTTCCCTTGGGATTGTGTTATCAAATTTTGTTTGTTGAAGTCTAAGTATGTAGATTTAATAAATCTTTTCACAGAGTAATACGTAGATTTAGTAACAGGTCTGTAAGTAGCAGTGCTGCCCTTCTTTGCTAAAGCAACCGCATTCTCATTTCCCAGGATTCCACAATGGGATGGTATCCATTGGAATACAATTCTTTTATTGAGTGATATTAATTGAGAGAGCATTTTAGTTATTTCTGCTGTTTGAGATGAAGGTGTGTGTTTAGAGACTATTGATAGAATAGCTGCTTTGGAGTCTGACAATATAACTGCATTCCTAAATTTATTGATGTGGCATAGAAGATTCCTGAGACTTTCCCTTATTGCAATGATTTCACCATCAAAACTTGTTGTTCCATATCCAAGAGATCTATAAAGTGAGAAGAGACAGCACGTAACACCTGCACCGGCACCTTGTTCTCTGGAGATCAAGGATCCGTCGGTGTATAAATGAAGCCAGTTTTGTGGAGGGTACCTAATATTAATTGTCTCTAAAGACAATTGTTTCAGTATTTCGGTGTTTACTTCTGATTTCAGTATTTCTTCTGTTAAATTTAGATTATATTCTATATTTAATAGAGTTAAAGGGTTTGGTTTAATTTGTAAGTTTTCTTTTAAATTCGGGATATTGATTCCAGCTGTTTGCTGACAACATTAAGTCCACTATAGTCTATTCAGTTGTTGTTTTTCACGAGAAATGAGGGGTATTTTAATCGGTGTTCATTATAGATGACTGTTGCTAGTAGCCAAAGTTGGGATGTAGTCAATATATACTGCAGGGCTGTCTCTTCTGCAACTGGTACTGATGATTTTAATTTACTTCTTTTGTGGTTTATGGATGGACAATATAGAAGAATGTGTTCCAGATCTTCATCATGATTATTACACCACAGACAAGTAGGATTATCAGAAATGTGAAATCAGTGTAGGTACAATTGAGTGACAATGTGACCTGTTCTGGCTCTTGTTAAAAATATTTGAACATGTCTGGGCAAGTTTTTGTAAATTTCCAGGTCATTTGGTTTCTTTTGTACAGACTGTAAAATTTTTCCTTCAGAAACTATAAATGTAGCATATATTTTTAGGAAAGTTTTTATGCCCTTAATTTTGCAGGTCTGTGTTACCATTCATAAATTTCTACACAATTATTTTCTATCCCACAAAATTTACTACCATCTAAAGATACTTCATCAAGTTTTGTTTCACCACAGTAAGAAAGCATTCAAAAGCAACAACGAAATCTCTGACGTAGAAAATCTACAACCAAAATAAATTCACTAGAAAAGAAAGTTAGGAATTTTCTCCACTCTCATAGCATCTTAAGAAAGGGATATGTCTTAAAATTAATATAATGAAAACAGTAAATGTTACTTTTGAGCTATCCATTCGAATTTACAGTCTTAGAAAAAAGTTTTGTTGCACAGATATAAGTCCCAGAAAGGAGGCAGTGTGCATGATCACAGGACAAGTGATCTGGTTTACAAGAGAACGACTAGTTGAGGTAATAAAATCAGTTTTGTCTCGTTGTATGTCTGACCATGCACACTGCCTCCTTTCTGGAACTTATATAGTATCTGTATGACAAAACTTTTTTCTAAGATTGTACGATTGTAAGAGAAATTTATTGTACTTCATATACTTACTTACTTTTAAAGAACCCGGAGGTTCATTGCCGCCCTCACATAAGCCCGCCATTGGTCCCTATCCTGAGCAAGATTAATCCAGTCTCTACCATCATATCCTATCTCCCACAAATCCATTATTATCTTCCCATCTACGTCTCGGCCTCCCCAAAGGTCTTTTTCCCTCTGGCCTCCCAACTAACACTCTATATGCATTTCTGGATTTGCCCATATGTGCTACATGTCCTGCCCATCTCAAACGTCTGGATTTTATGTTCCTAATTATGTCAGGTGAAGTATACAATGTGTGCAGCTCTGTGTTGTGTAACTTTCTCCATTCTCCTGTAACTTCATCCCTCTTAGCCCCAATGGTCGTGCCGGAGAATCAGTCCCATTCCGAGGCTTACTGTTAGGTTTCGTAACAAGTTGTTTTTTACGGTGATGGGTTGTTAGCCCTTCGCCCAACCCCCAAGCTGGAGGACCACCCCTTATCGGCTGTCCACGACTGCTTATTCTATATTCGCAGCTACCCTCCATATCTGGAGGCCGTCTCCTCTATCCGCAACCTGAGGACGTGCCATGCCGTGGTGATAGGGACCCACAATACATGGCATTGTACTTCATATATCAGCAAAAATATGCATTCGAACGACATTCATGAGAGAAATTTATTGTACTTAATATATCAGCATAAATATGCTATCTTCTTATACTGTAGTAAAACAAGTAATGATACTTTTCTTTTCCACTTAAATTTTATTTTAGTACCACAATATGGACTAAAATAAAATTTAAGGAAGTGAGAGAGTCATTAAATTGCAAAATGCAGATGTGAGGCCTTTCACTGAAATATTTGTACATAATTTTTTTGAATGAAATAATCATGTGATAAGTTCATGAACAAGTGGCAAAAACACCGATTTTAATCATGGTTAGCAAATGCTGTGAACTATAAAGGGCATTAAATTCCATATTATGAATATTAGCAACAATGTATACTTAATTCCAAAAAGAACCTAGTCTTCTTTCATTTGAGTAAGTGTAAAAGGTAAAAGTAAAGGTGAGTAAGTGTGATTAGAATTATTATAAAATACATTAAATAAATTTGGAAGTTCAGGACAAAGAAACGTATATAAATTTACAAACCTTTTCAAATTCTTTTTCTTGTATGCCTAATTTCTTCAGCAACCTATCTTTTACTTTGGAGAATGGTTCTCCCTGCAATCAAACAACGAATACAAATTAAGAGAATAATACTGGTAAGGTACTAGCATATCATTTATTCTACAAAGCAGTCTACCATATTTTGTGCAGGTGCCCAACGGCAACCGATACTAACAATGCACTTGCAAAATCCGGTTGATGTGTCATACAGAATGTTGGAGACTGCTTGTTAGAAAGGGAGGGGAGAAGTTGAGTGATCTACAGAAGCAGAAGACAGCATAAAGAAAAACAAGAGTATTCGAGTTCCAGTAAACTGTAATGGTTGATGTTTTCTTTTAAAGTACAGCTGTGGTAATTTGACTAAATATAAGTTTTGTGAAAAAAAGTGTCATATTTTTTTATTTTCGTAAAGATGTCATTTAATATTGCAGAATCACTGTACATCACTATGAAATAGACCATGGGACTCAAATGAGTTAACTCCGGTTAATAAGGGAAGTGGTTAATGTCAAAACCATAACAAGAAATAAGATCCATTTCAGCTATGAAGGATTCACATAAGAAAATATAAGTGCGGGCAGAACATGGACTTAATGCATAAAAGCTGCACATCATCCCACAAGTGTATTAAAAGGGTAAATTAAACATTTGCATATTATGTTCTTTGTAATTTTCAGCAATTAGGTAAGCTCCTATGAAACTCACATGTTTCACTTTAAGGAAGAAAGGAATTCCAAATGTGGAAAAGATGTCCTTGTAGAAATGGGCAACAGGAATTAGCATTTCATCATCAGCCAAATTCAATTCATCTCTTGGTATTTCTTCTATCCTGTAGGATATAAAATGCATATAAATATACAATTTACATTATGTTTTCCATATTTAGTATTTGAAGTATTTACTACTTTAATGTTATCGCTATTAATGAACTCTCCCATTAATTACTTAAATTCTTCATGTGGTTTATTTTGGAAATACAGTTATGCATTATTACATTACAAAGAGCGCTTTTGTACGGGGTACACTAATGAATGATTTAACTCAGAATGGACTTTGCCCATTTGAGCTAATACTGCACACAACAAATCAGCGATAAAGAAATTACCAAATATTATTTACACATTTCATATTAAATCTTTCACAAAATGCATTAAATGAGCGAGATCTGTGACATTTATCTGTGTGCTCCGATAACGTGAGAGGAGTGGGGAGAATGTCTCACTATAACTTACAAAAAAAAAAAAAAAAAAAAAAAAAAAAAAAAAAAAAAAAAATCAGTTCAAGCACGGACGTTTAGCATTTTGGAAGAAGAACTGAATTATTTGTAAGAGGAAAGTAGGCTTGATAAGTAATTCTTCCATTAGTTTACTGTTATTTTAATATACAGGACTGAATATTTTAATAGGTGGTAGTATATGGACTATTCCAAGTAAAAGAATATTCATATGAAGACATTATTACAAAAACAACCCTTGTCAAAATTGCTATTTTTCAGAAGAACAATAAAAAAAATAAAAGAATAGCACATCAGCTTTTTCCGTTCACCTGGGGCCGTATTCATAGACATTCTTAGCGTGGGCTTCCGCTGGATGATCAGCGAACTAACGTTCTTCGCATTCATAAACCAGTGTTAGCGATATATGATATGAATCCTGTACAAGTAACCAGTCGATAGCCTGGGCTAGTTTAGCACGCTCGTAGCACGGGCTAGCGAAATGTCTATGAATAGCACCCCTGGTGTTTTATTCTTGTGTCTATTGCACTAGACATGGACCGTTCTTTGAGTCTGTAAATATTTAAAATAGTAGCAAATGTGTCCTTAACTCAATTTCATTAAAAATGACTAGGGCTGTTTTTGTAACAATGTCTTCATATAAACATATGTCCAATTTTCAATGCGTGAGGAAATACAGCTATTTAAATACCAGGACTATGCATGAAAAACTTTACAAAAGTTATATTAAGGACAGACAAATGACTTACCTATAGATTTTTGTGCCTGTGGTATTCAACGATTCCAGAGGTGCGTCCTCTTTTGGTCCATAAGCAATTTTATTGCAATTAATTTCAAATATCCTGAAAAAGAAAACATAGTATCACTGCTGAATACATTTACACCTATCTGATTAATATAGTGAGTACAAAAATACAATAACATATGATATTTTCCATGAACAGAAGAATGTTAAATACCTAAGTTTTCCTGAACCATTTTCTGACAGCTCAACTTGCTTTCTAGCTTCTTCTAGAAGATCTGCTACTGTTCCATTTTTGTTGGGATAAAGTATCAATTCCTTTTCTTCCTTCAATTTTGGACCAACCCAGATACACTGCATAATATATACAAATTATATACAATATATAACAGAAATATAATTGTAATACAATAGTAATATAAATTAGATGAAGATAGAACTTTGTGTGTACAGTGAGACTAAAGTTTCATTCTGGACATTATCTTCCACACACTTACTCCAACAGCACTCATATTTCCAATGTATAATGTACTACTAGCACAATGTATGTTGTGCATATGCATAGCTGTATATTTCTGATTTGGAAGAAAAGATCGCAAATTTAATATAATTCATAAAAACCAGTAACATCTTTAATTTAAAATGTAAGAAGCTATATCATTTTCAGTAAAAAAGTTTCCTTAAGAAATCAGCCATTAATATTATAATAAAAACTTCCTAAATACATGCAATGATGAAGCAATATAATATGGAAGAGATTAAATTTAATAGAACAAAGTGCATATTTTTTTACCTTAAATTGTTTCTTATTTTCCAACTCATTGATTCGTATACTCAGCTGTTGGTAAAATATCTTCTTAGGAGTTTTTGGTTTACAATAGACAAGTAATTCTTTCAGTGTACCCTCAAATGTGCATCGAAGAGGATGGCCTGGACTGTCTTTGTAGCTGTTAACATAAAATGTATGATAAGCATATTCTGGTTTTTAACACAACTCTACTACCAAAATATGAATGTTTAGTACTATTTTATGCAACAAAATAATGGAATAAGTCAAATATTACACTAAGGCCCAATTGTATAAACCATTTAATCTTAGATCAGAGGTTAAATTGATCCTTGTTTCAGCTGAACTTGGAATTTTGTGTTGTATAAAGTCTAATCTGAGATTAATTTGTCTCAAACTAAAGTCAACTTTGACTGAAGAAATTTCTCCGATTAAGTTAGATGATCCAAGTTCAGTTATTTCTTTTCTGTTTGAAATATACGAGTGACAGATAGTGCAAATAAAATATCCATTATTATTAATATTAATAGATATGATAGGTACATTTATATATATTTCTTTCAATTTCTTGCCTTAATACACATTCTTATATTTTATAAGGCTCTATCGTGTTCAGCAGTATCAAATAACATAACCTATAATTATATTATGTTTATAACAACCATTAATTATTAATGGATATGATAGGTACATTCATAAATTTTTAATTAACTGTATTACTAAACGAAAATTGTCGTTTTATAAAGCTTTATTATGTTTAGCAGTATCAAACACCATAACATGATAACAACTTGGAGAACAGTCAACCTTCTTCTTATTGTCCGCCATTATTTACATTGCACAAAAAACCAGTGTCTCCAACAGAGTGTACGGAAAGTCGCCAAAAAGTAGTTGTAAAGTCGCTAGATTTCTCATTATCAACAAAGAAAGATTAAATTTTGTCACTATGGGGTGCTGAAAAGGTCACTAAATCCATATTTAAGCAATATAAAAGTTAAAAGAAATTGTTGTTGCAAAAGAGTTAAAGTCGCTATATTGGCAACACTGAACAAACCTGTCCGCGCATCACGTATTTCACCTGTTTATGCGATGTTGCCAAATCCTTTTCACGTGAACTTAGATTGCATTTGAACCGAGGTAAGTTGATCGCAGAAAAGTTTTATACAATAGAAGAAGTGTCTGAACTCGGGTCACTTTTCGATCTTCGATCAAAGTTGATCTTTAGTCAGGGAGTTTTATACAATTGGGCCTAAGTAATGTATACATTTTACTTCCTTATGAATATCATTATTAGGAAATCACCCTCCCCCTCAAATTCACGTTAGAACTCTTAGACCCGATTGTATAAACCATTTAATCTTAGATCAGAGGTTAAATTGATCCTTGTTTCACCTGAACTTGGAATTTTGTGTTGTATAAAGTCTAATCTGAGATTAATTTGTCTCAAACTAAAGTCAAATTTGACTGAAGAAATTTCTCCGATTAAGTTAGATGATCCAAGTTCAGTTATTTCTTTTCTGTTTGAAATATACGAGTGACAGATTGTGCAAATAAAATATCCATTATTATTAATATTAATAGATATGTTACGTACATTTATATATATTTCTTTCAATTTCTTGCCTTAATACACAAACAATCTTATATTTTATAAGGCTCTATCGTGTTCAGCAGTATCAAATAACATAACCTATAATTATATTATGTTTATAACAACCATTAATTATTAATGGATATGATAGGTACATTCATAAATGTTCAATTAACTGTATTACTAAACGAAAATTGTTTATTATGTTTAGCAGTATCAAACACCATAACATGATAACAACTTGGAGAACAGTCAACCTTCTTCTTATTGTCCGCCATTATTTACATTGCAAAAAAAAACCAGTGTCTCCAACAGAGTATACGGAAAGTCGCCAAAAAGTAGTTGTTAAAGTCGCTAGATTTCTCATTATCAACAAAGAAAGATTAAATTTGGTCAGTATGGGGTGCTAAAAATGTCACTAAATCCCTATTTAAGCAATATAAAAGTTAAAAGAAATTGTTGTTGAAAAAGAGTTAAAATCGCTAGATTGGCAACACTGAACAAACCTGTATAACATGGTCCGCGCATCACGTATTTCACCTGTTTATGCGATGTTGCCAAATCCATTTCACGTGAACTTAGATTGCATTTGAACCAAGTTAATTTGATCGCAGAAAAGTTTTATACAATAGAAGAAGTGTCTGAACTCGGTTTACTTTTCGATCTTCGATCAAAATTGATCTTTAGTCAGGGAGTTTTATACAATTGGGCCTTATAATACTGAATATACTTCCAGCAAAACAAAAGTTTTTATACAAAGAACTTAAACAGGGAACTACTTAAAATAAACAAAGAATCTCCCAACTTAGCAAAGCAAGGAATTATAGTTAGTGTATGACAAAAGGTGATAATTAATACACACAAATTCATGTTTCTGAAAATATTAAAAACAAAAAGTGTTGGTAGGTATAACAACTGTATATTCAAATTTATCTTTTCCAAACGTTTTGCCTCCTATAAGAACGTATCTGACATAAAAAATGCAGTGCACTCATTCTTTTACCAATGACAGACACAGAGTTCTGGGAATGGCCACACTTTGAAGAACATTCCATAACAGAACATTTTTCAACATTAAAATGAATACCACTTTCCACACAAATATATATATATTTATGTTTCGAAATAGAACCTTGTATATCACTATAATGAAGTTGGAATGAACAAATGGACATTATGTTAAAAAATTTGTTAATTATGAGTACACAGGTTCAAGGAAAAATTAGTTGCACGCTACAATACAGTCTTGTTTCACTCAGAACGGCCGGAAAACATCGAAAGAATTAGAAAAGCAATGCTCTTAAGTCCACATCATTCTGCAAGGTATCAGGCAGCTGCATTAAATTTATCGCGCAAGCATTTGCAACATTCTACATGCAAACCTAAAATTCCACCCGTACAAAATTCAAATTGTGAATCGTGTTTATGATCTTGATGAACCTGCTCAATTTGCATTTTGTGACAGTTTCTTGAAATGTTGCATGCAGATCCAGATATTCTGGACAAATTAATTATGTCAGATGAAGTACATTTTCACCTGTCTGGAATGGTTAACAAACAGAATTTCTGGTACTGGAATGCCACACAACTGATGCAAGTGCATGAACAACCATTGCATAGTGCAATGGTAACAGTGTGGTGTAGTGTTTCTGTCATCAGTATTATCAGCCCATACTTTTTTGAAGAACGTGGCCAATCTGGGACCATCAATGCGCATACCAAGAAATGTTGGCAATTGTGGAACTGCCCAAGATGGAGGATGGTGAGTTCTAGTTCCAACAGGGTGATGCCACAGCACACACTACTCGTGAAATAATGAACTGCCTGCATGCCCTGTTTCCTGGACACATAATTTCAAAATTCGGAGACAGCCCGACAGCCACGATCCCTTGATTTTACAGCACCCAACAACTTTCTATGGGGCTATTTGGAACATAAAGTGTACTGCAATAGGCTACGCACCATCATGCAATTAAAAGAAAAATCTCTACGTAAATTACAGCAATTAATACTGGTCTATTGCAGCCAGTTACGATGAACTTGCAGGTCACACTGCAAGAGTGTGTTCATTGTCATGGAGGATACTTAAAGAATGTAATTTTTAAGAAATAAGCACAGATCAATAAATTGCAAGTTTGTACAATGCTTTCAGTTTAAGTGTTTTCTTTTAATTCGACTTAAGTGTCCCACAAGGCAATAACAACCACCATATTCCACTGGGTCACCCTCTATATATTCTTAAGTGAGGTCATATTGTGTTGAAAGAAAATTTACTTATATTTTTAAACTTACGTCTGAACTATATCCATTCCATGTAGATGGTGAACTTCACTGTATGCTAATTCAATGAGAAACAATATAAAATATCTCAACGTACTTTTGACATTTGAAGAACTGTAGGAGGTAAGGGTCTGTACCAACTCTTTGCGCTACAGCATGTGCCATCTGGTCGTATGTCATCCGCTGAGACAAATCAATCGTGAAACCCGGATCATTAGGAATCATCTTATCACAGAATGTAACCTCCACCCTATGGAATAAATCCCTGCAACAAACAACCAAATAAATATTATCATTTACAAGATATTTAAAATGTTTCAACATTTTTGTTTTCTTTCTGAAACTACCAGTGTTCATACTGATTTGGTGTATTACTACTTGTATATAATGCATTTTGCTTTGATGTTATTGTTTAATCATCTGTCCGAAGATAGGTTTGAACGTCATAAGTAATACCAATAAGGCATCATTCATGAGGCAACTAGGCCAGGAGATGAGGTAGTGTGGCCAGTTCCTTTCCCCCTTGCTTTGATGATTACTTAATAATGTAAATGGTGTTTCAAAAATAAATAGGTAAATAAATAAAAAAGTAACAATTACAGAACAATGACCAAACTACCATTTTTCTACAAGATTTACAATTTAAGACGAGAGTAATCCATTTTCATATATAAGATAGTGAATCATTCTTTGTGTAGTGCAGAACTTTCCTTCAGAAATAATATAACTCGATTCTATACATTATCATTATATTTATTGCAGAACAATCATCAGACCAAGTAAAACATGCATGACACGATTAATGTTATCTTTTGTTAAAACAAGTCAATAAAATGAAAGCATTTATTAATATAAGTATCGTAAGCGCCACTTTTACAAAAAATGAGATATGGTTGTTGTTGTTTCAATGCCTTGCATCTAGCAATGAAGCCATTAGCATTCGTGCTCTCCAATACTTCTGGGCTACAGTGTCTTCTGCAGATAATAATAATAATAATAATAATAATAATAATAATAATAATAATGTTTTATTTTCGCTGGCAGAGTTAAGGCCATAAGGCCTTCTCTTCCACTCAACCAGCCTTAATCAATACAATACATAAATTTAAATAGAGCATTGCAGGTCTTCAAGTGGCTCTCGTTCATCTCCTCTTGACTGTTGCACAGGGGACAACTTTAGACACATCTCATCGAGGAAACTCCAATACATTACGAATTCTACAGTGGAATGCAGGAGGCATGACACAATCTAAATGAGATATGGTGCTTAGAATAAATTGCACAGCATTGTGCATTGATTGTAAAAGTTCTGTGAGCCCCAAAAATTTGTTTCCCTCTAATAAGTTGGTTGCACGTGTATATGTTAGATAATTTTTAGGCTAAAAAAAAAGTCCTCTAATTGAGATTCTGGCTGATATGTACTGCTGTCAAAAGAAAAGTGGCTGCTCTCTAGAAACTAAGTTCCTTTGGGTATCTCCACTATAATTCAGAGACAGGCAATGTTACATGTTGTTGGACCACGTTGCCTGATATCTACAGTTGTAGCATAATGGTAGCGTTTCAGGCTGGTATCCGTGAGATTATGCGTTCAAACACAACTTAGTGCTTTTTATGTTTTTTTTTAAGAGAGAAAATATAATTGCTCCTATCTCTTTTATGACTGTTTTAGTAATTAACATCAGGTTCATGAATTACGAATTCGTAAAGATTTGGTATCTCAAATCGGCCAAATTTTGATCTCCATTACTGGTGATCGTCGTTGCACTACTTATTTGCGTCAACATTTAAGTATTGCAATTCAAAGCGGAAATGCAATGAGCGTTTTGGGTGCTCTTCCCGAGTCCAGCCCTTTGGATGAACTCTTTCTCTTGTAAAATTTACATATTATTATTATTAAATACATTCCATTTACAAAACAAAATTTGAATAGTACATATTACATGGGTAGTTTTGTTATGAATAGTAAACCAATGTAAGAAAGAGGAAAGAAATTACAATGCAATGTCTTATCTCAGGTGATTTCGTAACAATGTAATCAAATCTTTTAACACAAGTAAACAAACATTGTTAATTATACGTCATAGCAAATGAAAAGGCTTACAAAAATCATTAAGCTGATGGAAAATGAAAAGCCTTACAAAAATTAACAAACTGTTTCGAGAGGAATCCTCTTGCTCTGACCACCAAACCTGTTACTTCTATCATAAATGATAAGAAATTTAAGCAAATATATTATTTAAGATGTGAAGTAGATATGGAAATCTACTCATGAGACTCTTATGTACACACAAAAATTACTTACTTGAAATAATCTCGACATGTTGGAAGCTCGTACATGTCATCTCGTTCATCTTTTTGGAATACTATGATATCACCATCCATTAATTCTTCTAGTACCTTCTCAAGAGGTTCATTGTAATTTTCAATTCGCTCCACCATATTTGGTTTTATTTCCTCATAAAGGACTAGATCCGTGTCTGGAGGAAAACCAGCTCGTTCGTTGAGTAGTGGGATGAGTTCCTCTGTAAGACAACCCAACTGAAGTCAATAACAATGATCAACCATTTCACACAGTGAAATAGGATAAATTTTGACTAATTTTAAAACATTCTACCACTGATTATGATGAAGTTAATGCTTAAGGTGCCAAATGTCATCATTATTTCTATTGCATTAATAAAATAGTGCAGTTAAATGTGGAGGGTGAACAATGTAATGCAACCTATAAACTGTAAGAGGGTCACCACAAAAGTTTTAAGGTATGCCACACAAGTAAAATCATTATGATTGCTGCATTTTGTCAAAGTATTCACCATCACTTTCGCATTCTCGTAAACTACTTTTTAAAGCACTCTTGCCACTCCTCTTCAAAGGCTGTAAGCTCACTTTCGTATGTTGTAACACCCTTCTTCAGGCATGGAAAACCTTCTTGTGTGCATGTGCTTTTTCAGTGTTTGGAACAGAAATTAATTGCATGAACCCAGGTCAGGACTGTAAGGCGGATGAATCATGAGTTTCACCTCTGTGAATTCCAGCTGGAGGGTGATGTTGGCCATGTGAGCAGATGCGTTGTTGTGGGGAAGAATTTCTTCCAGTGCTGTCCTTCAAGTTTCTCGAAAGCTTTTAACAGGCAAACTGTAATCCACCACTGAGTGATAACAGTCCTTTGGTTTTCGGGAGTCACAGTTGCCACTTTTGGAGAAGAAAGTGACCACTATTCTCTTGTTGACATTTTAGGGCTACTTTACTTTCATTGGTGGATTGTTGTTTGAAAAGATTCACACTGCCAACTGACGTCTAGTATTGAGATCAACTGGTAAATTCAGGTCTCCTCACAGAAACACGTCTGGAGTTCTCTCCATCGAACCTTACCAGCATTTCTTCACTATTGCACAGCTGTCAAATTGTGAGCCATCCATCAGGATGAGATCTTCCTAACACAAAGACTATCATGCAGGATTTTAGACACTGCCAGCGATCCAATCTGCAAGGCTGTCTCAATGTACTTTAATGTCACATAGTTGTTTTCATGAACCATTTCTTCCACAGCAGCAACATTTTACTCAGTCACAGACATTACAGAAAACCCAATCCTCTCGTATTTCAGTGAAGTTCTGCCCCTTTTAAATTATGTATACATGTATGTATGTATGTATGTATGTATACAAGTCTCCAGGTACCAATCAAATTCCAGCAGAATTAATATGAGGATGGAAACACATTATCTAATGAAATTTATAAGCTTGTACTTGGTATTTAGGGAAAGGAAATTGTGCCAGAGCAATGGAGGGAATCCATAATTACACTTATCTTTAAAAAGGAGGAACATCAATGTGGTTTTAGGCATAATAGATCGACTATTGATCAGATTTTTATGTATTCAACAGATATTGGAGAAAAAATGGGAGTATAATGTCATTCCATTTTGTCTTCTCTTTGTTGTCCACTCTTCAATTTTTTTAATATTATCATGTTTTTAAGATGGTCTTGCTCTGAATATGTCTAATCGAGTAATGCTGGTTATTTATCTTGGTGCTGTTTCCATTAACTTTTCTTCAGCTGTGTCTGGCCTTGTTTCAATTATGTAAGTCAAAAGGGCCTTAAAATGCTTTTGTACATTCTTATTTTAAGTCCTTTATTTCTCCACATATTACTACTGAAATATCCAGATACCCTACTGGCTTTTATTGTCTGAAGTTTTTCTTCATTTTAAAGGTTGCCATAACTTGACATTCCAGTTCCAAATATTTGGGGGGGAATCACTTGCGAGAGTATTGTATTGTAAGTTTCTAAATTACATCAAAGTAATATTTTATTTGTTGTCATTGTTTTGCTTTTCTTTGTTGAAAATTTCCGTTTCCCTTTTTTTTTTTTTTCCATCTACATTACCTGTCAAAATTTAATACTGAGAAGCTCATCAATATGCCATATAAATTATCTTACAATGAACTGAAATCAATGAAAATGACAGCTGTAACATAGGAAAAGACTATTTCAACATGTAAAATTTGTTAATACATCCCTTTAATATTACTTTCATTTCACTGTTCAAGTGTGAAGACAGTATTTCACAACTGTACTATATATGTAACAATATTATGTGGTATATTTTTCTTTCCATACAATCTTATAGATTACAGAGCAGAATAACAAATCTAATTACTTTTCAGGCACAAGTGTTTCAGCTATGTACATAAATCTCCATTGATCATGTGTTTTGTTTTGTATCACTATTCAAGGTCAGGAATTTTCCTGCATATTAATAAACATGGGAGGAGGAACTCAGTCAATGAATGATAAGCTTAAAATTCTCTTGGTGATATATTTAACAGCCAAGTTAAAAAAGCGGCACATAAATAATTGAAGAGGCAACAAAGTTTGGAAGTGATTGTGAAATTGCATATGCAAGTGTGGTTGAATGTGAACTGTTATAAAGACCAATAAAATATGATAAAAGAAATAATGAATTACCAATTAAATTGTTATATCCTGAGACAGTAAAATTAGTAACACTTAATAAAAGTAAGAAAAACACAACATACTCCTACTTACGGACTTTGGCTGCGACAGGCATATAATGGTGGCCACAATAGTGTATTCGTTTAGTCTTTGGATCATACAATTTGAAAAACAATAGGACATCAGAGTCTTTGTCAAATGCTGGAAGGGCCTGTAATCCTGAATCAGGCGGCACAACCTCTACAAATACATTCCAAGGGTTTTGGTTCTCTGCCACATCTAAAACTGATTTGTGCAGGTCAGTTTCTAAATCAATCAGTGTAGGGCGGCAAGTCTGGTTTGATCTAAAACTGAATGGCCATGGTCTGATCTGTTCAATAGGATATTTCTGTAAGAGAAGAAACAAAACAATGTAATTTAATCAATGGACATATCCGAGATTGACCACTATGAAAATGACATTATGAGAACTACAAATATACAAGAATTGTACTTACAAGACTATCTGCAAGTTGTTCCAGGAGTTCTTGTAGTGTTGTTTGTTTCCGTACACGAAAAATCCTGTAAAGGGCACGGTCAGGGTCATACAGGTCATTGCCTTGATGTCCATCAAAACTATCTTCAAGTAATACCTGAACTGACATATAGAGATGAGCTTCATTTCTCTCTTTCCGCCTGATTTGCTCCATCCTTTTTTCTTCCTGCAGTCGTTCAACAAGCTACAAAAGGAGACAAAATTAAATTATCATATACTCATAGAAAGTAGATGAAGTGGTTTGATAAAATTCCTTGATGAGAGAAGTAGAAAACTCTGCTTCAAAGACAATTGTAAACAGTATCTTCAGTCATACATTTCTCTTAAATTGAATACGTAATATTTTGGAACTACATTTTATTCCTGAAATAATTATATTTTGAAAAGGTGCACATAAATTCCTCATACTGATTTAATGAAAGAAGAATGACAAGTAAGTGACTGTCACAAGGCCTCACAGACGAATTAAACATTCACAATTATCATAATTTGTCGCAATTATTAAATGACTAACAGAAATTAAACTTAAAATCTGTTTTACTTCACAAAAGCAATATTTATTTTTCAAACCCATTGGTTCAAGAAATGAGTGTGGAATTCTTAATATCACAATCCCAATACTCTTGGCAGACATTTTGCAATTGTATGGCGACTGGGCTTCTTACAGGAGAACATGAAGAGTTCACCAGATACTGTTGTCTCCAGTGTTTGTAGCACGGCTGTTATGGAAAAAAGGATTGCAATTAGGAAAAGAGAGAAGGAATTTATTCCAGTAATTTCATTAGTAGACCCTGGAAAGGTGCTCCTTTCCACATTGCATCAGGATTGATGATTAACTCTTAAGGGACTGGATGAAGGAGCATGCGGCTTTTGCTATTTGAATTAAATACTTTTCCAACTGATAAATGAAAGAGATTTTTACTAAATTCCAGTTAGGAAAAGTTCTAAAATACAATTGTTTTAATCTAAGCTGACAAAAGTTCAGCAATGCTTAAAAATCGTTCAAGGGTTACTTGGGAATAAAAAGAACGAACAGTAAGAAATCCTTGTAAGTAGTTAGTATAGTGTTAGCAAGAATGTGGTATGTCACAGATCTCTCAATTTTTTTAAATTTAAACTTCGACGATTTCCTTTAAAACTAGTCTGCTGCAAGTAAGAAACAAGAGAACTGTTTTCGCCAAGATACAGTCTCAATCAAGATTCTATAAACATTGCTGAAATCCTGCAATGATGAGGGAATATAGTTTGTTATGTGATAAGTGTATGTATGCGTATAGAAAGATACATCTCATATTTTTTAACAAAAATTTGTGTAATTTGAGAAGTGATTATACTACTTTTACTATTACAATAAAGTAAATATCAAGAATGTGGTTTTTTCGGTACTATAACTGACTGCAACATAAAATAAACTCACAGAAATGATAAAAAAAAAATTAACTTTAATAGTCTTCAAATTAAAATATGTCTTCAATGCTAAAACGTCTTGTTAGTGATATACAGTCAAATTTTTCAATCCTGAAACTTCAGTTTTCCCAGAAATATTTTACGTGGTCTCTGAAAACATTATGTCACTATTGAATTGAGTGTATCACTTCATGAGATATAAATTCTGAGTCTGGAATAATGTATTTCCTGCAATGGTAGTTTATGAGAATAAAAAAATAAAATAAAAGCCTTACGAAATTTTGAAATTTACTGACCATGAAACAAATTCACAAGTCTCACACTGTTTTCAAAATATGCCCATAAAAAAATGAAAATTCTGAAACTGGATTTTTAAAGAACTTAAAACGTATTCTAAAAATCAGGTTAATAATAACAATAATAATAATATTACATACCCTGAGAATCTGCAACAACGCATCAAATAAATTCAAGAATACCTACTGAAATACAATTCTTAATTGCAGTAATGTTTGAAATTTTTAAACAATTCACTTAACATAAGATAAATGATTATGAAAAGTAATTTGAGACAGTCACAGGGATCAAGAGGCGTGAGGTTTTCTTTTGGGTATTTGCATCATGTCGTAGATGTAGAGACATCAAAAGTTTTGGAACTATACAGGTTGCTTCAAAAGTGATGGTCAAAAATTTAGCAATGAGAGGTAAAAAAGTTCCAGTAAACATGGGTTCACTGTAAGTATAGGGCAAAGTAAATAATGACTGTCTATTCTCATTTTAAAAAAAGTTAGATACCGTACACATAACACGTTTTTTTAAGGAAAAGCTTCAGAGTTACAGAAAAACATTATTTGACTATCACGCGCGCGCGCGCGCACGCACGCACGCACGCACGCACACACACACACACACACAGATATATATTTTATTGTTGGCAATTGCCATGAAACTAGAATTTCCTCCACTCCTATGGGCATCCTAGTAACAATGTGTAAGTTGAGATGGAATGTCAGCATCAATCTTCTTATTTGCCGGATATTTCAGATGTTCTTTATTCATGGTGGAATTCGCATCCATAGAGTAAAATACAGTGAGAGTTATATATTAATTCTATGTAGCTGTAAAGCCAAACAGTCGTGGCCTGTAGTTAACTTAAAAAGTGCCGTCCTCCAGTAGTATGTTCTATGATTTGTTTGCACTGTCTTTTTAATATGCTTTGCTTTACAAGCTTGATGGAAATATTATTGTCATTAGGGATTGTTGTCAAAAAAGGACAAGAAATTACGAATGAAAAATGCGCAAAAGACGAGAAAACACGAACTCACAGTGGCAGTTTCTGTCCGTTGTTTCCCACCATATCTCGTAACATAAATAGAGCGTTAATTTTAATTTGTTTGAGTGTGTATTATACACAGCCCAGTTTTCAAGACATTTTGTTAAAAAAAAAAAAAAAAAAAAAAAAAAAAGGAGCATATTATAATCATGTAAGTACAGTACAATACGTGTTCATTGTTAAGATGTGGCTGGCTTTGAAATTCCTGGAAATTCGAAGCTGCCCATTCTTGTCTCTGCACATACTAGCTTCAATAAATTGGTTATGCATCAGTGGAAGAATCTGTTCATAGTGGGGAGAAAAGTATGTGCAGAGAGAAGAAATGGAACATTTTAAACAGTGAGAATCCAAGTACAAAGCTGTGACTGTACTGAATACAACTATTCTAACACTTCTTCACACTGAAAATATTTTGACAGTAGATTCAACCTGATATGACGAGAAGGCTGCTGATTGGTTTTTGAATACCAGTGAGTGGAAGAAAGAGTAAGTGTGTTGTAGTTGTAACCGACTTTTCGTTCTTTTTTTTTTTTTTTTAAATAATCACATATTAATAATTTATTAATGCTATTTCAGATGTAATTAAATGCCATTTCAGTTACACGTTTTTCTCACTTAAACGTTTTTTCCTCAGACTCCCATAAAAATGTACACATGAAGTTTTACAGCACTTACAAGAACTGCAAACAGAGTAGTTATTAAGTGTGGAAAATTGATTCTGACAGAACTTAGAACAAGTAAGGGACTATTACAAGTAAGTGAGATAACATCAACCTTATATAAATCTATCTTGAGGCAGCATTTACACAGTGGAACTCATTCTGAGATCGCAAGAAATGAAATAGATGACAATGAGTCATATACTACTATTTGTTGTTGACTAAGTGATAATCAGTCAAGATAGGAAACACATGTTGAGCAAGCTGTTGGATGTTTACAGATGGGAAGCCTGAAAACATTATTTAAAAAAAAAGAGTACTTGCCAGTTGATGAAGAAAGAGATGATTTACATCTCATGGTTACTGGAATCAGGCTATAGACCGTTTTTAATATCTGCGATCTATTATTTCAAAGACAGGAAAATTCCAGTATACATGTAATATTTATGTCCATATTTCTGTTAAACAAATGATAGGTGCCTAACATGTTATCCAGTGCAGAGGCAAAACTGAATACCAAAATAATATTTCGATAATGGAGAGTGATAACACATGGACAGGAAAATAGATGACGAATGTGAAACAAAAGAGCTGTTGAAGTGTCAAGGTACTCTCGCCTTTAAAGAATATGTAATGGAACTATTATGGAAAGACTGAATTTATATGAAAATGTGATTTATCATTTAAAGGAACACTCATTAAAGTGTTTCGAATTACACTATTCAGTGCGTGTCTGACAGAAGATGGCCTAAGAGTGTGTTATATTGGTCACCAATGAGAAGATGAAAGAGAGGTCAACCTCAAATTATATGGAAATATGATCTGATAGAGGCCATGCAAGGTTAAAAGGTCTGGAAGCATGTTTCCAAAAGACTGTAAACATTAATAACTGCCAAGAAGCTGTTTTTAAACTAATGGTAGAGCCTGATTGCAAAACTCGTGGCACCTCCGCGAATGACGAATTGGCATCCACTTACATGGACTCGCCCAAGAGTCTTGCTGTAGGAGTGTTTGAACAGTACACCCTATGAGTAAGCAGTCGCCTGCACACACAGAACCCCCCACTCCAAAGCCTCAGAAAGAAATTCGCGCATGTTGGTGCCACAAGTTTGCGATCAGGCTCTAGTAAGCTGTGTTGAAGTTTTAGGTATTGTAAATAATTTAGCTTCCTCTAAATGTAAGGACTACCATGGCTTGTCTACAACATTTTTTTTAGCAAGTTATTTTACGACTCTTTATCATCATCTTAGGTTATATAGTGTCTGAATGAGATGGTGATAATGCCGGTGAAATGAGTCCGGAGTCCAGCACTGATAGTTACCCAGCACTTGCTCATATTGGATTGAGGGAAAACCCCAGAAAAAACCTCAACCAGGCAACTTGTCCCGGCCGGGAATCGAACCCAGCCCACCTGGTTTTGCAGCTAGATGTGCTGTTACTCCACAGGTGTGGACTACAACATTTTTAAATGATATAATTCCATATTGTGTACAACCATTAACAAATAGCATTAGTATAACTAAAGGCATATTTCCAGAATCGCTGAAGGTTGCAAAGGTGGTGCCTATATTTAAAAAGGGCGATGTTAATGAGCCTTGTAAGTAGAGACCTATTTCTATATTACCTGTCCTATTCAAAGTTTATGAGAAAATCGTAAAAAATCAGTTGTGTAAATATCTTTACTTACATAATATCATTTTTAATAGACAGTTTGGATTTAGATCTGGGTATAATACTATTGGTGTTATTAGTGATTTAGTAAAATATATTCTCGTTATTAGTGATTTAGTAAAATATATTCTCAAAGATTTTGAAGATCACTCACTGAAGATGTCTGCCGCCATAGTAGACGAAACATCTGGTAATATCTACACCAGAAGACCATGGCATCTTAGCCCAGAAGCTCCATATCAATTAAGACACCAGCCATGAAAGCCTACATGCTAAGATTAAATATTTATCTTTCTCACTAAAATTTCTGCTCCTTTTTTCTGGTCAATAATTACATTAATTGCAAATTTTGACAACAATAATAGCAATGTCACAATCCAGTCAGTCTAGTGACCAATGTTTACTTCTTATTCATTCATGTTCTATTGTTTCACACTTGAAATCCGAGCATTTTTGATTAACGATTCAGTAACTAGTGACCCATTAAATGTCTCTTCTGCAACTTGATAATGCACTAACTAATGTAGGAATAAATTTTTAGGTCTGTCTTATTGCAACCCAACATAAATATAGCAATTCAGAACAGATCATAAGAAAGCAGAATATACACTAATATTTCGTCTAATAATAAGTGAAAATTGAAAATGTAAGATGAGAGGGCTCATTGGTGCCATCAATCAATGAGGTTTTAGGAACACTCATTAAAGTGATTGGACGTAGAGTATTCACTGCATGTCCAATAGAAGATGGCCTAAGAGAGTGATATAATGGTCACCAAGTCAATGACAAAGGGGCCAACCTCGAATTACATGGACAGGTGATCTCATAGAGGCCATGCAAGGTTAAAAGGTCTGGACATATGTCCACGAGAAGACTGTAAACAATGGAGAAGGATATAGGAAGCAACTGCTAGAAATGGAGAAACATTTGAAAATAAATATACAATGTTTATTTTCTGCAGAGTTCAACTGTCAGCATCTAAGACATTCTCTTTTTGTAAATCAGTGTTTCATTATACTTACATGATGCTGATTCTTTAATAATTTCTGAATGACTGTGTAAAATCAGCGAATTTTGTTATTAAATTTAGGGTTTATTACTGAATAATCTTTTGTTCAAGTGCAATGAATTTCTTTTTGCCATGTAAGAGATGCACTCTGTTCAATATATTAATCAGTACTGAAAACAAAATAAAAAGAATGTTATCTATACAGATTTTCTTCCGACACACTCAAACACAATGTACCTCCTATATTAGTCAAACTTGAATCAATGGTGGAAAGGGAAGATAAGTGTGTGTGTGTGTGTGTGTGTATCGAGAGAAAGAGAATTATCACTATACATCACAGAATTGTAAAATGATCCTGTAAATCCACATCTGGATTGTTGTGTTTTTACTACAGAACTTGACAGATGATCTGATTTTCTGTCAGAATTATTCTAATATCCAAATGCTTCTATGACAATCTCTTACGAATTTTACAGTGAATGGTAGCAAACACAACCTACACTAAACCTGTTCTTTGTTGCTTAGATGTCATGAAAAACCACTTTATGATTATGAACATTCAAAGTGCAACATGCTGAAGTCAAAATTCAACGAAAGTGTGTATACATAAACTGCAATCTGTGACACCAGTATATAAATACTAAATAAATAAAATGCATTTCTTATATAAGAGTGGAAATAGTACTACTAAGTCTAACAAACAGTTTCATTTCAATATTAAATTTATATCTGGAGTATAGGAACTGTTAATGGAAGATCCAGATCCAATAATAGTTTACGTGCAGTCTTTTTCCATTGTGTGTGTCTAGTGCCTACCAACTTCACTTTGCGTGATTTGGGTTCCGCATACTGTGGATAGATGGCAGGACTGTGACCCCATTTTCAAGTTACACACCACTTCGGTGGGCCACATTATCCATGATGTGTATCTGCGAAGAGTTATGTCGTGTACTAGGGTGAGTGTATGTTAAGTGTTCGTGTAAGTGTAGTGTAGGGTATGAGTGAGAATGATGATGGTGAGGAAGGGAGAAGGGGAAACTCGGTGCCAGCACATAGCCTGCTCCTATCGAATAGCACCAAGGGGGCTACCAAGCTTAACATCCCCATCTGACAAACGAATCACTATCAACAGTGACATGCATTCTCTTCATATGCACTACAGAGAGATTTTGGGATTTAACCCAGACATGTTGGTGCACAATTTAGTGATTAGAAGTTGTGCACCACCATCTCTCCTGGTCCCAAGGTAGAAATTTTACATGAAAATTTCTGACCCTGTCAGGAATCGAACCCGGGTTGGCTAGTCTGGAGGCAGATGAGCTAAAACAGAGTTAACTCGGTGGACTTTTTTTTATTAAAGTAAAAGGACAATTTTCTGCAATGTCAACCTAGTTTATAATTCTTAACATTTTAGAGCAATTTTACCTATATGAGTATATCCCTGCAAGAAATGTCTGTTTTACTAAAAACAAGACACTTTCTTGTCGAGGTGCATCAGGCTATGAAACATTCTTTGTCCCAATCCAACATATATCAAACACAGGAACACAGACAAATCTTCACGGAGATGCTTCAATTGCATTTCCTCTTCAAAGAATTCTGAACTGTCTAGTCTCTCCAAAGGTTCTAAACCTAGCACTTACACTTAGCAAGCTCTTGATTAAATCAAGATAAAAAAAACAGAACAGCAATTAAAATTAGTTGTGAAACATTTTAATATAAATTAACAATAATAAAATTAATACACACTTATCACTACTGTAAGTGGATAACAGATGAAAATCAATGTCAAACAAAAAGCATAATCAAAACATTAATACAACTAAATTTTGAAGAAAAAAATGCGAAACTCTGCAACTATAACAAAAACCTGATCAATGCTAAACTATCAGATACTAAATAATCTGAACACAAGATTTTGGACGCCAATCAAATAGAATGCTGCTGCATCTTCTCAAAGCTCTTGAGTCTCACCTCCTGTGGAATGTCCTCCTCTGCAACTTCTTGGAGCACATTCTTCAACTCTGAATCGCGGATGTATACCAACATATACGCATTGGTACAGTGTTTCACTGTCATATTCATATCGTCATCATGACCACCATAGTTGTGATCAATGGCTTCTTGTTTCGTGCATCTTGAAACTACGTCATCATCAAATTTGCACCACTGAAATTCACAAATTTACATTCAAGATATGTAATCATAGTGTTAATACTATATATGCATTACATTTTGAAACGTAACAAACAATAGGTATAAATCGATTGCTACATGCAAGTTGGCTAATTTTCATAGTAACTATGTTTTCTGAAGAAAGAATAAGCTGAAATGCATTTCAGAAAAATAAGTGGACAGTACTGCACACAAAAAATAAACTAAAATGAATAAATAAATAAAAGTGTCATGAGAAAATTGAAGAATCGAAATCTAAGAAACTGAATGTGAATAAGGAGACTTAGGTCCTTCAGTTCTGGTCCTAATAATTAATTAATTATAATTTTAACAGCAATATTACATATGTATAACCATTACAATGATTTTCAATACATAATATATCGATAGATTTTTTACTAGAATCACTGCTGTTGTCATATTTTATCACTTCTGTCCTCTTTATCTTTACAATCATCAACAATTGAAGGTGTCACTGGATATATATGAAACGAGATTAGAAAGTTGATCTGGACTATTTTATATTTTCATTGCTGATGCCTATGGTGGTGAAAATTCGAATGTGGATGTCATCAGACTCAAAACTAATTCGTTTCACCTTTAGACTATTATTGCGAATTGAACTGTTCACTTAATTTGAGAACTGTTTTTAATAATTATAATATACTGAAGGTCATATCATATTTTTGGCCTTCAGATAGTAAGTACAGTACATTTTTGATAAGATTTTTCTTAAATTTTACAAATTCTCACAATAATGAAGTTATGTAAATACACATACATACAACTAAGTACTTCAATGAAATTTTGCTATACTATGACACAAAACTTTGTCTACTGACGAGTGCAACACAAACGTGTAACTGCCCAAATTTTGTTGACTGGTATACACTGACAGAACAAAGAATACACCTGCTAATAGAAAATCTTCAGTGTAAAATATGGCTCTTCACCCACTATGAACAAACACACACAATCATAATACCTTGTGATCATATGTCGAGGTTGTTAGAATATAATAAAAACCACTCTTAAATATAGTTAAAATACACTGAATTCCGAGACTATGAAGTTATGAAATTGCCTTATTTTTACGATGTTAAAAAGAACACACCTTGCCATCACCCTTGGGATTGATGAAAACAACATAATGACCTCCATGATTGTCACCACTGTGTACCAATACTGCATGTAAAGTGTAGTCTGCCCGTGTAGGCTCAGGAGTCTGTAGGTATGGTTCTAGGTTAATCTTCTCATAAAACTCAAACCTATGAGATAGAACACTTGCATATAGAATACCAATTTTACAAACATTTGGCTTATACTTCATATGCCATATGTGTATTCCTGCATACTGACCTGTCATTAAACTTCACTGAGCAATCGGTTATCGGGTCATATTGAAATCTCATTAGATGTAAATGTAACACTGGTGGAAATGATGCAAAGATAACACCTTTCTCTGCATCCTGAAGACCATGTTCGCCAGCATCATATTTGTTATCACCATCCAGGACTTCGGTTGCAATGTAGTCATGGAAAGACTCATCAACTGCATGAACAAATAAATATTTTAGATGAATCTGATAACACTGCATTTATTAAGATTTCCTCCATATGATAAGTTTACCATTCAGGTTAAAAATAATTAAGAAGAAATCCTTGTAATAAATATTAAAGAGAAGAGCTCATTTCATATGCTAGAATAAAAATAATCGCAAATGTACAAGAGTCACTTCAAAACTATGACTCATAATTCCTTTTAAAGACGAATTTTATTCCTCATCTTTCTTTATAGTACAAAGCTTTTCCTTTAGAAGCCACAGGACTACAGGGGGAGGGTGGTCCTATGGAAGTAGAGCCTCATACTTTCATGAGCTCTCTCTGCACTATAATAACGTGGTGTGGACAACATCACTCTTGAACCACCTTTCACAACTAAGGCAGGCCCAGTGCTCAATTTGACAGGAGAATGAGTGGATATTAGAGTCATTTTGGAAGTTCGGTAACGACAAAAATCTCATAACTTCCAGGACCTTCCAGTCTATGGCAGTTGCTCCATACATATTGTTAAATCCAAGTAACATCTTATTTTCCCATATAATCTCATGTGCACTTCTGAATTAAGGTTAAATAGGTACTTTTTGTTACTGACATTATAAGACTATTTTCTACACCATTGGTTCCCAAACTTTCTGAAGGCACGACCCACTTTTGGGCACGACTATTGTTTGCGACTCCCCACTATAGTACAAGTTCTTGGCCCATTTGAAAAATACAAATCCCTGTAAAATTGCAAACAACTATAATTTTACTAAAAATCAATTGATACCCAAAGAGAGTTTTTTGAGTATCTGGAAGAAACTCACAATTATAACAGCCACAGATGGATATGAAACTGTTTTTAGTCAGTTGCATTCAACTGGCTTAAATTTAATAACTCATTGAAATATACGGGTATACCTACTGGTGGAATGTTGAAACTAGACCTTTTTTCCATAGAGCATAGACCAACTTTGAATCAAAAGGATACCTCAAGATTGCAAAAGAAGCTCTTAAATTTTTGATAACATTTAGAACCTCGTATTTAAGCAAAATAAGTTTCTCATATATGACTGTCATCAAAACAAAAGCAAGAAATCTCCTTGAACCTGAGAATGATACACTATGTGTACCGAATACGAAGTCAAGATTTGAAAAGCTACTTTCTGAAAAACAGGCACTTTTTCGCATTATTTATTTTATAACTCTGAAACTTTTTTTTTTTAATCTCTATTTATACCTTAATTCTCGTAAAATTTCAGACTCATCCAGTCTATAATAATTACCATGGACATTGAGTCCTAAAGCACAATTTCTCTCAATACAGTTTCTCATGTTACAAGGCATTTCCCACAATCAAGTACCAATTTGTTGTAAATAAATGAAATGGCAACATTTTCTATATTTTGTAAACATAAGAAAATTCTAAATACTGGAAGAAAAGGTTGATAACAGAGACAGGAAGTTCAAGCACTAATAATAATCTTTAAAATAGGCAGACAAAAAGGCATTTTAAACAGCTGAAATAGGCAAGAAACGACAGAAAACTTACAACTGATTAACAATTCTGTATGTTTACATTAATATTGCTACCTACACTACATATAAATGTTACAGAAATTTTTGGGCTCAACTTTGGTGAAATTTCAATCAAAGTTTCTGTTCTTTTAAAATACTACTGTTATCACATCAGGAGATGTCGCTGGAAATATTTAGATGGGGGGAGGGGGGTGTAACAACCATGCATGTGCATCGCAGTGTTCATGGCAGTATTCCTATTTCATAAATATCTACTGCATGTGTTCTTGAGTGTCTGTGGCTTTGTGAAGTAATAGTGGCGTTTTAGATGAGTTTTATTAGATTCAACAGGATGAATGGTTTCAATATTCTGCAAGTCTTTGTAATATAGTAGTAGAGCTTTAATTATCGTCTTTTTTTAGTGTTAATAATTAGTGAAGTTTATATAGTGATACTTAAAGCTTACATAGCAGTTTTTGTTTATTAATTGTAAAAATGTAGACAAAGAGCAAACAAGGATTGATAATCTATAGAAGATAAAGAAATATTATTGCTAATGTAATAAAATGTTGTGATGAAAGAAAAGAACAATGCCTTAGCATTCCTCTCATGAAACCTACAGCAACGGCAAAAAAGTATCGTAATGTACCCACAAGAACGATATAGCATATAAGAAAAGAAATGAAAGACTGCAAAGAAAGTATTTTGTCAACACCTGTTGAAAAACAAAAATGTCCAGACTACCAAAACGCAAATGTAGATGACTTTGACTGGAGAGTGTTACAAGATATAACTGACGATTTTATTTGAACAAGAAACTTGTATGTGTTACAAAACAGAATTGATTTCAAATGAAAGGCGACAACATTAAGACAGATACTGAAGAAAATTGGTTTCAGATGGAAGTGTGCATCATTCATTCATTCATTCATTTATTTTATTCCATAGATCTTACATGAGCAATGAAGCTTTAAGATGTGGAACATGTCAACATTTTACAATATTACAATTACAATTTTTACAAATTTTTATAGTTTTACAATTTAGTAATTTTCTACAATTTTGTACAATTTTTTTACATTATTTTACATTTTGGCGAGATGTAGTGAGATGAGATGAGGTCCGAGGATTCGCCAAAATATTACCCGGCATTTGCCTTTTCGGTGGGGGAAACCTCGGAAAAACCCAACCAGGTAATCAAATCAAAGGGGTTGATGCCAAGGACTTGCCATAGACCATCCGGCTTCAGTCCCACGGCTGGGGACGAAAATTTTTAATTGAAAAGGAAAATATTGTAAATTAGAGGTGTAGATACCTACAGACAATAAGAAAGTTTAGAGAAGTGGGTACAATGATTTTGTACTTGGACGAGACACAGGTAGACACCAATTTAACGTTTCACAAGTACTTGAAACATAAAGATGTATAGTCTAACAGATGTATGGGCTAACAGAAGCTCACCTACTTCAAATAGCAGTATTAGCTTTATGAGAATTGAGTTGTGGTAACACAACATATCTGTATTTTTAACGTATCACGAATCTAGGTTCATGACTTTAAAAAGCATCCATTTTGATGTTCGAAGCTGGACATAAGCTGATGTAAAATACATATACAGTGAAAAGAATACCTATGAGACAGTCAGTTTCCAGAAAGGGAAATGAAAACTGTCTAAGTTGAAACTTTCAGTGGAGTCTAGGAATCCTCACAGAAGACTTTTTAAGGCTGCAAAAGTGAGGGTTATTTTGTCACTTCTTAAGTAGGCCCTACATAACAAATGTATACCAAGGACTGTATTTGAACCTGAAGTCAGACAACTTTAATGAGGACAATGTTCTTGTTGTTTTCTAATGCCAGGCATTTGACAATAAAGTCATTTGACCTCTTGCACTCCAATATTTTTCAAAGATATTGTCATGGTTAGCCACTGACGCACAGATTTTGAGATGTTCTGAATCCATTTCTTGATTTGAGTTGCACAATGGACAGTTAGGAGACTGATATATTCCAATTCTATGCAGATGCTTGGCCAAACAGTCATGGCCTGTTGCCAATCTAAATGCAGCTACAGACGATTTGCGTGGTAAATCAGGAATCAACTGTGGATTATGATGCAGAGAGAGCCATTTTTTCCCTTGTGATTGTGTTATCAAATTTTGTTTGTTGAAGTCTAAGTATGTAAATTTAATAAATCTTTTCACAGAGGAATACGTAGATTTAGTAACAGGTCTGTAAGTAGCAGTACTGCCCTTCTTTGCTAAAGCATCCGCATTCTCGTTTCCTAGGATTCCACAATGAGATGGTATCCATTGGAATATAATTCTTTTATTGGGTGTTATTAGTTGAGAGAGTATTTCATTTATTTCTGCTATTTGAGATGAAGGTGTGTGTCTAAATACTATTGATAGAATAGCTGCTTTGGAGTCTGACAATATAACTGCATTTTTAAATTTATTGAGAGAAGATTCCTGAGACTTTCACTTACTGCAGTGATTTCTCCATCAAAACTTGTTGTTCCATATCCAAGAGATCTATAAAGTGAGAAGAGACAGCACATAACACCTGCACCTTGTTCCCTGGAGATCAAGGATTCATCGGTGTATAAATGAAGCCAATTTTGTGGAGGGTACCCAATATTAATTGTCTCTAAAGACAATTGTTTCATTATTTCAGTGTTTACTTCTGATTTCAACATTTCTTCTGTTAAATTTAGATTATACTCTATATTTAATAGTGTTAAAGGGTTTGGTTTAATTTGTACGTTTTCTTTTAAATTCGGGACGTTGATTTTCTGTTTTAAGTCTTGAACCATGGATATGAAACCTTTTTGAGTTTTTAATCTATGGAGAGGACTGTATGAATGCCAATTGTTTCCTGGTAATCTGATAAGTTTTTCATATTGAATCAGTGCTTTTTCTTCTATTATCATTTTGATGCTGTTAATATTAGTGAGGAATCTCATAGAATCTAATGGAGTTGTTTTGATTCCACCAGCGATGAGCCTGAGAGCTTGGTTTTGAACACGTTCTATTTCGTTTATGAAAGGTGAAGTAATTAAAATTTCTCAGTAGTACGTCAGCACTGGCTGTATAAACATTTTGTATGTAGTGTTCAAAGTATTTCTAGAGCAACCCCATTTCTTTCCTGCTAGTCTTTTCAGAAGAGAATCTTTTACGAGCTTTTTCAGAAATACATTTCAAATGAGGACAATGTAAAAGATATTGTTGATCATGATCTGGCATACGACTTGTGAAAATAGAAATGTAATAGCTCCATATGTACTATTGTTTTTTACCTGTTCTTTTCCAAAAAAACTTTTCAAGATGTGCAAAGAGTTGTTTTAATAAATGAAGAATAGTAATTCAACTTGGTTTTGATTTTGGTGATTTTAAACACAAGTTAGAAGAATTCTACTAAAACTTTAAATATCTTAAAATTGTCTAAAAAAATGGGGGATAGTTCCCTTTTCCACTAACTTCTTCAGTTGTATCATGTAATATCATCATCATCATCATCCTTCACGAATTAGGCCTCTCTAGACCTGTTTCGGCCCCATCTAGCAGTATTATGTAATAAGAAAATAATATTGAAAATGCTGTCACTTCAATCATTTACAACAAATAAAACTTGCTTTCTGGGCATGTCTCCAAATTTCCATGTGTGAAATATATTGCCACTCAATTTAAAAGCATAATGAAAAGATGCAAGGCAAATAAAAAAAAAATCAAGGTGATTCTACTCACTGTTTTTCTTTCCCTTAATATTTAGCTGTATATCATAGAAAGTTTCCACTCTTGTTGATGTGTAGTCTATATTTTTGCACTTTATGAAAGACTGAAAAATAAAAATACAGTGGTTATATGAAATGCAAAGATAATTATAAATTTGTCTTTTTTTCCACAAATCTGAACAAAGCAAATACTTACAACCATTTTCCCTTCAAAAAGTTTAGGAACTGTTCCTTCCACGCAAGTTCCCTTCATTTTGCTTTCCAATTTATCCAGCAACTAGAACAACATCAGAATCATAAATTACACTACAGCTACATGAGTTAACCTGACCATACTTTTTCATTTTTATTCCAACTATTTCACAGCTTATACAAACAAAATTATTATTCATTCGTTATGTCACATGATTTTGCTTAAAAATTAAAATACATACAATGCACAACACATGAAAATATTTTATTTCTTCTTATAAGGAACCTAATTAAGATGTTTATTGACAATACTGGTTTACATGGCAAAGAAGAATTGTTACGATCGACATAATTTACATTAATTTAGTGCAATTACATCTATGTCTAACAGTAGTTTAAACTGATGAGGAAACAGATTTGTTTAAAATGTGCAGCAGAATTACAAGCTTAAATTCTGGCAAGAAGTTAATCAGATCAATAACAAACATATTTTTGTAACAACAGATTTATGCATTAACTATTCGAAAATAGACTATATGTACTAGTGTCCTGATTATAAAAAATTCACATAATATCTCAGTTCATCGAATTGTGATAAACTTGTGGGGAACAAAAAAAAAAATTAGAAGAATTGTATTAAAACAGAAAATGGATTAAATAAACAGTGCTACAAAGAAGACTTGCGCATTTTACGAGTTCCACAATAATTCACGTTTCTACGTTTCTATCATTTTAATATACTTGCTAAGATACATGGATCATATGAGGAGACAAAGAGGAAGGCAAAAATAGGAAAGACTAGGGAATGCTGGGTTTGCAGTGAAAGACCTGTCCTTGGACAGAACACTACGCATGAATGAATATACCTACTTAATTAATTTTTCTTGAAATATTATTCAAAAGTATACACAAATTATATAATTTACTGGATTACAAATAAGATAAACTTTCACTCTTCACAATGCAAACAAAAATAATTAAGCGAGAAGAGTTAACAAATACTAAAACTCTGAGGTGGGACATGTAAGATTTGACTTTTGCATTGCATTACATTTTGTCATAGCAATTAAAGAAATGAATTTGGAGTCATTTCTATACAGGAAAGAAAAGTCGTGGCTTTGAAAAACATTACAAGACTGGCCTACAAACTTTGATCTCTTAAAAAAATATCTTGTTTCTCCAGCGTGTCTTCTCATTTTAAGTTTTAATCCTGTTGAAATGTACAAACTCACTTCTTTAAAACCGAGCTCCTAGCAATATGTTTTATGTCTGAGCTCAGAGAATATGCATATGTATATTTTGTATGAAAACTCAATCTGTCATTTGTTGTCATAATTACAAGTAGTTAAATCCTGATATATCATTAGAAGAATTCAGTTCATTACTTCACCTTCTTTCACAACCCAATATGGGTTTTATCTTTCTCAAATAAAACATTTCAGGTTTTCCAATCTTCAGTGATCTTTCACTTAAATATTTTAAGATTGTTGCAAACACTGCCAACCACTGATGTATTGGTAACCCAACTAAACATTAGTGTAATTCTTGAAACGTCGTACTGAAGTATTAAATTATCCGGGCATTTTATTCAATGTTCTAGACATTGCACAAGTTGTCATTTAAGAATTCTTCAATCTTTAGACTTTCCAGCAATTACAATTGCTATATTGTAACACTGCCAGCCGTATGCCCAACATCCAGCCTGGATGGTCAGACCTAAGAATTTGTTCCACTGGGGCAGAGTGATTGGGTGATCCTGTTATATTTGTCTCTACTAGGCACTGGGTAGCTTGGGTATCTCGGACCAATGTAATATTGGTTAAAAAAAATTCATACAATACAAATCTATGAAGGATAAACACATGCGTGCACGCACACGCAGATATATAATACATACATACGTGTCATGGTATTAGCAAGTAAAAACAAACCAACAAATACGGTAGATTCACACGATTATATGGTAATATCCAAAAGGCAAAACAAGAGTATTTAATAAAAGATAAAGACCAATGTGTTACCAATTAAATACAATTTTCCTGCAACAGTTTGACTGTTGAATAATAATTTACAGCTGTAAACTTACCACTCGCAAGAATTCCTGGACATCATGCTGCATAAATGAGTCTAGAGTTTCCCAACCAAATGACTTAGTCAACTTCTTGGTGCCCACTGGTTTGTCACAAAACTGCAGTTCATGAAATACTCGCTGCAATGCAAGAGCCACACTCTTGCTTGAGTCATCACTTTCTGTTGGCATCTTATAAACAGCCTAAACAATAAATAAAATAGTTTCAGCCAAGTGTTATTCATGAGAATCTACTATTGAGTATACAGACATCAGCCCTCATTTGTGGAGCCTGGATGCACTGCACTTTGCTGTATAAAATAAACATGTAACCAACGTTGTAGGAATATGTGCATACTTTACATATATACACAGCACATAAATAAGTGAGAGCATTTAAATTTAATTACCTCTTTTAGTGGTAAATGGACATTAATAGTGACTACCAGAAATGTAAAATTATATTTTATCTATACCTTTTAAATATTATTATAGTCCCGTCGCTCTAATTTCCGGCAGCCAATCATGTTGTAGGTCGGCTACATTTAAACGTGTGCGTCTTATGATTCACTGATGAAGATGTTAAGCATTTCCTAAGGCTGGATAAATACTTCTAAATAATCACCCGCCATTTTGGCTCTTTCGTTGGTGTTCACAAAAAGCACACGAGGACGTTATTTGCCGCTCAATTATTTGCTGAATTACAATGCGTTTGATTTATTATCATAGGACCTATGACATGATAATGTTTAACGTTGTGGCAAATAGATCCCTCATCTGGCAGGTCGGCAACGAAAGAACAAAAATGGCCACCGATACTACCTACCCAGACTTTATAAAGCCTTGACTTCCTTAGACGTAAGCAAAGAGGACGAGTCAGGCCAGGAATAACAGCGTCGCGACTATAGAACTTCACATTCCGTAACTACCCGTTTCATAATATAATTAAGAATATCTGACTTTATATTATCACAATATTTATCATGCTACTGAGAACAAAATCATACATTATTTATTTACTCTGGCAGAGTTAAGGCCATGAAACCTTCTCTTCCACTCTACCAGAAATGACAGATATGCATTCAAGCAGTAGCAGTAGTGGTAGTAGTAGTAGTAGTAGTGGTAGTAGTAGTAGTAGAAGTAATAATATTAATAGTAATACTTAAATGTAAAATCATTATCTAGCAGGCGATGAACTTGCATACAATGAAACATTGACTGCACATGAAAGTTTCCTTATACTCTTATACATAATTAAGTAATTGACATAAGGAACAAATTACAATAAAATGTGTTGCTTGATTTGAAAGTAGGACTATAACACTATAACTTCAGAGTTAATAGACAATTTATATCCTAATTCTACTTTATACTAGGCCTAAAAGACATTGTCTATAACAACACAGAATAATCTATAAAAATAGCCAATACTCACAGAAGCACATGACTTCTAATTCTTAGTTTAAACTGATTAACCATTTGGCAATCTCTCACATCATGCCTCAACGAGCAACAAGACGCGTAAGATGTTGAGTGACCGTGAGTGTGCCTGCTTACATAGCAAACTCCAGTAATATACGAAATTCATGCTGAATTGAACATTAAGTGAGGTGAAGGAACTGTTTAGAATGGATACCATAAGCCTATAGGAGAGCATCGACAAAAAATACATGATAGGTGATGGACAATTTGTTCAATCAGCAATTGTGGTGGAAAGTAATTATCATAACAAGATCGTTGACCAGGTACATGTAGACGACGGAGAATTGGCTGAATTACAAATTGTGCCAGAGGAAGCGAGACAGAACCAGGAAATGCTGAGATCAAGAATACAGAAGAAGAAATCATATGTGAAGAAATCAGATAAGAACGGCTCAAGCACCACAAGTGCAATGAAGTTTAGAGACATGAGTAAAAATTCAAGTGATTCGGGAAGTGATTTAACGAGATTAGTGGGAAAGAAGGTTGGTGCCGAGAGGAGAAGTGAAATTGTTTCTGTGGGTGCAAGGGCTGAAATGGGGAGAAGTGAAGAGAAGAAAAAGAAAGACGAGTTTATAACAGAAAAGGGTGAAGTGGATGTTTCTGGCTAAGGACATAGTAAGTAAAACAAATAATAAATTAGAGTATAATAGGAAGTTAAGTGAGACAATAGGTGAGGAGTATGGTGGGGGAGGCTAGCTAGGAAAGCAAAGTATAGTATGTAGAAAATTAGTGAGATCTGAAAATGGAATGTACACTAGAAACAGTCATAATAACGAACATATTGGACAAAGGAGTAGTAAGGTTTAGTAACAAATATTATTAGAAACAGTGTGTGTTCGATATAAGTGTACTGGAAAACAAGAATGAAGTTGTAAAATTGTCAATTCTGAATGATCTAAATTAAGTCATTAGGTTTTGAAGGTGGGAATACTGTTCAATTTATAGGTTCAGAAGTAAAATTATAAGATCATCTTCAAAAGGTATATCTGTAATAAATGTAACTGTGGCACCGGATACAAAATTGTGAGGTCCACATTACATGGATGCAAATGTTGACATCAAATATATATATCTTACCATATCAACACATCATTAGCACTTACTTCCTGAATAATCATGTATAAATTTCATTAAAATGTATATTCTTCACTAGGATGTTACAGTTTATACTCTTCTTAACCCTTAGCAGTCGGATTTAAATACCGCAGTCAGTCTGCGCGAGAAATGTGTCAGATGCTGCCTACAGTTGTACTGCAACATGGATATTGCAATGGCGGATGTCACCCGACATGGGACATGGATTTAAATATCGCAGTAACTTTGCGCGAGAAATGTGTCGGATGTTGCCCGCCATGGGACTGCAACGCGGATATGGCAGTGGCGGATGTCACCCGACATGGGACTCAGAAGGGTTAATGGAAAATATTTCTAGTTTCATAGTTCGTTTTATTTAAATTTCAGTAACATAATATATAAATATATTTACTGAAAATGGCGACAATAATTTTCTGTGAATATTTTCTCACCTTTCGAAGTTGATTGGTAAAATATAATGTCTGCAGGAGGGAATTCATGTAGCAAGTTGCACCTTGATTTTTAAGCCCCACATAACCCGTATGTTTCTTGGAGTCCCAGCTTACACCATGAGGAGCATCAGCTACAACATGGACCTGAAAAAAGGCAAAACATTTAATCAAGAACAACATGACAATATTAAACACTTCTGCTCCATTAACTTTTACATGTATCTTAATAAATAATCACATAATCATGAATTTGAAACTATGCTAAATGTCAAACTACTAATAGTTCCGCATTTCTACTACAGGGTTTCTCTTTAGAGATGAAAGTAAATGGTTGTATAAAAAAAAAAGAGACTGGATATTTTGAAACTGCCGAAGCTTTTTCTATTGTTGTTGTTGCCAATGCTTATGGAACTTGGATTTTCTTCATTCTCCTTTGGGCATCCCAGCAATAATTTGTAAGCTGAGATGCTATATCAGCATTAAGCTGGACACTGTAGTAAATGGTCTTTATTCATGATGGAATTCACGTCCAAGCAGAGAGTACAGTGTGGTGAAGGGAATATACTGATCTTATGTAGGTGTGAGGCCAAGTAGTCATGACCAGTAGTGAGGCAAAACAATGCCAGAGATTTCTTCCGGGGTAGATCAGGAATGATAGATTTATCCTTCAACAGTACGCTTCAGGATTTGTTCTCACTATATTCAGAATGTCCTGTCCTGCAGGCTTGATAGACTTTGTGTTTGATCCAGATTTTAGCATTCTGGAAGGATTATTTAGGATTAGTAGTTTAATAGTTGTTCCTTTTTTTGCAAGAAGGTCAGCTGCTTCATTTCCTGCAATTTGGCAATGTGCTGGTATCCATTGGATTACAATTTCCTTAAAGCTTGAATTAATTTTGCAAGGGTGTGTATTTATTTTCTTCTATTGTAAATTTACACAAAATGGAAATAAAAAAAAATAAAAAATTTATCTTCAAAACACTGTAGTTTACCTATCACCGTATTTTTGGGGGGGTTTTGCTACCAAAATAAGTTTCTTGGAAAAAAAAAAGTTCTTTGGACCATTCCTTTATTGAGTTTTTCAAACACATACCAATATCTTTACTGTTTATAAAAATGATTTCGACTGTGCAATTTCGTGAAAACAGAACTTTGTAAGACAGTCCTAAACTTAAAATTCGCATTAATTAGCATCTTGTACGTCTATCTTTCCAAACATCAAACATATTAATGATTGTTAGCATTCTCAATTCCCATAATACCTGAGAACCAACACTATATGCCTACGAAATGCAAGTGCCGTACACACGTCTGTAAGGAGTAAGGTCACTCGCTTGAGACAACTAATATATTTTCTTGTCAGAAAAACATGAGGATAAAAGTGACTCCTGTACCTAAGAGATTGCATTAGATTAACAATGTACACGAGTTAAAAAAAAATTGAATAAAATTACATTTATTAATTTTGTAAACAATGCAAGAGTATTAAAGTAATAAGTAAATTACTTATCCTTAAACAGGCAGTTAATAGCAGAACTACTCAAATCACCATCAATCACTTCAATTTAGAACAATTTATTTTACATCCTGATTATACATTATTTAACTACTACTTACGTCCCTACTTGATTACAATTGACCCAATATATTTTAATTTCATTCCATTAAATTACAAATTGTTGTTTAGTCAACTGTCCTAAGACAGGTCTGAACCTCATAAGTGATACCAAGAAGGCACCACTTATGAGGCAACTAGGCCAGGAAATAATGGGGTAGGGTGGCCAGTTCCTTTCCTCCTAATTACAAATTAAAACGTCTTTTATTTTCCTGCATTTCATAATGTGACAATGTGATTTACAAATAATTAATGTTAAGTCGCCAGTAAAATATTTTCCTAGGAAAGCTAGTAAATATTTTCCTACTTATGCAATATTTATGTTAATTTCAGGGCTCAAGCATCCAATGTAGTTTGTTATAACCAGAAAGCGGATTTTTGGTCCCTACACAGCGACAAGACGTCACATCGGAGGGAGCGTATCAAAGAGTTCAATGGCCTACCTGCAACTGACATACACCTAACATTCAGTATCAGGACCGAAAATTTGCTGTCTGGTTATAACAATAAAAGTTACTATGTAACATTATATGTACTGAAACTGAATATTTACAAACTATTTCAAATCATCATTATCTTAATGTTACCATATTGTTTTGTCTTCAATGAAAATTCATTACAACAATTTACAATTTAGTTTCTCTTTTATGACATGGTACTTTATGACACATTCACATGCATACACACAGGTTATTTAAATGAACAGACCTCTAAGGTGATGGAATCATCCTTAATAAATCCCTTCTCCGGATCGAGTACATCTTGCCAAGACATAAAGTGGCTGAAACCCCAATCATTTTCTTTGCTGTAGAACAGATGTTGTATTTCTGTCAGGAAAAGAACCACAAAAAGATGTATTTACTGATCACTGTACAGTATTTAATACATTCTTTCTCTAGATCAAGTACATCTTGCCAACACATGAAGTGGCTAACCCCATTTATTTTCTTTGCTGTAGAATAAATATAGTTGTCAGGAAAATTACAGGAAGGTGTAATTATAGATTACTGTATGGCAAATGGATGGAAAAAAAAACTTTCTTTTACTGCACCAGATGTATATTTAAAAAAAATATTAGGAAATCAATTTCAGATACACTCAAAATTCACTTTGGATAAGTGATGGAAACAAGCACTGAAGCATTCTGTACATATATACACACCTCAACGAAAGTATGGAATGCCAGCGAAATGAGTATTCAGAGATATTTCATGCCTCATTTAGATAGGCACTTTATTAATCATTATTTTATCACAGCCCTTATATTCGCAGCATTTACTACAGGCATGCTTTGTGTCCGTATCCTAGTCACATGACTAAACCGCTAGTGCTATATGCATTGTCTCATAACAAACACGTCAGTCATTTTGTGTTCAGCCTTGCAGTGACATGCCATACAGACAAATACAAACGTTTGATAGAATTCAGGTAGTGGCTTTACTTTCGGCAGACCATACACAGCAAGATGTTGCCAATCGGTTAAGTGTCACACAAAAAAGTGTGTCTAAGGTGTAGAGAAAGTACAGAGATATGGGAAATGTGAACAATAGAACTCGTTCTGGCTGTCATTGCATTACAATACCACACCAGATCGTTACCTCCAAGTGTTGGCTTTCAGATGTCCAATATCTACTGTCAGGGCTCTTAGATATAACCTCACAAGAGCAACAAGAGTTCGTATCACAGACCAAACAGTGCGCAGAAGACCGCATGAGGTTGGTCTTCATTCCAGAAGGTCAATGAGAAGCTTTGCACTGAACCAATGGAACTGAGCTTATCGAAGGAACTGGGCTCTTGCTCATCAACATTGGACCATTGTTGATGAGACCACGATTGGTTTGAGATCCGACACCAGACGTACAGGGGTATGGAGAACCTCAATGTAGGCATGTCAGGAAGTCCATCTGTATGCTGGCAGAAATGTTATGTTCTGGGCAGGAATAATGATGGGATGGCAGACCCTCTAATTCCCATCTAGGGCGAATTGAATGGCCCTCGATACATCCAAGAGGTCCTAGAACCATTGTGTGGTCCTTTTTGAACTGTTGTCAGCGATCACTTCATCCTAGCAGATAACAATGCAAGACGACCTCACTGTCATGGGCAGTGTTTCGGTATCTCCAAAGACATAACATCACTCGAATGGACTGGCCTGCAGAGTCCCCAGATATGAATGCAATTGGGCATGCATGGGACATGCTGAAAGTGGCCATTTCAGAGTGTCCCAACCCACCTGACAATCTTCAGGAACTTACTGCAGCTGCAATAAAGAAGTGAAACCGTTTGCCCCAGGAAAAACTTGCTGACCTCATTTGGAGTATGCATCATAGGGTGGAAGAACTCATCCATATGCAGGGTGAACATACCAATTACTAAAGATGCTAGCACCGTGAGATAAAGAGATTTTCAATGTTTTGTTGTCAGGACTTACGTTGAGAAGATCTTTTTATTTGTATATTTTTTGTGTATACTGTTCAAAATGTTTGCTTCAGAAAGAATTATGCTATTTTGTTAAATAGCTAGTTATTGTAAAACCATCAAAAGATTGACTGTAAGAATTCAATACAGTCATATCCATGTTATTCCAAACTTTTGTTGAGGTGTATATTTGAGCTCTGTACAAAATAAAAGAAGAAATATGAAGAGTCCATTGCAAGAATGATGGATGTGACTTTCTTGTCGAAAATGAATCGAGATTGTCAATGCATAGCTTAAGACATGTAGAATGTACATAGAGAGTTATATGGCATTAACACTGATAGTCATTGTCCAGTAATTATCGGAAAATCACAGTTAAGCTTTGAGCGCTAAGCATTTCAAACTTTCAATTGCTTCTCCTGAAAAATGTATTCCAAATGACATCCATCATTCTTGCAGTGGACTCTTCATATAAATATCTCAACTTTAAAAATAAAAAATCCATTTTGAAAGATCCAATATGAGTACGAACTGTCTTAATCAAATGAGAGAGTGAAGAATTTCAGTTATTTCTGTTGTAGTATTAGAAAGTTCCTGGACACAAAAACAAATGGGACAAATTATAGCTATATTGCGAAACACTGAAACAAATACTATTAGGAAAACGGCAAAAAGAAGCTTTATTACATCTCAGTCTTTGCTCTTCCAATGTCATTCATTATATAAAGTTGAACACTGAACAAATGTCTGAATGCAGAAGAGGTGCCCTTCATGAAAGTAGTTGAAAATAACATACATAACCACAGGGAGAAATGGTATGATCACATGAAGGGAATTCCTGATTACAGAATTAAAAACATGCCCCCTTTGTACAAACCTGTAAAGAAAAGGACCCCAAAACATTCACTCTAAAACCCAACAGAACAATTTTATAGAAGGAGTAAAATTAATTCGTATTTTGTAACTAATCTGTAATTTTGAAAAGTTATTTTATACATTCTATCTGTAATTTGATCCGATGTGGAGTCCCATGTAATTGGCTTTATTTTTAAGGGGAATTAGTTTTAAAATTGCTAGATTTCAGTGTTACTGCCATTTCGGTGGAATTATTTATTTATTTATTTAACCAATCTTTCTGTCATTACAGATTGCCATGAGATAAAGAATATCAAACAATTTCAATTGGAAAGCATTTGTGCAAGTTATATGCACATAATATCAAAGAATTTCAATTGGAAAACATTTGTGCAAATTATATGCACATACTACATATAGTGCATACATTTTATCTTTCCAAGTACTTGGGCAGCTTGATGTGCACTGCCACTTCCACTCTGCTTCCCACAAGTGCAGAATGATAAAACGTACGCAATGTATATGCAACTTTTATAATATTAGCTTGACATATTAAACATAGTAAGAGCAATATATGTAGCATTTTCAGCATCAATTTTCAGTTTTTACATTTTATATACATTGTAAATAATATATACATGGCTGCATTCATTTGCTCCCAAATGGTCAAACAAAATGTGCCATCGAGAAAAAAAATATGAATTTATGTTACTTAAAAATACATTATTATTAAACTTCGCAAATAAAATAATTATTGCTGGAATTCATTTAAAAATGTGAACTATGTTTTCTTCGCATTATTATATGAATTTGTGATATTTCACGTTATTATAAGAATTCGCAATATTTCGCGATTCAAAATTGTGTTTTTTTGGTTTATGGGAAGAAGTATAGAATGGTACAAAAAATTGGCATAATAAGATCAATTCAAATCACCATAACTCGCGAATTTCACGAATATCTTTACTAATCTGTGACATGAATGTAAATATTTACGTATCCTACTTCCTATTAAGATTGATCATTTTGACTCCTGTTTGGAATGTTTATTTGCATAAACTGATATGCTTCTAGACATAACACAAGAATTAATTTAATCACTGGTTTAATATAATAATAAATAATTTTGTCATATTCCTTTTGTATGAACACCATTAAAGCTATTATGTAAATACTGCAGACAAATGACGACACTTTTGTGTTATATACACAATGTGACTAATTACTTGAGATGGACACTGGAAGAGAAATATCAACACAGTTATCTGAAGTCGCCAATATTTGGAAACTAATCTCAGAGTAAAGACCTGGAATGCTTACATCTCTGCGCTACTCCCGTTACTTTTAGAAAGAGTAGCTATGAACACATATTTCCAATTTTCTAGCATCTTAAGATATAGATTACAGTTTAACTGTTGCCCCATTAAGATATTAAAATATTTCACTATCTTGAAATAGCCAACCTAACAGGTTTTGTGAAATCAACTTTACATTCATCTTTACTGAAAGAATTGGCCTTGAAATTCACCTAACAAAATGTATACTGACTGGCAAAAAAAGTGGAACATTTCACATTTTTATAAAAATCTCAATTTATTACAATAAAAAAATATTTCCCTTCAAATATTTATGACAATTTATGAAAACAACATATTTGATTATAGGAAATACTGAAACATTATTAGCAACATGCATATAACTCACAATTTTCTGTAATTTTCGCAGATCTCTAAATTTTGAAAACTACCTGGTGTCACGATTTAAGGCCAATGAAAACAAAGTTAATATTTATACTGCACCTCTTGAGGTCAATAAGCACTAAAAACGAGTATTTCTACCCTTGGCATCTATGACAGCCTGTAAGCGTTGAGACATACTGCCCACTAACCATTGGAGGGCCTCTTGGGGATGAGATCCCACTCTTCCAGCAATGTTGTCCTCAACTGCGCCTGGCCAGTCTAGGGTTCGTATCCCAACTTCCTATAGGTACTGCACAACACAACGAGCGGTATGCAGACGGGCATTATTGTGCATGAGTATAAAGTTCTGGCCAATAAAAGGTGCAAAGGGCATCACATGGTTCTCCAGGATCTCTTTAATGTACCTTTGTGGATTGAGGGGTCCTGCGATTGATGAACACGAGCTCAGTGTAGACCACATTGCTGATGCCAGCCCACACCATTACTGAGCCACCCCAAACGGAATCCTCGAGGAGAAACCAATGGGCGAGTATTTGTCTCCAGGCCTTCTCCACACACTTTTTCGTCCATCAGCAGACCTCATCAGTGAAGAAGGCAGAGGCCCACTGCTCTGGAGTCCACACCTTGGTGCCATCTCGCGAAAAGATGCGCTTCCCTGTGCCGTGGCTTGAGATGGAGTCCGTATGCAGGTCTTCTGGACAGAAGATTAGCTTCTGCAAACCTCCTCCTCACTGTCTGCTCATTCACACTCATATGTCTGACGTCTTCCAGTCGATTTCTCGCGCAGAACTTGCAGTGTGAGAACTTTATCATCCCTGGCACGTGTACTCCTCCTACAGCCTGATCCCCATCTCCTGTTGTATGTTCCGAGTTCCACATAGCGTTGCATTGCACAGTGAATGCTACCGAGTGATGCTCTGATGACCCGAGCCACAGAACGAAGGCTGCCTTCACCAAAGCAACTGTCCTTGCAAATCTTCACAGCTAAGAGGCATGTTTTGCTCACAACAGCACATGAATAACTGAGTAAAATTTTAGTGAATGGTTCAAAATGTTTTCCATAGATCATCAATAAGGGTCCCACAAGGTTGTAAACCTTAAAAGCTTTACCCTCAATAAAATCATAACGATAAGTACTTCCGAGATTAGGATGCAATAAATTGCCCTAAAGATGGTCATATCCTCAATTTCTTTTCACAAACAATTCAGAGGGATGTTCTAATGCGCTAAACATCTTAAAAATGGGAAGAGAATTTTTTGGTTCCTAATTATATAGACAAATGTAATTTATTTCAAGTGTTCTACTTTTTTTTGCAGGTCAGTGTATTTAAAACATTTACAAACTTTTAAATCTGAACAGCCTATACAAATGTCCGCTTATAAGACTTTTCTTGACCTTGAAGCAGTAACACTATAAACTGTGAAAAGCACTACATTCCCAGTTCATTTAACATGATATCAATATGGCAGAAAGTGAGAATGGGCTTTATTCAGTACAATCTTACATACAAATGCCTCCACTTACTGCGACTAAATGGTTCCCCATCTTCTTTCTGGCTGAGAAGTCTCAGCTCAGCAACAGCATAACAACTCCAAGACGAAGATTCTGACTCGCCATTACACTGAGGAGAAAAAAAGATCAATCATATTTGTGGAATCATGTTGGCTCCAAGTAAAATTACTCAAATCCAATTCATATTCCTCTTTAAAAACTAATATGACTGCATTCAGACATAACCCTCTCATAATATAAGATCTTGATGCACTCGAAAATTCAAATTCTGTATTTTTGTTTCATGTGTGTATGTACTGATGCCAGTAAGTGCAAGTAAAGAACATTACATGTCATATTTCTAATGCAAAACTCATGTATAGGCCTACTTTATGCATGATATTACAGAAATAATATAATACCGTACTATTTTTTCTGAAATTTCTGTTTTTAATATTTTAAAAGCATAATAATCCTGAGACTCATATCAATGACTCAATACACTGACTTCTGAACAGTCTAGTTTAAATGTTCCTCTTCAATACCGGTTCTTTCATAGCTGTAGTTTGGCTGTTGCTGTTACTCATTTAACACCATCCATGGGCCATGTGTGACTTGAGAAATGCCAAGAAAGGGACCAAAATTCACACAAACGAAAAATCTCTCACTCCAGATATAATGGAAAAAATCAATAAAATATAAACAACTGAACTACATAAGAACGAAGTATGCCAGTTATCGAAAGGAAAGAAATAAGAAAACATCCATGAATTTTGGGAAGCTAACAAGAAAAAACCAGAAAGGAAGCAGTCGCGAAATTCAGAATGAAGAGTGGGCATGATTATTTGACCGAACACTTTCAAAGAATAGACATCTATCAGACTAATAAGTGCCCAATTTACCGAACTTCTCTGAATGAAGGAAGAACATCTACTCCATTGTGAGAACTCGACAACACAGCAAAAACAGGAAAATATTTGCAAGTTGTATCGGGATGCCAGAACAATATTGGGATAATTTCCTGTAATAGTCACAGCAACAACAGCAGTATTTAATTATGCTTTCACAACTGAAGGGGTTGTTTTGCACTGAAATTCAATATTGGTGACAAATGGCAGAGGAAGAGAGAGGGTTTTTTTATATGCTATAAATCTGCAGAAGGAGACTAGCAGTTTTATTTTCCTTCTGGAAGAAGACATACTAAAGATTTTATCATCATTTAAGAGCAATCACTCTAGGCCAGGTTTGAATCTGCAAACCTCAGATACAGCCAGCATGGTAACCATAACACCACTAAGAATTACATGTATGGTTTCAGGGCCATAAATATTAATGTTTTAGACACACAAATTGAAAAATGTGAGAAAATCTCTAATAGCATCACTGGATCCATTGGAATAGGGTATGTTGTGGTTTAGTCAAATGTCCAGAGACAGGTTTGAAAAAAAAAAAAAAAACACACACACACACACTCTCTCTCTCTCTTTTTTTTCTTAGATATTTTCCCAAATTATTGTCAAAAGTCATATATACAGCCTGGAATTTTTGATGCTAAAAGTTAATATTGTTTCTTGATATAGTTTATAACATAGAAGCCATGCCCCCACTTCTTTAACACATCATTCTTGTCATTCAGTATTTTCCTTTTGGTACCGTTAAAGGTCTCTAATCCTCTTAACTACCTCTTACAAATTTGCGCACGGTTTACAAGATTCATTACCCAATCCTTGTGACTCTGTTGTCATTATTACATATCAGACTCCTGTGAACTAGGCTTAAACCCTCTTCACAGGCACCACATCTATTCATCTACACTCAGTGTCATTCTTAACTTTTAGTACCTAAAATTCCGGGCTCTAGTCATATATGTAAATTCTGTTAAACCTATAAAAAGCTATCTTAGACCTTAAGAACTAAATCATATTTAATATGTATTTTTCTGTGTTTTATATAAATATGTTAAGAGATTTCAATGCACGCATCTTATAATTGCCTGATTGTTAAAAATGTATGCCTACAGTCAGTTTTAAATAACATAACTTTTCCCTCAGTGGTAAAGTTGGAATCATTTCCAATCCACTGTCGTAATAAATGTGATTTCATTTGTTTTGGCATACCTTAACAAAACACGAAATATACAAATTCACTGTTAACACCAGAATAAGACAGACTGCACAGAGACCTCAGGAAAGTTACTTTTATCCACTTCTGCACTAGAGAAACCAATCCAATCTGCGGTCTTTACCCCTTTAGTCTTTTGTTGTTTTGAATACAATGGTTAACAGAGAATTCCATCTGTCTTTGTATAGTGGGCTTCATCCTCTCAAGTGCACTGATTGGGACTGTATCCATTTTGGAATTTCCACTGATCGCAGATATGACATGCTAACAGAAGAGTATGAAGTGACTGAACTTTCTTTTTGAGGTGAATGAACTGTGATAAAGTCGTATTATTGGAATTGTGAAGTTTTCGGGCATATTTCCAGATAGAAGACTATGATCTTGTGTGTGCGGGTACAAGCTGTGAACTGTAGTATCACGGCAAACACCACCTGATCCGAGACAAGGCCAAACCAAAGAAGGCAAGGTTTTTCTCTCATACTACAGACAAGTTACAGACTGCAAGATACTACAGCAACACAACATGGAGACAATCTTCACTCCTACTAGGCAGACTTGTAACTGCTTACGGTCGACCAAGGACAAACGTGACCAACTTTCATCAGCTGGAATATGTAGAATCCCGTGTTCCTGTGGGTCAGTGTACATAGGTACAACACAGCGTAGCTTCAAGATCTGAATCACCAAGCATAGAAGGAACTGCCGTCTAGGTCATGTGGACAAGTCAGCCATAGCCTAGCATTCTTTTAAAGATGGGGATCACAACATCACGTTTGAGGACACTGACATTCTAGGCAGTACGCAACACTTCTATGCCAGGTTACATCGGGAGGCTACTCAAATACACAAACACAAAAACAACTTTAATCGTAAGGAAGAAGGATTCAAGGTCAACAAAGCTTGGTACCCGACCCTCAGAAGCACACATACCAAACCCTTTCTCCGACAATTGGACACTATGACAGCCAATCAGAACACCAAAGCCACTGGTGCGGACTGCGGCGACGACAAGCCACAACTCTCCCACATCTTAAATATTGATGTGCTACCACCAGTCTCAGTACCAGTTGTCCTTGATATATACAGCAGATCTCTCCGCTCATGTGTACCATGTCACTGAAGATGTACACCGGAGTAGTGGACGAAACGTTTGGTTGTATTACCGACAGACCACGGTCCTCTAGCCCAGAAAATACCAATCCTAATGACGCCAGCCATGAAAGCCTATATTCCAACATTAGCTTTATTTCTGTTTGTAACAAATGTTCAAGGCTATTTATATCAATACATCCTTGGTCTAGATATATGATTTTCATTAAAAATAAATTATGAAAAACCAACTGCATCTGCAAAGTTATGACTTTATACAAAAAAATTAATCTGAAAATAAAAATCCTTTCTGTATTAAACAATTTCTTACAAATATGAATGTTTTACAGACTTAAAATAAACTTGTCCTCTCTCCAAATCAATGCCCCATGATAAATCACACGAAACATATCTACAATAAAAAATCAAGTACTAGATTAGGCCATCTGGACTGTTCAGTTTCCAAGTTTTCCTATATTTGGCCTTTCCAATGTTTCCAGCATTGATCCGAGTTTCTTCTATCAATAAATTGATGTATAACAGTATGACTGTACAGTGGAATTTGGTCCAGTTACAGTACATGTGGTTAGGTCACTAGTTTCAATACATTGTAGAATTGTATACATTGTCATTATGAACTGTTACAATAACTATAGTCTCTCCAAAACAGACCCTGCCCTTAATGTTAACACTAACCAAAGCACTCAGAGCAGAATGGAAGAAAAGAGATCTTTACTTTTCAGGTTTTCTTATACTGGGTGTTCATTTCAAAGTGTGTCATGACGTCACTGTTGTGAGTCAGCGATTTGAAGCAAGTTCCAGCTTTTATGTCAGAGAAGTTGCCTATTATTCAAGGCATTCAATCTGAACTTGAGAACGTGTACGGTATAACTTGAACATCGTAGCAACAGATGGTGGTCTGTACAGTCTGTGTGCTACCATAACCTCTTTCGAACTGTATTTTGTGCGGGCAAGTTGTACCCAGGGTATTTGTTATCGGTTGCGTACGGCAACATTCCACAATACAAATCAAATGCTCAGTGTCCATGTTGACCGTTGAAGTTAATATCAACAAATACTGTACGTAAGTAATCGTCTTAACCCTCTCCCCATATCCCGTCAGTAAGAAAAAAACTCTCCTCAGTATGTGTTTCCAAACAGTTCACATTCCAGCCACTACCGGCGTTACGGTACGTATCGGTAAGGACTCTTCTGAATGAACACCGTACTTGCTAGGCAACTTCTCTGTCACATAGGTAACACGCCTTTGCGGAAATGTAGGAAGATTGAATTCTCTAGGCTCATCGGCTAGCCACATGACGACATACAGCGAGCCATGACACACTTTGAACTGAACACGCAGTATATATGAACTGTGTTTCACAATTTAAAGGAAAGACGTAACATACCCATATTTCGTCTTAAAATAATGCAAGAGAATGCTTCATATAATGTGAAATTTTATTGTCCATATTGACAAACAAATTAATATGGTGGCAAATAGCAATACTAGAATAACCCCCATCATCAACTAATCACCACACCCTAACTTTATGAAAGGAAACCTTGTAAAAATATTTTTTACAAGAAAAGTAAATGAGAACAGCAAAATATTGATACATCAATAACTTACCAATAACTCATTCATCATCACTGGCAGAAGAGTTGTCAGTGTCACAATCATTACCATCACCATCTTGCACAGCATATCGTGTTCTGTTCTATCCAATGAATTAGAAATCCCACACTTTTTGAAGCTCTTCTCCACCATCAGAAGTGTCATCAGGCACTCTTGATCCACATGCAGATTTACCCTAATTCCAGTCACTTAATTTTACTGCTCAGGAGTACTCTGGCATCCATATTTTGTAAAAATGTTCCATTGCCACTTTACATGGGCAATTAATGCACATGTTCAAAGGCTGAAGAACAACTGACTTGGAGAGAGCATAATGAGTACAAGATGACTAAATCCTGCAATTCTTTGTGGGCATGTCGAAGAACCTTTGGTAAGTGTCAGGCTGAAAGTGGTGTGTTGACTATATCTCTATCATTAGGCCTTCTACCACCTTTGCATCTTTAGTTTGGTGGCCTGGTGTGTGGCAGGCCTCCAAAAATAAGCTACATAAAATCCAACACTTGGCATGTTTGACTCTGGACTTTGGGCTGCTGGTCCTTTAAACATCCGTTGAAGGAATATTTGGCAGTTCTCACAAGACTTCAGAAGTCACAGCCAATTCTTGTGATGAGATGTGACTTTATGGGGCCTAAATATAATTTTAAGCAGTTATACACGGTTGCTTTTCCACCCAGGGAAAAGTGGACTCATGGCCCAAGGGCTCCTAACCATGCCAAGGGTCTGGACTGATATACGGATGGCTCCAAGTCTAATGAGGGGACCGGGGCTGGCATTCATAGACCCAAGACAAGCCTATCTTATTCTCTGGGTTACTACACTAGTGTTCCAGGTCGAAATATTCGCCTGTGCATATAATTTATTAGAAATGCCTTGGCTTAAGGGTCGGATTTGTATCTACTATGATAGCCAGGCAGCTTTAAAGGCAAATAAGTGCAGTCAAAGCAGTGTCCAAATTGGTATGGCAATACCAGAGGACACTGGATTTTCTCAGTTCCCGATGTCCTGTAACACTATATTGGATACCAGGACATACGGGGATTACGAAATTGAACCTGTCCTTTGTATCACTCTATGGAGGGCCAGATGGGAGATCATGCAACAATGGGTGATTCAACAGCATGACACACTATAGAGAAATCTCACTAACGCTAGACAAGCTCGAACATTGATAGAAGGTCTAGCAGTAAGATTGGTAGGATATTATCATCCTTTAACCGTGCACAGCTTAGAAGTAGTGGGCCTATTTACACGACACAACACTCTAAGGAAACACCTACATGTGATGGGATTGACTACAAACCCGACATGCAGGAAGTGTGGAAGAGAAGTGGAATCTTCTCTACACATATTATGTGACTATGAGCCTTTGTCCACAATAAGATATGTCCTCTTGGGCTTGAATAGGCTAGGGCCAGAGGATACAAGGAAAGCAGACCCAAGAGCAATCCTGGCCTTCAAGGAGACTTCGGGACTTGGGTAAACTTTCCAAATATCTGGGGCACAATGGACCCACTTAAGTGGCCTAAGTGCATGGAACCGAAAGGGTCCAACTCATTTCTATTCATTCATTCAGACATCCCAGGATTATTACCAGGTCCATGTTTCCCCTGTTCAAAGATTTTCAGACTTCCTCTGTGGTGTGGCTGCAGAAGCTGTCCACCAGGACAAGTATGTTCCACAAGCTTAGCAGTGTTCCAGAGCAATGTTGCCAAACTCTCGTAACCCAGTCCAGTACGTTGTGTGTTCAAGTTCTCCTACTCCTAATTTTTTTTCTCAGGACTGGAAGGAGATAGAACATGTGATGATGAACATAAAAGATGAGGTAACTCTTTGTGAATGGGTGTCACAAATGGCAGCACCATACAGCGAACGGAACTTGAGTGGCTGTAGTGAGAGTTAGGTGTTTTATATACTTCAAATGGCGACTTCTGATTACAAGACCAGCATGATATCATTCGGTTTCTTCATTTATGTGGTGTGACACCCATTGACAGTTGGGTGACATACTTATATGTGGTGATGGTGTCTCACTGAACTGATGAATATTGATAAAAGCGGATGATAACATGCTTATCTTTTAATGAGAGCGTCGCCATTTGAAGTATTTAAAACATCATTTAACTCTCACTGCAGCCACTCGAGTTCAGTAAGCTGTATGGTGCTGTCATCTGTGTCACACATTCACAAAGAGTTCCCGTGTCTTTTAAGCTGTATCTCATATTCCTATCTGCTCCCAGCCCTGAGAAAAAAATTAGGAGACCTTAGAATTTGAACACATCTCGTACAAGGTCACTTCCATCCAGCTTTCGGCTGCACTCTCAAAATAATGTCTGGGACATCAATTTTGGAGATTGTCTTTTGTTTAAAAATCACATATGGAGACAACTTCCACATGCAGTTACACAAATTCTTGTTTTTCACAACCTCTCATTCTCATTAACATGCTAGAGTTCACCATTTTGTTAACCGTATAGTCAAATGGCATTTCAAAATACACTCGGGTCTGATCAGCATAACCAATTTGTAACAGTAAATATACATTTTTCTGACAAACTGATCATATATCTGTGAAAATTAGTCATCACCTCCTCATAATTGCTTGGCAGCCATTGAACGATGGTTTTTCTGCAGAAGCTGAATCCACTGAGATTAAATCTGTGGTGTTCAGGTAAAGGGGAATAAGTCATTTTTTTTTTTGTGCAGATGAAATTTTGTTCCCAAATGAACGAAAGTTAAATTATACAAGTGAGTGTGCAAAAATCGAAAGAATACTAACAGCTGATATGTTTTATTTGTGTAGAAAATTATTTGCAATAAGGGTTCTAAGTTTAATTTTCATTTATCTTCAAACTCATTTTTATGACATATCCCTTTGCCCAAACAACACAGAAATGCTCATGTGGGCCATCTGCGGCTGGCCTTGAATCCTGTAACTCCAAGTTCCTTCGCAACAGCCAATGCTTTAAGTTGATATTTCACTTGAAATGGCGCAATCGAACTGTGTATTTTCAGTTACAAAGCATTCTCTCAATTTTGGGAAACTTTGCTCGCAAAATGTCTGACAATTAAAATTGATCTGTTCAAGACGTGTTTTGTTTTTATGCCAATCACATATATGCAGCTTTCATCTATGTGGTACTTTCTTCCTCCTGTGCAGTTACCAACTTGTCCCACTTCTTCAACAATTTGGAACCTTTCTTTAGCGGTGAATGATCTGTAGTGCAAACTTCTTGAAGCTAAGATTAAACACCCTACAGCACCTAACTCAGCACTTTCCACTTAACTGATCCATGTGCAACGCACACTATCATTCCAAGGTTGGGATACCAATCAATACCAAGCTTGCTGCAATTAATATCAGCACTGTAACTTTCAGCTGCCAATTTTTGCAAAAAAAAAATACGAGAATTATTTGAGTACACACAGTAATATTGTGTTTGTAAAATAAATTGGCAATTGTAAAAATGTATGAATATCTGAGACTTTTGTTTAATGTGTTGTCAATTCTTTATTCGGATGTAGTATTCCATATCACGAACAGAAAAGAGGTATGCAAACGCGAAAAACACATCTGAACTAAATAAGTTGCAATAACAACAGGTTGGAGTAAGGTTATTCAAACATACTCATGTTAAGAGTTCTTACAAAATCACTATTTTCCTTACATGTGAAAAATGAATTGCTGAAAACCATCTTTTTCTAAATTTTCTTTTCTTTGCAAATTCAGAATTATTTTTTCAACAATAAACGTTACATGACTACTGCAAATATGTAAGAAAATGCATGAAGCAACTATTATGTGCCCAGTTCTAAAATGAAACCTCACAAAGAAGTATTTTTTGTAGGTATATCACTCTGAGCCAGAGATCCTAAAATAGTTTTCCCAACTTTTGCTTGACTGGCCTAGCATTTTATCTGGTGCTGCCACGATAAAGGAATGTTATTTTTTTTCTATTTGATATTTATTTTCTTGTTAATAAAAGTAGAATTATTTTATATATTATAAATTAAAATACAATTAATTGTAATCATAAATTCTTACTGACAAGAACCATTATACAACAACCATAGAGAATTCAATGTCACACCATTTCCTGTTTCAGTGAAAAATGATCTCACGACCATAACGAAGCAGAGAATCATGTAACTATGCTAAGTACTGCTTCATGTAGTTGTATGCAGTTTCATTCCTAAGCCGAACAGAAATTAGGACTGTTTACTTTCTTCCTAAATTGAGTGTAATATAAAGCTAATCTACTCTTGATGATGCAGGACATCAAGCCTTGTCCAACTCTTGCTTGTATTAATAATTTAACCATTATTTATTTCTCTAATGAATAATCAGTCACACAGAAACATCTAAGTGCTATTACTTTTTAGAAGAAGTTTCTAGGTTATGGTATTTTCACATTTAAAACTGATTGTTCAGAATAAAAATAATTACTGATAACTAGAGCCCGGATTTTTATGTAATTACATATTCTATTCCTTTATATGTAGACACACAGAAACAAAAAAAAAAATGTCTACAAATTGAAGCATGGACATTGCGGTATTCAAGTTTCATTTTATGTATTTTTACATATTTCAGTGTTGGCCTATATTAAATATTTCGTACACAATATTACATAAAGATAAATATTTTGCCATTTTATGCTCAATTTCTTTCTCTTTTCCTTTTCTTTCTTTCTATAAATTCATCTATACCTATTTTTTTTCCCTTTAGTATTGAAATAAAGTAAAAGTTGTTGATTCTGCATAGCTGTGATGTGTTAGTTGACATTAACTGATATTGTCGTTACTCTTTGTAAAGTATCCGAGTGATACAATAATCGTACCCTGCAGTTTAAGAAACATGATCTCCACTTCGCTATTTTGGGGACCTTTGAGGTCCGTCGCTTCCTGTTTCTGTTCATTGTTGACATGTCGTGATTGTGTCGATATCGTGGGCGACAGTTGAGATGAAATGAAATTGTAGGTAACATACATAATTAAACTTTGACTATTGGAAAACAATGTGATTGGTGCGGGAGAACTTAAAAGGCCTGTAGGTCGTCTTTGCTTCCTGAATGTTGCTGATGATAGCGACGCAATTATACCGGTGCACTACCTTGTTTTAGCATTGGGAAGACTGCACAAGTGTTCTGAAATAATTACTTTATTTAGATTTCTCTGAGAAGTCGTCTGTTGTGCACTGTAGACCAGAGAAGCTTAATCTTAACTTCTACTTCAAGTGAAAGTGATTCTATAATGGCATCAATAGCATCTTCACTAGCCAAAAAATTAAAACCATGGGTTGCGATAGACGAGGGGTTAACGGCCGACGGTAAAATTGTAGTATGCCAAGTATGTGAGAAAAAGATAGGCTGTTCAATGAAGTTGCAACTGGAACATACACGAAGTGCTTTACACCAAAGAAACAAACAGTGTCATTCTTCTACAAAGCAAGTCCTACTGACGCAAATGCAGCATGAGCCTACTGTTCCAAAAAATGTTTTTTAAAGACATATGAACTGCGATGGTAGCTGCAGAAATACCATGGTACAAACTGCAAGTACCAGAATATCGCTCTTTCTTGGAGAAATACTGCCAACAATAAATTCCAGATGATTCTACACTCCGGAAGAACTACCTTGATGTCTGTTATCAAGAAACAATGGAAAGAATAAAAAGCGAAATAGAAGATTCCTGCATATGGATCGCCATTGATGAGACGACAGACATAATAGGTTGCTATATAGCGAATCTCATTATGGGAAAATTAGACCCTGAAGCCCCCACCAAGCCATTCTTGATTGCCTCCAAAACCCTAGAACATACGAATCATTCTACAGTAGCCAGATTCGTTAACGATGATTTGAAGGTATTGTGGCCCAATAGAGTCCAAGAAGAAAAGGTACTAGTTTTGTTCTCCGATCTACAACGTATATGTTGAAAGCTGCAAGTGCTCTCAAAGTGTTCTATCAGAAGCTAATACACTTCACATGTCTCACTCATGCTCTGCAATGTGTGGCCGAAGAAATAAGAACCAACTTTCCTCCAGTTAATAAACTTACTGCATCCACAAAAAAAGGTTTTTGTGAAAGCTCCTCAAAGAGTTCAGTTACGAACAGCAATTGTCTGATGTGTCTCTGCCTCTGGAGCCAGTACTTACGAGGTAGGATACTTGGATATGAGCCGTGAACTTCTACAATGAACATTTTGAATCTGTAAACTTTGTAGTTGAAATGTTCTCACCATAGTCTACTCTTTCAGTGCATGAAGCTCAAGCTGCTTTCAGGGAACCTAAAATGGAGTGCTCACTTGCAAATATTACAAGCAATTTTGGTTGACTCTCAGAGAAGATTACAAAATTGGAATCTTCAGGACTTTCCCTGCAGGAATCCATAGACATTATGGAAGATGTGAAACAAAAACTGTCTACTGTAAAAGGAGAAGTTAGAATCAACATTTCTCGAAAAGTTTCAGGCAGTAATTGATAAAAACTCTACTTTCCTCACTGTATGCAAGATCCTGAAAGGAAAAGCGGTATAATCTCCAGAGGATATATCTCCAGGAAAAATGGTCTTGTTTAAGTACAGTCCTGTGACATCTTGCGATGTCGAAAGATCATTTTCTTCATACAAGAACATTTTATCTGATAAATGTCTCTCATTTACACCAGAAAATACGAGAAAGTATCTCGTAATGCACTGTGCTACGAAGTAAACAATGTGTGTGTGTTACTCTTTCTTAATTTCTTTAATAGTTTATAAAGAAACTGATTTGTTGTGTTGTTTTGTTTATGTATATATAAAGTTATAGCAGCTTCTGCAACATTATAAGTGTATTAGGAACAACATTTCAAAAATTCAGAAAATGTTATAAAAACTGTGAAAGTGAAATTTGTGCAGTGCTTAAAACATCAAACTATGGTTAATAATCGGAAATTACTATTCTGGAGCACATTTTGAAGAAATGGGAGCAATAAATATTATAAAGACGAGGACTGGTGAGTGAAATTATCTAATATTTTCCATTTATAATAACTGTTAGAGCCCGGATTTGTATGTAATTACCAATTACTAATTATTAATTACATATTTAATATTAAATAGGCCTATTTACTTACATATTTCACTATATTTTACTACATATTTCTCAATTTGATATTACATAAAAATTTGGGTTCTACTGATGACTTGTGAATTATATTGTTTTGACATTATTTATGCAAGAAAAAAATGGGGGGAAAAAATTGAAATAAGTAACATGAAAAATGGTTGGACTGCCAAACAATTTTTCTCATGGCAAAAATCAAACAAGGTCTCAGTTTAATAATGAACTATTTTAAGGACCAATACTCACAAACAAGACCCTTCAAATACAACTGAACCAAATTGCGTTTATAATCTATATATCTCCAACTTCTGACAATGTTATCTCTCCAATTTCGTTTAAGTCTTCTCAACAGGATATTCTCATCTCATCATCTTTTTCAGTCCAAATGCTCAGTTATTACAATGTCTTTGAAAGATCTAACATCACAGAAAGTTTGAAGTTCTTAAATACGAAGTTCTCTTCATTCCACTAACATTTAATCATTTTAACATGAAAAGAAACAGTAATCCCATCACAGTAAAATATGATCTGTTATTCAGTTCTTAAAAACAAAATGTAGGTCTACTGACATTTGTCAAATTGCACCAGTACATGAAAAAGATATAGGCCTAATGAAACAATTATCTGCAACATGGTGGTGTCAAATGTTTAACATGGGGATGATAAAGGTTGACAAGGAATAATCTGAGCATCTCTATCTCATTACTGAAGATTTGAAGTGCCGTACTAAGGAATTTATTGAGTATGACAGGTGCTTGTGCTTAGCTTTAGAAGACTGCATGAGAAAATTTTTGAGTGCACAGATGCTGTATGATGATTTTTTTAAAAATTAAAAAGCATGAAGGCTATGCTGACATTATTTGAACTTTACGGGAGGGGGGGGGGGATCTTGAGCCTATTATCATAGGGGATGAAACTTGGGTTTCGTATTACACCCCTGGCAGTGTCAATCACTGGAGTGGCACTAACCTCAATTCCCCGACAAGATCAGGGAAGCTTAAATAAACTTTTCAGTCAGAAAGTTTCGCCACAGTTATTTGATATCAAATTAACGTTTTGTTTGCTGAGTCATGTCTCAAAGCACAATGATTAATCCATATGCATATTACACAACACAATAGAGGGCTATTCAAAACTCGTATCAAAGCTTACAGTGTGGAATTTCTGCAGTATGATACATACAGGCATGCTAATACCAAGATAAAAAATCAATAAATAATTTTTACCTCTTCACTGGAGCTGAAGACATTTTTGGATTGCACACGAGATATTGAAGTGATTAATTAAGTAGGCCTACTGAAGAATGCAGTCAAGAAATTATTAAATAGACAAAACAAAGTTATGCTGAAGACTCATGTCACAATATGAGAAACAAATACCGAAGTATTAGTGTGGACATAAACTAAAGTAACATAAGATCTATCATAACAAAATAGTACTGAATTAGACAAACGCGTCAAATTTTAAAATGCTGATATATATTACTTTCCAAATGACCTTAATAATCTAACTGAGCAGCCGCGGGCCCCAGCCCGCCACTATGTTTGCTGTGGCCCGATAGTAAAGTTTCGAATTACAATAAATTACAGCAATCACTAATTAGAAAGACATTTATGTAAATTCTATTTCTTATTGAAGGATGCCTCCAAAAGAACATTTTTTTAAATATTGGCCCGCAGTATTCATAAGGTTGAGCACCCCTGATCTATCTGAATCGTTATCGTATACTAACCATCCACTTCTAATACTACTAATCATGAAGTATGCTCGTTTCTTATTAAATAGTTACCAAACCATAAAATGTATTGTAATCACAGTATCAGCTTTATAAAAATTACGCAACATTATACAATGGGACGTATAGTACTCCCCCGATTATCACTCTGTTGAAAGACTACTGAAATGCATGCATCTGTAATAAACATGTTAAGGATAACAACATAATGTTGAACAGTTTTAGAGAAATTTATGTACTTTAATTACTAATCGAGCGAAAATGAATGAATACCGAATTAGATGGGTTTGTTCAGTTTTCTGAGGCAGAAAGAATAAACAAATGTTATCTTCATATCTGCTACACGGAATGCATTCAATGACGTCAACATGATACATCAAAACTTCTTGCCTGTTGTCTGGCTGTAAGCAAAATGTTTTCACAACATGCAACACAAGACGCTTTGTGCAACACAAATTCCACAGTATACACAGTAATTACCTCTTGTCAGTGTCCGTTGACTTGTATATAAATCTATGGTTTGATCCATTAATGCGTACATGTAGCCTAATTTAAGTACACATTATGATCTACATTATAAAGGATAATGCAATTCTAGTGCGGAATATTAACGCGATATTTTAAAACAAGTTTCTTTAAAAAGCACCTACAATCCACAAATGTTAAGCAATTATTCTGACCTGTAAGAAGAAACCTAGGCTTCTCTGTGTTTGCCTATCTTGTGTCTGGCTGGTTCGAGGCATCACCATTATCTTCCATGGTAAATTTCGCACATAACACGACGGAGATAACTGAGATTCCTTTAGCTTGCTGAAGCCATTCACTGTATAGCGAAATGTTGCTTCCGACCGAGCTTCGTCTAAAACAAACATTGAAATGTAAGGCAATGGGTCAAGAAATGATTGTATCTAATCTATTGTAACCTAACAGACGTTTTACCTACCTTCTTCCATGTCTGCGTCTTGTGATACACACTGATCCTGTGCTTCACCATTCACTTGTCTATTCTCTCCACCACCGTCCCCTCCGCCTGCATCGTTTGGCGTCTCCACAGTCTCAACTATTAACAAAATCAACACACTAACAAAATGTCAAAAATACTACACCATATGTAACATTTACGATGTTGAACGACATTTCGAAAACAACAGCATTTTTAAGATACTACAAATACATTCTTACATATAAAACTGAATACACTACAAACTACAGACTTCACTGTCAAGAAAGAAATAAATACATTCAATATACACTAATCAAAACTAGTCACCGCCATGCGAATTCACAAGAATGGACGCCGTATATAACAATTAATGTGAACATTACTCTTACCTTCCTGAGTGTCCATTTCTTCCACGTCATTATTTTGATTTTCTTTGTCATTCACGTGATTCATATTTTCAATTGCAGCGATTTGACTTTGAATTTTTGATTTTTTGAGACTGAGAGTGACCGCACGATCTTTCCCTGTATTGTAGGAGTTTTTACCGGACACGGTCACTTTAACGTGTTTACTCGCGATGCGCCCAATGTCTGCGGATTTCTTCACCCCCTGTTTCCAGGGGAAACAACCGAACCATATATATTACAAGTAATTTATATATTCTCAGATCTTCAAATATACAAAAACTTAAAAGTTACACTGAATCACAATCCACCGATTTCACAGGAAAATAAACAAAATGGTGGATAGCAGCCGTATAGCAACGGTTAGACTCGCTCTCCGTTTACATGGATCAAAAACGTTTAATTATCAAGTCTGCTGTGAACATTTTAATGTAAATGCTAGTACCGCCCATAGACAGCGCTAGATGTATATCCCAGAATGCACTGGAATATTCAATAAAGTGGGAATATAGGGAAAAAGAAGGGAATTTTGCAGAATGTGAAATGAATATATTATGTACTATATGCATTAAAATGTATTGAAATAAATAATATAATTCTGTCAGCATTATATGAAATTAAAAATATATTTTTAAAATCATGAATGTTTTCTGCTCTTCATAAATTACTTTCTACTTATACGATATTTTTTTTATTATTATTTTTACTTTTATTTTTGTCTCAGCTTTCTACATCGAATATGCGGGTTAAATGATCTGCACATGCAAAATTTTATATACAGGCTGATTCACGACTAATATCGACCTGGTTGGCGCAGTTGGTATAGCGCTGGCCCTCTATGCCCGAGGTTGTGGGTTCGATCCCGAGCCAGGTTGTGGCATTAAGTGTGCTTAAATGCGACAGGCTCATGTCAGTAGATTTATTGGCATACAAAAAAAACTCCCGCGGGACAAAATTCCGGCACACACTGATATAACTTCGGCATTTGCGAGCGTCGTTAAATAAAACATAACATAACTTCACGACTAATGATCTGCTCTTTGGGAACCATTGAACATAAAATCTCATATGAACATGGGTCCGATCAGTGATTGTTTTTCTGGCAGATCGCGACAGAACGACACCTTTTTGTTATATATTTTTATAGAACCGAAAAATGTGTTAATAATTATGTTTTTTCTTGAACTCTGCTTAAGCTTGGAAAGTCTGATGAATGCTAATTTGAGATCTATAAAAATGGAACACTTACAATAAATGAAATGAAAAACGTCAAATTTTCCCGTGCACTAGACAGTAATCATTTCCCCATTTACTATAATATATTCTACACAGTTTCCCACCTTTTCCCCCAGTAGAAAAGCTCTAGGTCCAATTAGCATTAGTTTGAAAGTTATTCGTAAAAATCTAAATATCATTACTGTGAAGTTGGTTGGAGTTGCTTGCATCGCAATACAAACTTTGGAACGTAAACTAAGTCCCTGATTACGTACAAAACGAGGTTGCGCTGTGACGTGAAGTATGGGGATGAAGGGGAAGATAGCTCTGGTGATTATCAGCTGTGCTTCTCAGGGACACCCTTGGCAAGGCACCATTCACATCCGTGCGGGCCAAGTGGGTTAGTGCAGCCAAGTGCACTGAAGTGGAAGGAGGGATATTTTAAAATCTGCTTCCAAACTGAAGTATGCTTACTTTATGATTAACCCTTTCAGTCACGAATTATCTTTTTGTTTGGAAAAGTCTAATTGTTTGTTTTTGACTCCTTTTAAGTTTTTGTGAATTGCCCACAGTCTCATTTTTACAACATGATGCCTGGATTTCCAGATATGAACTGTCCACTTGAGGGGACTCACTCTCAACAACTCATTGTACATGAAGCAGCATTGAAGTTGCTGTCCTCTGTAGAGGACGCAGTGAATGAAAGGATTAATAAATTATTTTGAATTAATATGTCCGTGTATTTTAAGTGAATAACTCTTAGTTCTGTTCAAAACCACTGCTACTTTTGTAGGATTCAATCAGCTGTAATTCTGTAACAGTCGATAATTGGACCCATGGCCATATGACAATTTTTTCTCAAAATGGTCTATAGAACTGTTCAAAAAGCGCGGGTTATTAGTCGTGAATTGCCCTGTATAATCCTACCTTCAGATCAAAGACATGATACATTTGGTCAAAAATGAGATTTTAACTAGATCTTACAGAGCTTTTTGCTCGGAAAGCAATGATTTTTTATTTTAGTTTTAAAAATGAACATAAATAATGTAGCCTACTAGTAATTTTATAATTAAAATATGTAATGTCTTTCATTATCTGACATGTGACTGTTCAAAACTGACGTAACTTCCACATATTCAGATCTCTATCTTAAAAAGTATTAAGTTAAGATATTTAACATATTTACATTTGAATATGGATATTCAAGTAGTAGAGGAGTAGAGGAGGTGCCACCAGACCAAGAGGAGTAGAATATTTCTACTCCTCTTGCACCAGACAGATCCAGAAAGCAAACAGTGAAATAAAACTGCCAATATCATAATCATGTCTACCAAGTGGTTGGCAGATCAAGCTACACTGCACCATCTATTTCCAAAGTTAAACTTGTTTACCCAGTCGCATACCATTCCTTCTTGCCCTCCGATAGAATTTTTGGGCTCACATAAATAATGTGCTAGTAATTTTTACATTTGCAAAGCAAAGTCAAAAGGCAAAGCAGTAGCATTTGTGGAGGTGTATCAACTTGTGTTAAAGAGTGTAAACTCTATTTGTTGTTTTTGCATTTTCTCTGTTTCGGCTTCAATTCACCTCTTCAGCTAGAGAATGTGATGACAAAAATTCTGTCGATCACTACTCTAGGACAGAGTGGAGAAGGAAAGATCTCTAATGAGAAATTTTAAATTCTAGTAATTTTATAATTAAAAGTTATCATGTCTTTCATTATCAGATATGTGAATAGTAAGTTTACATCAAACGCAGACAATAATTGTGGTCCAATAGATGTTCCTCAAGTGATCAAAGCTCAAAACTGTTGTTGAAGTTTCCACATATTGAGATCTCTATGGAAACGTTTGATGTTAGTTGATTTTTTATCTTAAAAAGTATTAAGTTATTTAATACATTTACATTTGAATATTGATATTTAAATAGAGGGGATGCCGGCAGACAGACCCAGAAAGCAAACAACAAAATAAAAATGTCAGCATCATAACCATGTCTACCAATTGGTTGGCAGATCAAGCCAACCATCTATTTCCAAAGTTGAACTTGTTTATCCAGTCATATAGGCTACCATTCCTTCTTGCCCTCTGATAGAATTTTTGGGCTCACCAAAAATACGTTCACGAAAAGAAAAGCCATAGGCTTATTATATATAAAAATAATACCATGAAATTGTTTAAAACATGGCTCCTTAAAAGTGATTATTAAGGACTGAGTTCCACTTGACTGGAAAACAGCAGAAAAATCAGCTACGTATATTTCAAACTGTCTGGATGTAAGAAAACAACACTGAGAAAGACTAGGAAAAGTAGCACTGCTGTGAAAGGTGAGCTCGCTTGCAACACAGAAACAGATGTAGACAGACCTATAACAAAAGTCAGAAAACTTCAAGAAGTGAACCCACAACAAATTGGTGTCCCCATGAAAGAGGTAAAACTTCAAGATGTAAAGAATCTTCTTACAGAACACTGGATTCATTCAAATAGTATAAAACAGTATTAAAAGAAAATGAAAACTATCAAAAGAAAATGTTTTTGATAAATGTAAAGTAAGAAAATGTTTTTGATAAATGTAAAGTAACGTGGTGATAACTGTGGCTAGTTTAGCATGCTCATAGCATGGGCTAACATAAAGTCTATGAATACGTCTCTTAGACTACTAATTCCACAATTTGGGACATCTGGCCGACGTCTATGGCTGACCACTAGGATCCAGAATACAAAGCAGAGGTTAACTTAAAAATAAAATACAATATGATTTGCGGAGAGAATACAAAACAATGATAAATATAAAATAAAGTACAATTTGATTTTGGAGAAACATGAGATGAAAGTACAATGAAGAATAATGAAATGAAGTAAATAATATTACGTAGTGTTATACAAGTGATTGTGTAAAATGGATAATGAATCTCTCAATAACATTAGGCGAATTTTGTTAATGTGCACTGAAATGAAGAATACATGGATTGTAAATAGACTTCTTTTCATCATTAACATTATTGGCTTGTTAATCATTTTTCTCAAAATGGACAGTAGGGTCAAGAATGAGGCTTCTTTGATTCCAGGGATCAATGGCTATAATATCTGCTCTTCTGGTTGACACATTCTCAACCAAACAGTGCACTTCTTCGTAAACCTCCCATTTTGCCTTCCGAAGAGTGGTTGCGATGGAGCTGCTCACTTTATGGTGGCGATTGTTCCTCAGTAGTTCTCCTTTAGGGCAATAACCCAAGATATGCCCAAGGGTTTCTACTTCGCTGCATCCTGAATGACGACAGTTTTGATCTTGGAAGGAACAACCTGGCACAGATAGTACTGCTGCGATGTTTGTGGACATCTTTATGGCATTCGTCCAGTCTGAGGATGATATCCCTCTTCTATTATTTGTTATTGATAGCGTAGGTGGCACAATAGCTAGCTACATACCAAATTTGGATGCATGTTCAATTTTTGGTGGAGGCAAAAAATTATCTTTGCTTTTTTCAACTCACAGAATGACTCTAGGGTTCGTTCCTTTTTTTCCTACCTTATTCCGACAGAGCTTTCATTTCTATACTGTTGGGAGGTGAAGAAATTGTTAGTCTGAGACAAAATGTGGAGTAAGGAGAGTAAGCTTATTGCTACCAATAGGGTTATCAACTTTTTTTGAAGCAAATACAGGAGACTAAGGAATCGACAAAATTTCAAATATAAAATAGTAAATTATTCGGTTCAGTTACAAAAAATTAACTTTATTCTACACTTCGGTAGCTAGGCTTAAATTAAGAGTATTTTGAGACAGATTCTGTCTTGCGTAATAGTTGAAGTCGGCTGCAGTTTTCAGCTCTGATTTCATTAAATGTGTCGTGTTCCTTTTTCGAACATCTGTCCAATTATTGTTCATGAGGTGAAACACCCTCTTTGTATGAGCATTATTACTTGGTATGTTTAGAACAAAACTAGCTAGTTTTTTCAAATTTACAACATTAACACGGCTTGATTTTAGATGGGTGAGCACTAAAACTCATTCTATAAAGATTGCACACTTTAATGCATCTCTTGAATAACATAATTCATCATATAATCGATCATCATTCACAGCAAAATCAAATGTTTAAAATAAAAATTTTTACATTATGCAAAAATAAGATAGAAAAATGCTTGAAGAGAAGAATAATATGGGAGCTGGGAGACTGTTACAAATTAAGGGCAAATATGGGAGATCCCGGGATACTGAGGGTTGGCAACCCTAGCTACCAATGATGTAATCAACAATCATCTAGCTATCATCATTAGCTCACAACTAATCATTCTGCAACATACAGGTGTGTTGTTCAGTCATATGTGTAGTGTGTTTAATTCTTTAGCATTGTTTCTTGTTATTTGTTTTTAAATAAATTAATGTTACGAAGAATGCTTTGTGAAAGCACAATAACTACACTGCTTGGCCACTTGCTTCTTCATCCAATAACAAAAGAATTTCATGTATCTCGATCTCTCCAGCTCGCAACTACGTACATACGATATCTTTACTTTTGTTATCAATTTGTGCATCGAAATATGACCATGCAACATTATAAATATCACTTCTTGTAGGAAGTACATTTAGAAATGCAGAATAATTTGACAGTTTCTATTGCAAACATAGGTTTTATTTAAAGAAGAAAATTGTAAGATTTACATTCAATTATATTCCACTGATGCAACATTACATTACATAGTATAATACAGTACCACATGGGTAATATAACTATGCTTTGAGATGAAATATTTCTTTCCAAATTAATTCCAAAATTAACTCATACCATACCTATCCGAATAATCTAAGAACATTTTGGAAGGCAATATTATAGCATATTATTGCATCAGTTTCACAATAGTGTAACAATTATCACAGAATAAAGACATGTACAATCAGCAGAAGGAAAACAAGTTAAATATATATGTATGTAAGATATTATCTCCAAATGTGGTTCTAAAATAAAATAATTTCATATGAAAGCTGTAAAAAGAAACTAAGTATAATAACAGAGAGACATATACACACGGGTAAATTAACATAAAACATTCAAAAGAATACCATCAAATTGTCTAGTAGTTAGTTTTTGGTCATGTATAAAGGACTGTTTTCACTAATTTACGCACCTGTAGTCGAAATATTTATATTCGCTTATTGTTTTTAACATAATGCGTACAATTAATTAATAACAACATTAATATTTATTTTCACAACCACAGTTGTGTTATATGCACATGGATTAATAATCATTGCTTATTTTTGCATTTCATATGATACCAGTACTGCCATGGGATTCTGAGGGTACAGCAAGAAGGAGAAAGTGTTCTTACATAAAATATTAATAGAGTGATTCTTTGTGTGAAATAGTTTCAGCAATAACTCTTTACGGTCTGACCTAAAAATACTGAAAAATTATATGTTTAATTGTTTTATGGTCATATACTGAAACAAATTCTTTCAATTCCTTGAATGTAAGATTAAAGGTCTTATTCTAGAGGGACTGTTGTCAGCACATCAAATTTATTATCCTTCATACAACCCAGAAATACTAACAAGAAACAGCTTTCATCTTTTTAAATATGCGTACTTTCTTTTTGGCAACAGAGAGGACTCTAGTCCTTCACCAATCTGAACATATCGTCTTCTATTGTGCATACCAACTGCCTGGGAGGTAGAGTGAGATGGATACCTCAATGAGTGAATATGCATCTTCAGAGATACAATGCACAAACACACCCAATTCAATTTGCCCAACATCTAGACAGTGTTGTGAAATATAACAGTTCTTGTATTAAATGCATACTCATGAACTGGTCTATTCTCAAATTGTATTGAGTTAAAATTACAAATGTAGGCTTCCAGTGGGGTTATTCTAAGTGTGATGGGAAATGACCAGTTTCTTAGTATTTTACACAAATTAAAACTTGTCACTTTATTTCAATCTTTCTTCCCAAAAAAATTAATTTTCCCGAGGTTCTTTACTTTTGTTAGCTTTGTATAGACTAGAAGCCCTTTAAAAAAATAAACGAGAATCAAAATGCCTTCTATGTTTCGGAATTTATAAACAATAATAACAACCGTGCTTAGTAGAGATTTTGTTCCTCTCAAAATTATTTTTTGTGACCCTCATAAGTACTAGTATTACAACAAAGGATTAGTAAATATGAATCGTTATCAGATGCGTTGAATTCTGAAACACTGTTGATTTATATTATGAATCCATAGTACAGAATGTGATTATACTGTCTATGCGTAACTGAAACGAAGAAAAAAGAAACCCTGGCCAGTACAGTGAATTAAAGTTAAGTCTACTAAAGAACACAAACATTCAACCAACATCAACAGTGGAGAAACAAAAATTCTATAACAATTTCTAGTGAAATAGGTAAGTCTACCAATACTATCACATGAGTAGGGAGAACATATTGTTCACCTTTATTGCTTTAAAATGACGTATATTTAAAAGAATATCTACTCTATTTTAACTCTGAAATAGCTTATGTTTATAAAACAAATCCATTGAATTCAATTTGGAACACAAACACTTCATTTTTACTACGAAGTATGGCATGGTGCATATAAATTTTGTGAAATCAGTCCTTAAGGTGGGATTAAAATGAGATCAAGTCACAGCCACGGCCCATTTGTTCTTGTAATTCTAGTAAGGCAATGAGAAATAGAAATGTGGCTACAACATGGCACAGATTTAAGTGTCATATGTAAGGCATGATAAGAAGACACTGTGTCACACATTTTGACTGATAATAATATATTGCTCCAATTCTTATTTTTTTAGTTTCATCGTTAAATATAACATTCACATTCATGTTTGAAGTTTGCTCAATATTGATTGATTCGTAAGATGTTTTTAATATATTACAAGAAGTGAAGTTACATGGTGCAGATCATCTCTGTCTTAAAATAGTTGTCTTTCTCAATAAACTCTGTAATTGTTTTTCGTGTGAGACATATCAAATGAAATGTTTGAATACTGAAATAGAGCTTTTAATATCATTTTAAATTATAAGCAACTGGACTATGTTCCTTTAATGTTATATAAATACATTAAATTATGCGGAATGTTGGTGCTAACCTGATGAAATCATAAACTTGACTTGAGAATATGCCTAATGTGATTTAATATGAAAAATATACACAATTTTAATATTACAGATTTATAACAAAGATATTTCCGTGTGGTAGTAGAAACAAGAATACCCTAACATAACTCATTCATGTAGCAAGAAGCTTCTAAAATAAGTACTCATTATCTAGGCTGTATCTGGGTTATTCTGCTCTAGGATCTATCCTTATGGTCAACCGATCCTTCAGGTTGAGGACTGAGCATGAGGCTCACCTCACGTAAAAATATCTTGTTGTGGATTCCGTACTGACCAGATGGAGCTCAGAATTTGATGGTTGTGGTTCATAACACAAACACTGGACGATGATGATGATGATGTTCAGGGACGGAAAATTGTCGCTATTCTGAGCGATATGTCTTCAACCACACCTACCAACTTCTTGTGAGCAAAGTGAACAAACATCTCAACATTGCATTCTAATATTGTATTTCACTGGTGTGGTAGTATTACATTCTGATTGAAATGAGTGTTTTTCCTTATAAATTCCGCAAGAAATGGGAAGATTATTTTTTTTTGTTTACATATGAACATTTACCATCAATATAAACAAATAACTGAACAACTTTAAGAGGCCTTTCATGAGAGGTTTCTTCAATTAAAATCTATGGAGAAAAAACTATGTCTTTTTAGTAGCATTCTTTCATTCAATCCTGCAGAAAATCCTTATTCCCCACATTTAAAAGTAATAGTAAGTACAAAATAAATACATTAATTAGGTATCGTGGCAAGGTAGGACTTCTATGATTTATATAGATTTTAATGAGACAAGGCTTTTCTTGACCTGCATTCATTTGCAAGACGTCTACTTTGTATGTCTGGCTCAATCTATTCACGTGAGCCATTATTTTATAAAATGAATGGCATAAAATATTGTTTTGACAGTGAGCTCATGTAGTCTTCAACTGGACATTGCCAAACTGCCAAAGAGGAGATTATGATAGAAATCTTCAGCATGCCATCTAATCTATTTATTTATTCATTTACAAATTCACAGGAAAATCTTGTTTCTTTATTGTTAATAACAATAACTGAAACAATATGTTAAAATTTGAATGAGATGAAAGCTATGAAATAATAATTTAGTTAAATTAGGTACATAATACTTAGTGTGATGATCTTAATGTGCATTTAATTTAATATTAATATCATTTACAATACTTGACTGAAATAAACTGACATAAGTACTATCAATATAACGCACACCCATTAGTGGCATGCAACAATAAACAGGTATGCACAGTGAATCAGTGTTTACTTCAGTTGTGGTCAAGATGTACTGGAGTGAGTAGAATATACAAGCTTCTGTTGTGAGTTTGTTGTCCCTGATGATGATGATAATGATGAGGAGGAGGAGGAGGTGGATGACGACCAAAAGTTATAAAAGTCACTGATAAAGTTTCGCAATATGCAGAAACATGTGACCGAATACCTCTGCCATTGTGAGGGATGAAAAAGAAGGTGAAAACTGATTCTGTAGATAATAAGGTGCGACCTTGACAGCATTTCTTGTGAAGCACTGGCAGTCAGTGTGTTAAAATACAAGAGTGGTTCAAAGTGAATATCATTCAATTATGTCGGCCTCGGTAGCATAGTCTGTATAGCGCTGGCCTTCTATGCTCGAGGTTGCGGGTTCGATCCCGGCCCAGGTTGATGGCATTTAAGTGTGTTTAAATGCGACAGGCTCACGTCAGTAGATTTACTGGCATGTAAAAGAACTCCTGCGGCACAAAATTCCGACACACCGGCGACACTGATATAACCTCTGCAGTTGCGAACGTCATTAAATAAACCATAATTTATTTTTTATTCGTTCAATTATCCACTAAAATTTTGCTCGCAAATTAACTGTCAATCAGTATTTGGAGGAAACGACTCTTTAGCTGAGGAGAGACTTCAACATTGGACAACAGTTTTCTGCTGGTAAAGAGAGTTCTAGAGGGAAAATTTTAGATTGTAGATGATCCTTCTCAATCGGTCACCCATGAAAATATTAAGGCAGTGAGAAAATATTGCAGCAGGAAAGATGGCTGATATATCAGCAGATAGGAGAGACCTTGCACATTCCTGCAACAACTATTCATTCAATTCTACATGATCATCTCCATGTTAGAAAGGTTTATTGTCTTTGGGTGCCCCACTCACTTTCGGAGGAACGAAGGGCACACTGTGTGGAATGATGACAGAAAATGCTAAAGCAGTTTGAGAATGGAACTTCCTGCAACGGGAAGAGCATTGTTAGAGGTAACGAAACTTCGCTCTATTATTATAACATTACAGCAAAAGCCCAGAACAAAGTGTAGTTATTCGAAGATGAGTATGCTTCTGTAACTGTGAGAAAATCAAGATTGGTGAAGAAGAGGATTATCACAGTATTATTTCCTGCATGGGGCATTGTGACTCAGGTTATGGTAGAAACTCAGCATACAGTGATTGCCAAGTGATACAGTAAGACTTGTCTGCCACAAGACAGGTTCTCAGGGACTCCAAGTTCACAGCTCAACACTTGGTTCTTTCACTACGACAATGCTCCAGCTCATTATGCTAATCAAACAAAAAGCTTTCTTGAAGGGTCAGGGCTGAGTGTGCTTGATTATCCTTCCTTGTCCTGTGTGATTTAGGACTCTTCCCAAAAGTGAAGATTAAGCTGAAAGGTAGACACTTTACATTTGATGAGGAGATTTTGGAAATCTACCTGAGAAGAAGTGGCAGAGTTGGTTTAGTGACTGGTTTCTATATACAGGAAAGTATATCCAATGTGGTGGGGGAGGGGAATTTGTTGTTGTTCAACATTGGTATTCTTTTAACAACTAAAAAACAAATTTTTAAGGATTAAAATTACATTTGTTATTTCGAAGTAGACAGGTAATTTTGAAATTTACAATGGAAAGACATTTGTCATAAAGGTGAGTTAACAAAGTTTAAAACGATCTAAAACTGATACCGATTTGTTATTTTTTAAAAGACTTACTAATTTGAGAAACTCAGCATTTTATGTTATTATACTATCTTGAGTTTCCAATTTGATAGTATTGTTTGCCGACTATATCGCCCTCATGTCATCATCAAAGTATGATCTACATGAGAAGAACAGCAGGATCTACAAAGTTGGATCATAAAAAGAATGAGGATGTGTTATAAAAATTAAAATTTGATTACATAATGCAACTACATCCAGAAATATCAAGTCAATTAGTACAGTTACCTATACAGAATGTCTTTATACAGAATAATGAAGGCCATGTTCCATTATCGCCCAGCTGGAAGATCAGTAGATCGTCCAAAGAAAAGACAGAAAGAAAATTCTTTGTAGTGATCGTAACAGGTCAAAAGGCTTAATGCTTGGAAGTATCATGATAATGATACTATTTTGGACTGTTGGGTGGAAATATACACACAGTTAGCTGAAAATTAACAATTCCATATCATAATGATGGAGAGTGTGTGTTCTCGTGAAAATTACGAAACAGACTGCAGTGTCACAATGTCTTATACAATAAATAATAATAAAAACTAAGAAGAGGAATAAGAAACTTAAATTAGTAGTTTCTGATTTTTATTCGAAGTGTATTCAACAGAAAATGGGAAATATTTCAGGAAAAATTAATATAATTTTCTCTAACAATATATGATTTGGACTCTACATACCATTTCTAAATAAATGGAGAGAAGTAAAAAAATAATACTATCATGATAAAGATATTAATTGTACTGGCTAGTAAGACTCGGCATTTCCTCCTGGTTGTTATTGTAAATATGATGAATAATTAGTTGAATCATCAAAAGACAAGCAGAAGTAACCCAGAAAAACCTCATACACATATCTTACATCACTATGAGACCAATCTATTGGTAACTATAATGCTGGATATCTTAAAAAGTTCCTACTAATTTTGTACTGATCTAACATTCTTTTATATGTTTCTTTTTCCTTCAAATTACACATTAGTTTATTTAAAATGTCTTTTTTTTTAGAATACTATATGCATAGGGTTTGTATATGTCCTGTATTTTACAGGATCATCCCTTATTACGAGGTTTTGTCCCAGCATCCTGATAAACTTGTGAATTTGTGTTTAACATTTTTATTCTCAAACTTAAAACATGTAATTGCCAAGAAATTGATAGCTCTCATTCATAAAAATGTATTATCAATTGGTAATCTATACGCTGGTACCACTAGTGGACGTGGTAATAACAATGTTAGTATTGAAAGTCTGTTTTCCCGGATGAACTTCTTATGGACAAAAGAAAAGGTCAGGTTATCTGTAGAAACTGTGAAAGCTATGCTCATTGTTAAAGTGTTTTAATTAAGGACTGTGTAGAATTTTATAACTTGGTACAACGTAATCATTCTTTACTTAGGAAAATACATTCATCTGAGAAGTATATCGCAGAGAAAGATAAATGATTTAGTATTGTTTAAAGTTCAGTTTTAAGATTGCTATACCGGTACTGGTACCCTATAAATAATGTATGTTCTTTTCCCGTTGCTGATGTTAGTAAATAAGAAAAGCAATAAAATTTGGTTGGTTTATTCAAACCGAAAGTGTCCCGTATTTTTTTTTAATATATATGAACCCTATATATGTATGATTTGTGTTTTCAGAATTTAGCATACGTGGAATAGTGAAATGATGCTATGATGCCATTTTAAAATAATAGGTAGTTGTAATTTGCTGTTTTCTTCCAAAATATCTGGTATAAAAATAACATAAAATAAGTACATTAATAATAAAATTAAGGACTTATTCTTATAAATAGTGAGACAAAGATGAGCTGCGACCATAACAGATCAGTTATTACAATTTGTACATATCATAAAATTATTTGAAATTCTATCACAGCATAAAATTAAAGTTTCTACTATGATAAGATGTATATGCCTAATACATTTAGAACTAATTTTATATTAATAACTGTGATATAAGGAAATGCTGATAAAGAATAATATATATATTTCAACTCTTTCATGACTAAATATATATATGTATATACATTTTATAATAATGTTCTAAATAAAAACATTATCAAAGGCAGGAAATCCCAGAATCATGAAGAGTAACAGCCCAATTTTATGTGCAGAAATAGCCATGTGTAACCTAAGACATAAGTTGTGAGGCTTTTCATTTAGACAGAGATGGTGTACTGTCAGCCCATTAACTTATAAACTACAATATTTATCTAGTCACTAGTCAATATTCATAAATACGTCTTGTGAACAGAATTCATAATATCACTTACATTATACAATTTACTATACATAAGCACAAGCCCAATATTCCAAAGTTTTTTTATTCAAGTTAAAAAGTTCCCTTCTAAATAATACACGCTATCATCACTGCAAACAAACAAACAAAATTAACACTTTAAATCCGATGGTAGTACTAGTATCCCTGGCATTTAAATTGCCAAGAACCCGGCAGTAGTACCAGCACACCCATATTCAATTTTTTTTCGAGAAAACTATCTATAATAGTGATGTGAATTCTTAACCATTCGACACTCCATTTCATCATGGTAAAAATAGATGTCTCGGTGTCAAATGCTTCCATTTCACAAAAATTTTTCATAGCAGGAACATTTAAAAGTGCCTGCACAGGAGTTTGCTGGATATTTAAATACCTCCGGATTTAAAGTATTAATCTGGATGACACATCTGGGAAGTTTTGCAATCTCGAAATATTATCACCTCAATATTCACATTCTGTAAACTTAATAATCGTATCTCAACTACATTTCTTTATTCTATAGCATTGGGATTCTAAATACGCAGTTTGAAACCGACATACTTGCATCTAATGAAACATACTTAGGGCTCTTCTTTCACGAGAAAGTCGTGGAAGGAGTAATGGAATTGCTATTATGGAGGTGTGTAGCGTAATACCTTATCACACATTTCTATTGTTTGGTAAAAAAAAAACGAGTATAATGATTTGTGAGAAAACTTACGCAGGTATTATTAAGAGACAAACTGTTGCAAACTTTCTAGTGAGTATGGGACTATGATAAATCATCTACATTAATGAGGTAAGTAGACATAATTTTCATTTATTGGGTGCATACCTTTTAAACCAGGCATTCTCAATCTAGTACTCTCGTTATGCGGGTAAAAATGTGTTCGCGAGCACGAACGTTCATGAGGTCCATTTTTCAATGTAAACTTCGTTATACGAGCTAGAAGAAATAGTTTCCTATCCATGTATTATACTATTTTAGCGTCAAATAGACCTTTCTGTATTTCATGGTGTATAACTCTTTTCAATTAAGTGTGGACTTAGAAAAAAACAAGGCTATTCAAGAGAATAATATGACTCTCGTGAGAAACTGAATTGATAGATCTCAAATCCTTTTTAGTGATGTAATATTTGCTTTAAAAGGAGAAATTCATAACCTTTGGGAAGCAGAAAATATAAAAAGATTCCAAATACTGCGGAGTGTTTCTACCAAATATCTAGCTTTGTTCGGAACATCCTACCTATAAAAAAAAAAAAAAAAAAAAAAAAAAAAAAAAAATCAGTTATGAAATACAGGTATCTTAAGAACAAAGCACGATTACGATTAATTGATTCACATCTAAGCGTCTTCTCTTTGGACATCACTGACATTTTGAATAACATAAGAAGTTCAAGGATTTCATTACCCTTATGAGTGTTTTAAAAATTTGTGTTTTATTTGTTACTAAATTTATTTATGTATTCATATATTAAACCTATTTGACATCATGGTGCTCGCTCACTTAGTATTACATGTGGGTGGTCCTCACAATCTTAAAAAGGTTGAGAACCCCTGTTTTATACATTAATATCTGAGTTTAGAATGAAAACATAAAGCAAAACATAATAATGTTTGAAACTAAAATTCAAAGTATTCATAAAAAACAATCTTAGTGCATAATAAACAATGAATAATGGACAGACTAAATTAAAATAATTCACAACAACGTTTTAACTCCTTCCTATACTTCAATTTTGATTCTCATTAAACATTTGATTTTACACTGAAGTTTATGATAACAAGTGACTGTTCAAAATGTTTACATTAAATACCAATGCACCTATTCTTGAACTATAATAAAAGCGATATATTCTTGAACTCTCACTTGAAGTGCAACCCAACTACATACATTCATTGCAATCTTCTCAAACATTGAAAGTAAAAAGTGGAAACCGTTTGCATAATACTTTCCTCTTTTTTTCTGAAATTTTTTACTGAAAAGCACTATGGGGACAATAATGAGAGTGTTTTTCCTGAGGGATTTTTATAAAGCAGTCATCAGTGTTTAGTTACTGTACTTAGACTTGGCCATTGTGACTTACATTAACACACTGAAACCATCAAACAGGTATAACTCAGCCTTCAGTGTCTTCCATAAAAGATGGAAACATTTAGACGGACCAGGTAAATGTCTACTATTAGACGTGAGTTTGCTGACCCTGGGTCTTTGTGCACGAAAAAGATAAGATGAGAAACAAACAGAAAACTTGTCACCACAAACTGGTTAAAGGGAAAAATTCAGTATTTTTTTAATAGTATGTTACTAGGGGAGGAAAATATACCATATTTGATTTAATTTCTTTAAAGTTAAAAACTTAAGGAAAGAATTACACGAGGGACGAACATATGCGATAAAATATCGTATACCAAATTAATTTATCATCTCAATTTCTTTTATGTTGTGTATTAGGTTTTGATAAACAAAGATATTTTCACTTGCCTATCTACAATCAAGTTACTTCCATGATGTATTGCAGACAACAGTTAATATTCCCAAGGATGCTGACCAAGAAAGTTTGTATGTGTTTTTGCAATGTGTATTAAGAGATATCTAAACTGTAATTTTGTATTGAACTATACTGCAAATCCCCTGCACATTGCAAGAGCCAATGGCAGAGTAGTGATATAGCCATATCATTGTTTCTGATGAGTGAGAGAGAGAAGTCAGTTCGCCATCACATTCTGAAAGCATCTGTAATGATGTGCTGAAACATGTTGATATGAAGTTGTAAATTCGGATACATGGGATATCATATAGGACTGCCACCCATCCTACACTGGTAGAGATTTTCCTGGAATGGAATAGTTTGTCCCGAGTTCTAGACACTGACTGAAATGTCCTGGAATTTTCTGTCGAAATCTTTCATCATAACTACCGCAACAGAAAAAATTCCAGAAAATAATTACAAACACTACTATGCACATAATAGTGATTCAACTTTTCTTAAGCGAGTGAATGGAATCAAAGTTGTGATTTATCCTTTAATGTAGGGTTGAATTTAGCTTGGATGGTTGAACAATTTTTAGCCACTATGTAAAACACATTCATTTCATGCAATAATATATTTCATTCATACATGTTGGAAATAATTATTATTATCTTTCTTTCTTTGCCTATTTTACCTCTTCTTCTTAATGATAACTTACAATCCACTGTGGTGTAGGGAAGGATATTTATTTATTATGACTCATATGAAAGTATTACGCTGGCTAGATGCCCATCAAAGAACCTTCTTCAGATAAATATAAATGAACAGTTTAACTTACAATTATTTACAATAATTTAAATGAGCGGGAATAAAAATAAAATAAAATGAAAACGTGAAAGAGAGATGTGGCTTATAATGAATCAGAAATTTAATAAATCGATAATAAATTGTAGGACCAAAACAAGAAAAAACTGAGTTATTCCAGGAAAAAATAAAACTGAATGTGCTATGACATAAATGACATGACTTATGAACAACTTTTCTGTACCAGAAAATAAATAAATGAATTGAAGTAGCTTAACATTTTAATTCGTGGTGAATTCATATGAAACACGTTTCTCAATCATGGGATATTAAATAGCAAGTATTTCTGGACTATTACTGAAGACAAGTTCACATCGTGGGCCTCCTGGTAATGTGGTCAATTCAACATAGAGCCAACGCTAAAACAATACAGGACAGCACACAACAAAATACGAACACCCAGTTCCTTGAACAGAAGATAAATCTCTTCCACTGTCCATGCTAAGAATCGTTAGTCCACTATAATGAAAAGCAGATATGGTATCTAAAGAATCAAGAACTTCTTGTGGTGCAATAAAATAGAAGGGAAAGCTGAGAGCACCAGTGAGTAAGCACGATCAAGTGTGTTGATTTCTAATAACCATGTGTCTGGGCAATGTCAAGATTCAGAACAGCTGAAGAACACTTCTCTCGTTTTGAAATGTGATACATGAATATTAGCATTATATTGAAGCATATGAATAAAAATTCACGGCAATGTGCTTTGACTATTGTGGTGATAATGATACGTACATTAGAGCACAATAAGATTCTTTACGTCACAAACTGAGTTCTTTCACTCCATCGTATGTAAAAAAAAATATTTATAATAAATGTAAAGAAGAAATGGTTTAAGCTAAAATTTGTTTTTTTTTTTTTTTTTTTTTTTTTTTTTTTTTTTTTTTTTTTTTTTACTTAGAAATTCATCCTCTTCACATCTGGTAAGCTACAAATTATTTCAGAATACAATGCTTATGCTTCAGTGCCAAGTGTTTGCTTTTAATAGTAAGAGACACGACAATCTGACTTAGCAATACTGCATATCTTTGATTCGCTGCAGTCTGTAACCTTTAATGATCATAACCCATCTTTCTTCTGGTGTGATAGCATGATGTTGGGCTCTGGCCTCTCCTTTCTTGTCTATCTTGCGCTATCCATAACTCATCTTTACAGGTCATTAAATTTTATTACACATGTTAATTTGTTGAAGAGTTAATTTTTTTATTAATAATGATAATCTCTAAGCACACATTAAGGTAATAAAACGCTGTTTGGAGAAACAATTATTAGCTTTGGATTATAGCCACCCATGCTCCCTGATCCAACTCTCTGTAATTTTTATGTATCAAGAAGAAATGTAAACAATATTATTCAGAGAATTAAAGCATCAATATTCAATTATGAACTTTGCACTGTAAGTAACTTTTTACAAAACTACTAACAGCACATGTGCAAATTTTCAGCAAAATCTAAAGGTAAGTGTCAATCACGCAGGCTATGTTCTCAATTTTCAAGGAATACACAGCTGATGTTTTCGAGTGTGTTGATCAACCTACCAGCTGTGCAGGAAATTTTTTAGTCGGTTATTTAACGATGCTGTACAGCACAGTATTAAGTTATTTAGCATTGACTGAATTGCCAATAGTGAAATGAGACTGAGGATTTGCCATGATTTATCCGACATTTGCTTTACAGTTGGAGAAAACTTCGGAAAAAGCTCAACCAGGTAATCAGTCCAAGTGGAAATCAAACCCTCGCCTGAATGTAACTCCAGAATAGCAGACAAATACACTACCACATGAGCTGTGTTGGTGGCATGCAGAAACTATTGGCTGTAAGACAGCATGGAAGTAACTTTACTGTACATCTGTATTATGCAGTTCAGTAAGATGTGAGCGCCTGAAAACCTGTTTATGAAACAGGTAATTCTATCTTTTAACATGTAAATTTATTTTAAAGTTACTAATGTGAAAAAGAATTTCAGGGTTCATTACTTTCTGTACCAATGCATTAACCTTTTAACATGGATGAGAGAAATAAATTACAAACTAAACATGAACAAAGAAACAGATACATAATGTACAAAATACAGAAAATAAATATGGGTATATAAAATACGAATAACTCTTGTATTTCCACAATACAAATAAATTAATATGTATATATGCGTATTCTTTGACTAGACTGAAATATACATTTCAATTATGACAGCTTGCATTACTGACATCTAGATCGTAAAAATGTTTTGTCTACATAAACGATATTGATAGGGGCTCAGGGGTATTAGATATGCAATGACTAGATAAACTAGGGGTATATATGGACAAAGATGAGAGATTTCGGAAAGTAATACAATGCACCACCAGTTTCATGGAAACATTAATGCATACAGTTTTTAGAAGAAAAGAAAATGGAGACCCTGTATGAATATGGACTAACAATGTAACATCTGCTATTCACTCCTGCTATCCTGACGGTAAAGCAACTGAATCCAAATCTATCTAAAAGTATGTTCGTGTAGATTCAGCACTGCAATGGCTCAAACTAAGAATAGTTCTATTATACTCGTAGTTTACGTATTAGGTGTTGATTATATTATCACTGTGATCTCTTGCAGCATGTAAGACAGCCTGAAGGAAGATGCCGAAAAATCGAAACCATGTTTTCATACATGTATAATGCCCGAAAAGTATGAATAAATTAGTAGACGTGTTTAAATGCAGACTTTTTTTGGGTGGGGGGGGGGGGGAAGGAGAAGAGAATGATGCACATACATCCGGAGCTTTACGCAAAAGCCTAAACTATTTGATAATAAAATGTCTCATCTCTGATGCTGACTAATTCGCAACTTTTCTTTTCTAAAAACAGTAGAAATATTGATTCCAGACTGTTAATATAATATTGATGCTATATTTAACTTAATTCTTTGTCTTCATGACCGCAAGTTGAGATTAAAAAATACTATGATTTTCAACACGTCTATGTCTCCTCATCTAATACAACTTTGAACTTTTGCTTTAGATAGGCTAGAGGTTATAATACTGGAACACTGTAACAGAATTAAGAATTATTGTGACAATTAAGTAAAACTTTTGATTCATAGTATAAACTCAGAACTTTGGAAAAGTTCAATGAAAATACCTAATAGAAGATTAAATACCGATTAACTACACATTTAGTGTCTTAAATTAAGAAAAGAGAAAACAATGTGTTCTTAATGTAAAACCTATCTCCATGTCGTACAGTTGATACAATACAAAACTGACTAACCTTTAATTTCAGGATAAAGTAAAATACGTATATATTACTGTTTTTGAAAGGCTATGAAAAACATGCTTGGAATATAGTAAATAAACTGTGCAGCATTTCAACATATTGCACACACTACAAGAATTCGGAATATGATACTTTTTCTCATATCAAATAGCATCCATCACTCAAGGAACATCAGGATTATATATTTTTAACTTTCCAAATCCAATAAATCCAAATTAAATCGCCAAGTCTGTGAACCATAGAATAATCTAAACAAACAAGTGTGTCTGGTGTTCTTCGCATTATAACGAAAAACTTCACTTTCCAGCATGAATTCAGTTTTATATAGATATAGTTTTTTAATTGCAATTAAATATTCAGCTTCTAATGATAAGAAGAGTTCAGACATTTTTATATAGTCTAATTATAACTAACTAAATAAATAATGTGTGTTACATTGAATAAATAATTAATATCATAGTAAAATTTGATTTTACTAGAAAATTGGGTTTGCTCAGACAACAGTACAACTGATTGTGTGTCACACAGTAAATACTAATACAGAATAAAAACTCGGACTCTTAAGAATAAGCTGTAGGATTATAAGACTAAACATCTAAAACTCTATAGAGTATTAAAAGTTGTAATACTTAATATGCACAACTCTGAATGGTGAAAAGACCAATACACGTCTTTTCAAGTTCTTGTGTATGTGCCTATCGTAAAGAACAATAATCGTACAACCAATCTTTCACTGTGAAAATATGAATAGATAACAACATGTATAGTATTGTAGTGCTGACAAATGTAAAAGGTTAAAAATAAATGTTCATGGCAATGACTGCAATATCAAGCCGACAAAATCCATGTTGTCATAAATATACATCAGCAGTATCCAGAAACAATGTGATAATGATTTATAAAAAGACAGTATGTAGAAAACATGTTAAGTATGAGCATTTTATACATATGAAGTATAAGGCCAGTTTAGCATCACAAAAGGGAAAACGTCTGTCATAATACCATATTATAGATCTCTATTATTTCAGTATCACATTCTTACAAAATTAAAAGTTTAGCCTGAATGCGCCATTGTGAGTTTGTAATAAAAACAATTGAAGAGTGTGGTCCCAAAATGCGTTAAGTCCATTTTTATGAAAGAACTGAGCTAGTTTTTTATTCACTGGTCTACGGACTGAGTGAGTTTTCAAGTGGTATGCATAATAACAAACTTTTAGACAAGAATGTGCGTTGATTTGGAAGAAACAAAGCTTAAAACATAATGACAAAAGGTAAAGGTATCCCCATAACATGCCATGAAGGCACTTGGGGGGCATGGAGGTAGAGCCCCATGCTTTCCATGACCTCGGCACTAGAATGAGATGGTGTGGTCGGCACCACGCTCTGACCACCTTTTACCCCCGGGAAAGACCCGGTACTCAATTTTATAGGAAGCTGAGTGAACCCTGGGGCTGTTCTGAAAGTTTGGCAACGAGAAAAAATCTTGTCACCACCTGGGATCGAACCCCAGACCTTTCAGTCCGTAGCCAGCTGCTCTACCAACTGAGCTACCCGGCCGCTAAAATATAATGATAGAGATCTCAAATATAATAATAGAGATCTAAACTATAATCATATACTGTATATATGTATACATCATAAAAATGGCCAAATGAACTGAGAGAGTTTTGGGATCACACTCTTCAATTATGTGTGTGTGTGTGTGTGTATGTGTATGTATGTTTCATATATATATATATATATATATATATATACACGAGGCATGTCCCACACCTAGCAAATCATACGTTGTGCAAAGCGACTGTGTGTGCGTGATAGAGTAATGTCCTGGCATGGCGCATGCATTAGCGGAACTTCCCGAGTGCTCTCAGTAGCTTCGTTGCATTGGTTGAGGATGGACGTTCCTATTCCAGCTCCCGCCGCGTGTGAAGTGCGGTCAGTGATAAAGTTTTTGAATGCACAGGGCATAACGCTGATTGAAATTGATCGTCAGCTGTGCCAGGTCTATGGGCAAGCAGATGGTGCGTTGCTGCTGTAGACAGTTTTCAGCAGGACGCTAAAATGTGCATGACGAGGAGCTCAGTGGAAGGCCAACCATAATCACAGACGACCTTGTGGAGCAACGCACCATCTGCTTGCTCATGACGTTAAGCCCATAGACCTGGCACAGCTGACGATCAATTTCAATCGGCGCTATGCCCTGTGCATTCAATAACTTTATCACTGACCACACTTCACAAGCGGCGGGACCAATGCAACGAAGCTACTGAGAGCACTTGGGAAGTTCTGCTAGCGCATGCGCCAGGACATTACTCTATCATGTATACGCAGTCGCTTCGCGCAATATATGATTTTCTAGCTGCGGGACGAGTGGGAAAGTTACTTTATGGACGCCCTCGTATATATCTCTAAAAAGTTCGGTGTATGATGCCATATCTGAACGGCAACATGGCGCAAGTGCATGGTTATTCGGAGACATGGGGAGAAGCGACACATAGCATACACTGCATGTGACCAGCAGTGTAAATACGCTGCGACCAGTTGAACATAGTCAGTGTGAGAGGTGGCGTCACAGTGCATTATAGCAACATGTAAACATCGAATTCTGCTACAAATTGGGGAAAATGGCGACGGAGACACATGAAATGTTGGTGCAAGTACGGAAGGGAAGTCGTGAGTGGAAAATGTGTTTATGAGAGGTTCAAATGCTTTTGCGGAGGGGAGGAAACAACTGAGGAAGAACCACGTTCGAGTCGGCCATTGATAAGCAGAACCCCAGAAATGATCGAGAAAATGCGACAAATGCTGGGACAAGATTGGCGACTGACTCAGAAAGCAAAACTGATGGAGACTTCGTTACCATGTGCAAACCATAGTCACCGGGGATGAGAACTGGTGCTACCAGTTCAATCCAGAAACCGAACGGCAATCGATAGCATGGTGTTGGCTGCGACCAAACAAGAATCATCTGCAAAAGTCCAAGGTCAAAACAATGTTGATATCCTTCTTCGACAACAAAGGAATCATCCATAAAGAATTCGTTCCTGAAGGTCAACTGTTAATGCCGCATTTTACGAGCAAGTTTTGAACAGATTGCTACAGCGCATTAGGCGTGTTCGGCCAGTTGTACAGGACTGGAAAATAGATGCTGCCACATGATAATGCCCTTGCACACAGTGCGATCCATGTGCACAGTGTACCTGTGCTTGATCATCCACCATACTCCCCTGATCTGGCTCCTGGGATTTCTTCCTGTTTCCCCATTTGAAGGGGGTCATCAAAGGTACACGTTTTGCGGACATGGCAGCCATCCAAGATCATGTAACAGCCATTCAGCGATTGATAACTTAGGAGCCCTTTGCTGACAGTTTCAGAAACTGTACAGTATCAAAAGTGTGTTGTAGAGGATAGTGACTATTTTGAAGGCAATAAAGGAAATTTGTTTGTATCTTCTGTTTTGTTTGTTTTCTGATAGCATTCACTGAACTTTTTAGACAGAACACGTATTTTATATATATATATATATATATATATATATATATATATACACACACACACACACACACACACACACATACATACACGAATACTCATTGTTTCTTGTATTTGTAAGTACTTCGCTCTACATAATGTAATACTTTATTGTTCTGTTTGCTAATAAAATCCTAACATTTAGGTACCAGTATTTTATAAATACTGTCATAAATAAGTCTGTAATAAAAAATCACACTGAAGAAAAAGAAATATATCTCCTAGAAACAGTAAAAGAGACTGTACACATGAAGTAGGCCTACATGTAACTAAACTTTCAATTCACTAGTGTATGTATATATAGACTATAATTATATACACATAATACAAAAGCCTGGTTTCTAAAAGGTTTATACTTGAAGACAATACTGAACACAGTACTAAGGATATCACTATTATGATAACGATGAAGATGATGATAATAAAATTAATGGGATATTGCACACCGTTTAGAAACATTAGAATTTTCCAACTCAATTAGTTGAAGGCATTAAAACTGATTTCCTAATGTCTCCTGAAGTACTGCAAATGCTTAATTTAGGGGACAATTAGACTACATTGTATCAATACAAATATTACGTGTTAATAACTTTAACTTACATAAATTAGAAAAATGCGAGAATTCACTGCAATAAAAAAGCGTATATCTAAGAATAAACTAAACTAAAAATTTAATATATACAAAAATGTGTTATAAATATTGGAAATGTGCCTTTTAAGGTTTATGCCTGTTCTTATATTTTATGTTATAGATTGTTTTACGAATCATGAACGTTTGAATGTAAAACGAAACTAAAAATATTCATCTTAAAAATAAAGTTTTAAGGGGTTCTTAAATGGGAACTTCAATAAAAATGTATGATACTATTTTTGGTACAGCATCACCTCAAAATATTTGTTAAGTGCTTCAGTATGCTGTATTAGTTAATTGCATATACAACTGAAAAAAAAAACATGCCAATGCAATTTTCAATTTGACAAAATTCTTACTGAATTTAAAGGAAATAAAGTACATCACTTAAAACTGTTGCTGGAGAAGAGACAGTCTACTTTTAATAAAATTAAATGATAACCAAAAATATTACTGATGCAACTAACATTTTGATATTTACGAACTTGTAGATTTGTTTAAGAACTGTTATTATGCAATATGTGAAACTGTTCTGTTCCCTTATGGATCATTTCTAATATGGTAGTGGAAAATAGTTTTTGATAGCGAATCCAACAGATATGTCCTCCTTTCTCTGCCTTCCCTAATATGGAGCTGATACAAAGTTCCGAAACTTTGTTTTTGCATCTATGACAGTGGAAAAATTGAAGTCTCTCATCACAATAAACACTGGGAAAAGCCTCAAATTATACTTAATTAAAAACCTGAATCAGGTAAGTGAAATGGTTAGGCATTGGATATACACATACTTATTTAAATAAACAAGTTTGACTTATGACTCTAGCAATTGAACAATACTGAAATACATTGCCTATGACTTATGCTGATATAAATAAAATCAATTTGATCTCTTGCAATATGATAGGTATTTGTGAACAAAATTATCACATAGTGGTATATAACTATACAAAAATGAATAATGAAGTGAATACCACTTGTTTCCATTTCAAATTAAAACTATAGAATATTATCAGTAGGCTACATTAACGGATTACGGAATGTATCATTATTTGTGTTCTATCAACTACTCAAAGGTTATATTAGTTTGTGACTTGCTTCAGATTGAACGTATTTGATTCTATAATATAAAGAGTCAAAACTTCTTTAACTTTGCTATTATTCTAAATTCGCTGCAGTACTCTTATATTTAAAGTTATGCTAATACTTCAACACCATCTTATGTCAAGATTATGAGAGTATGAAGTTCTAATCTTCAGCCTTTTTCATGAAATGGTACATATTCATAAAAACTTCAACTTCCCTTATAAAATGTTCCCTCTCTCATTACTAACGCCTAGTATATATGTATATAAGCGTTGATAATAATTCATATTATCATCCAATAAACACACCATGGTCCCACATTGAATCCTAGCGAGAAAATGAAAATTATCTTCCCATTAGGTTTTGGGTATCTTTCGTCTTGCATTGCACTATGTTGGCTCAACTAGTGAGTGGCCTTGTACATGCTACCACGTGATCAAGGAGGCCTGCAATTCTTGAATATTTGTTATAAATTAACAAATCGCATGACAGTGGGTATGGAAAGGGTAAAAGACCTATCATTCGAGACAAATGACAGTGAATTGTGTTAATGATTAAGTGCTAATGACTACATATTTCAATTCCAACCTCTGCGAACATATGCAATTGTATACGCACATGCTGACTCTACTATTTATTGATAATTCCTGACTCAGAAGGCTCTTTTAATTGGATTTGTAGAAGAGAACATGAAGGATGAGAAATCAAATGTTAAAATATTTTCTATTAATAATCTCAGAATGCATTTCTTCATTTATGAGTTTATATAGAATTTAATTTTATAATCAACAGCAAATGTGACAGTTTACTTTCAAAGAGTTTGATTTTTCCAATCAAATTTAAAAGTAACTAAAGTCTATTACACCTATTAGAAACCAGGCAAGTTTAAAAAAATATACCATACACTTGAACAGATAGTTCAATTATCTCCATTATAAAACTACTTTAATTATTAGTATTTATGGATTAATGTTGGCACTGTCACTGAACACAGGTTACAAATCAAAAGATAGACAACAAACAAGCAACTAATGCAAGAGGTTCATCTATAAAATTACCTTTCTTATTTGTTACTCTATTAAAAGAAGAAAACCACAATATAAATATCTAAAGGCTTTTTCTCACTGAAGAGAGCAAATTGTTGATGTTCCCTTCCTCTTGTCCATTGCTGCTGCCCGACGCTTGATGCCTTCCAGATACACTTCACGATTAAAGAGTCCAGCTGCCAGAGGAATTCTACACAATACAATGACATAGATATAGTTTAAACAAATATTTGTACTACTTTCAATAGAATAACATTCAAGAGGCATGTTCTAAACTCTATAAACATCGAAATTTATTTATAAACACATTTTTCAACTTCTAAAAATATATTTCCTTTCAGAAAAACTATATTAATCGAAGTTAGTGCCGGTACTGTATCACTGTGATGGACTCACCTAGTAGCAGACAGGTATTGTACTGCTACGTCAGATTCAGTACAAAGGTATGCATTTAACATAGAAACGATTCTACTTTTTAACATTAAATTTGTTGAACAGGAAAGTGTAAGTTAAATTTAACGTGGAAATGAATTACTAGAGATTACAGCAGATGATTAAGGCAAATTGTGTACAATAAGGCAACTAGAATTAAGAAAGGCATACTCCAGAAATTAATTATTCACTAACAATAACAAAGCTGTATTTGGAAATATAACAGATTTAAGTCAATGGTGTTTATTTATAACAAGTGCAGCAAAGCGCATGGATATGGCTAGTATAAAATAAAAGCGAGAAATCGTCTTGAACTTGAATATATCATTGTGTGTGCATTGAATAGAGAATCCAGATTTGAGGAGCTATTTTCTGAAAAACTAGCACATTTATCACATTAAACATTTTTTTATTTTATAAATACTGAAACTTTTTTTTATATTTATGTTCAACATTGTTCATGTTTATAAATTCAAAACAAATACATGTTAATAAGGTGTTTTTGTTTTGTAAATCATATCGCGAGTCCCCTCAGCTCTTTACACGACCCCCACTTTGGAAAAGACTGCTGTATATATTGAACACTTGTGTACATCTTAATAATATCAAGCAAGTGTTTACAAGAGGAATAACCTTACCTAAGATAAAGTATGACATAATATTGTGAGAAAGCAACAAAGAATTGCACGCAAGAAGCTATGTTCATTGTTTTTATGTGCAAAGAAGAACATATTATAATAAATATATACATATATAAATCGAACAGAAAGAACTCACGTGTCTATTCCAGGACGCACTGTACTACGATACAACCCCCACACAGGCTTATGGTCCGATGTACATATGGAGGGCACAGATGTATACATTAGACATTCCAGAGGCCCTCCACTAGTGCTTCCTGCTGAATCCCGACGGTGAGAAGTACTCTTAGATTTGAACAGTATGCGGTCAGTATAAGCAGGGGCACGCTGCTTATGTGAGGTGTCAAATCGCTGAGTGCCAGGATCATATTTATATGTAGGTGGAAATGTGATCGGCCCTTCTTCAAATTCACGAAACACTGACCCTAAAATTATTGTCAATTATTATTTAATTTATTTACTTTTAGAACACTCCATGTTTTCAACATAATAATTACTCACTTACACCAGACCAACCATTATCATACAAAGTGCGGCGAAGGTGTTGGACGGTTTTCAAATGGAAATAACACAGTGGTTATGTATATCAGAACAAAAATTTATCAATGTCAAAAAATCTGGCTATGTATGCCATTTGAATATTTGTACATACATTTAGGCTGTTTTCAAAATTAAGTCCCTCTCCATGCACTCTTCAAGTCTTTTCCTGAAGTTATCCAGGATTCAAGTTTATAGATGATTTAAGATTGGTCCTACTTTACTATAAAAAATCGTATATAATGAAGATATTTACCTTCAATACGACTATTGCGTAATTGGTCACTCTGTAAACTAAGAGGCTGAGGAAGGGGAAATCTTTGTTCTGCTACCCATTGAACCACCTCATCTCGAGGTTGTGACAGTCTGAAGTTTAAATCTCCACACCAGAAAACACAATCGAAATTCTGTGTTACATCTGGAACAAGATTTACCGGTATCATTTTTTATTCTATTTACAGTTCGCAGTACAGTAGTTCAAAATATTTAATATTAATATTTTTTTAACAATTCACTTTTCTTATCCATTATATGCAGGTATCAAATATTTACGAGGGCTGTTCATAAAGTAACCTCCGTTTCCGTGTAGTGTGTAAAGTAGTGGAGGAAGTGATGCCACTATGCATACAGCAGTATGAGGGAGAAGGTCGTGCTGCCAATCGTCTGCTGGTGTCATTCAAAATGAGTTGCAATACAAAATTCCGCCAAGTGTGAAGTGCGAGCAGTGATACAATATCTGCTAGAGAAAACTTAAAGGCGTCAGATATTCATCGTGAACTTTGTAATGTTTATGGGCAAAACATAATGAATGAGGGTGTTGTGACAGTGGTGTCATGTTAAAAAAATGAACAAACAAACATTCACGATGAAGAAAGAAGTGGCCAGCCGAGTGTTGTCAATGATGATCTTATTCAGAAAGCTGATGAAAAAGCTCGTGCAAACTGTCAGTTCACCATATCAGCACTTTCCGAACAATTTTCTCAAATTTTTCGACCTCTTCTATATGAGATCATTACAGAAAATTTAGGGTACTGGAAATTCTGTGCTCATTACGTTCCGAAATTGCTTTCTGAACAAAGCAAGTCACATTGGATAGGATTTGCTTTAACTTTCCTGTCGTGTTACAACATTGAAGGAGAAGTAGGTACTTCTGAGCAAGACTGTCACTGGTGACGAAACGTGGGTTTCGTAAGTAAACGATGAAAAAAAAAGCTAGTCAATTGAATGGGATCGCACATTCTCACCATGAAACCAAGAAAGTGTCAACAGAATTTCTCCACGAGAAAACTCATGGCAACTCTTTTTTGGGACAGTCGAAGGGTACTGTTGGTGGACTTTATGGAGAGAGGCATAGCAGTCAATTCGCAAGTCTATTGTGAAACTTCAAAGAAATTGAGAAGTGCTATACAGAACCCATACAAGTTTGCTGAGTTTGGGTGTGTTGTTTTTGCATGATAATGCCTACCCCCCCTACTGCTGCTCGCACTCAGTAACTTTTTCAGCAGTTAAAGTGGGAAGTTTTCGATCATCCTCTCTACAGCCCAGATCTGGCTACCAGTAATAACCATCTCTTCACACACATGAAGAAATGGCTTGCTTCTCAATGGTTTGATGAAAATGAAGAGCTGAAAAGTAATGTTGAAGGATGGTTAAAGTCTCAGGAGGCAGAGTTCTATGCAGAGGGGATTTCAAAGTTGGTTAAAAGATATGATAAGTGTCTCAATTTGAAGGGCAACTATGTCGAAAAGTAGTGTAAGTCTGCAGCTTCAAGTTGTTATAATAAAATATTCTGTACCTTTATTTGCGTATTTTTAAATTACCGAATGGAGGTTTACTTTATGAACAGTGCTCGTATATGGCCCATATTACTATTATTAAGAACTGTTTAAAATTATATATAAAGGAAGAGGCAGGCAGATACACAAACACATGTACATATATCGTTTTTTATTCTGCATCGAGCCTCATAACATAGATATGATGTCCAATATTATTTTACGGCTGAATTTAGGTCTAAAACATGCTGCATACTTAGTTGTAATTAATTATAAAGAAATAATGGTGTAATTACATTGGAAGAGAAAACTTAAGAACTAGTCCTTCAATCTGTTCACAGCCTCATTTTATGAATCACACAATTATTACAGAATGTACCAATAATCAAATACTGATCACTATAGTGAAAGATTACATATTACATTCAAATAAAATGTTAATATTATACAGTCTGATTCATTTGGGAAGATATAAAATAAAATTGCTACAAAATTATATCAAGATTGATACAAAAGTTATTTTAATTCCAATATGACATTAACACGTGGGATTTTTGTATCATTATTTTCATGAACAAAAGAAGTCAGACTGTTACTTAGCAATGACTGAATAAACAAAACATCAGCGAATAGGAATGATACAGAATGGACACTGAGCAATTTCCCTGGTCTATTTTTCTGTGTGCATGCACTCCGTTAGCATGTAATTTCACTTTCAAATGCTAGAGGTCAGCATAATCGAGCACCCGTGAATGGTGGAACAGCAATCCTGATTCACTGGCAAGTCTGCTAAAAAGTATTTCTGCTGTCGACTGCTGGTGCAATATCAGCACCAACTCTAGAGAAAAAAGCAGAACCTCCCGCTGATGCAGATAGAGCTGGTTTGAAGGTCACTGAAATGAGGCACTACTACACCAAAGGTACCGACGAACAGTGTCCATAGTTATACGTAATTCCCTATATGCTGATAAGACCGTTTACTTCAAGCCAACAAGCGAAATATGTGTTGCAGTTTGCAAAATTTGAAAGTGTAATATCATTTTAACCATGAGTATTATGTTTGGAGAGCTCCAAATTATAAATCAATAAGGTTAAAGTGCCGCAAGTTTGTAGAAAGTGACTCTGTTAACATGCCATACACTGACGGCCATAGGTGTGTTCTCGAAACAGAAGTTCCTGTTAGTGCTGGTATGACAGCAAGACCCAAGGAGAGTCTGAGATGACTGTCCACAGAAATAGCTATGCTAAACACAACTTTTCAACATTATCTGAAACTTTACCTCTACCACATGCAATGCATTCAGGCATTATGTGATGTGGATCTCCAGAAATGGATCACATTTGCTTTTTAATACCACAGCTGCAACAGGAAAACATGGACACGGTGTTCCAATATTATGGCTCATTGAGGAAAGGAAGTTGGCAAATAACATTCGACATAACTGGTGAGGTTGTGGTAACTAATTATATGGCATCCAAATTCTCCAGACATGACACCATCTGATATCTTTGTTTGGGGTTTTGTAAAGAATGATGTCTATGCACAGCGACCCAGGGATACTGATTTCAAAGCAAAGATTGTCTCAGCTTTTGGAAAAACTACTCCTGAAAAGTTACTTCAAACGTGGAAGAAATAAGCCTCATGATATGAATTGTGTTGTGTACTCATAATGATGGCACGTTGAGGTCTAATGTGGGCAAAACTCCCATCCTTCTAGAACGTATTTAGGCCTATAGATTATTGAAAAATAAATAGTAACAATTTTCAAACTAAACCGTTTTTATTTTATGTCTTCCCAAACAGATTACCTGGTATGGTACATTCTTTACATTTATATAACCAAAATGAAGCGACTACCAGATATTAGTGATTGTGAGGACAGAATAGATAGGGCTTTGGAGAGGTTATTAGCAAAGAAGAAGAAGAGTGCTAAAAAGTGAGTGCAAGAAAGTTAGGGGTGGCAAAAGTGTGAGAAAAGGAACAGAGAAGAAAGTGTTAAGTGTAAGAAGATAGGGTAAGAGTGTAATAAGATAGACTATCAAACAATGAATACAAGAGAATTAAAGCGAAAAAAAAAAAAACATCTGAACAAATGTGAAGTGGAATGAGAGAGAAATTGCAAGTGTAATTAAGTGAATTAGATATTTCATGTTTTTCAATGTTATGGGTTGGGAGTAGTATCAGGGGTATTATAACTGTAGGAGTATTATAGAAATAAATATATGGAAAGAGATAATAAAATAGGAAATTTAGGAGTGAAGCAAAAAGAAAGAGATAAATATGTAAATAAACAGAAGATAGAAAAAAAGTGATGTAAGTGTTGTAAAATAGAGTAAACGGAAAACTCAGCAAGTAAAGTAGGAGAAAATAGCGGGAAAACAATGATTAAGAGTAGGTAGGATTTGAGGGTAGAGAAGAAAATAAATAAATAACGCAATTAAGGAAGGAATATGCAATATTTAATAGGTGAGCGAGAAATGGAAGGGAGACAGTCTAGGTAGGAGGGAGAGAATAGAAGAGGATAGAAGGGGAAGGACATATAGCAATTCAGTCATAACAGAACATTAGAAAGTAATCAAGAAATTCTCGGCAAAGAATACATTAATAGAAAAGAGTTGTATGTATTAAAGGGATGATGGATCGAAAAACAGAAATGTGAAGGTCCACCATAACTGTGAATTGTAAAGTTGACTGACAAATATATATCATATCATATCATATAACCAAAATAATAAAAGATCCTACCTTTGCTCTTGTGTCTAACAGGAAGCTGCTTTGGTAGGTCAAGAGAACGAACAATTCTTCTAACATCTTGAATCCGTTCCTTCACCTTGTCTAGATGTGCAGTGAGATGTGAAGTGATAAACAGATAGGATGTACCGAAGAGCATGAATGCTATAGCTACTGCACCTTTAGTTTTGAAAGCAGTTCCAGGACGCACACTGAAACTTGCCTCTTCAGCCACTGAATCATAATAACGAATTAGTGTGCTTTCCACGAGTTAATATGGTTTAATAACATACATTACAGATAAAAGAGCCATTTGTATCACTTAAATGAAATCATCACAGTATTTTTCACAATGAATCATTAAGATATATAATCCGAATTGATTAATGTACCCTAGCTACAGATCTGTCAATAGGATACTGGAAAACAAGAAGACAAATGGAAAAACTCTAATATGCCGAGCATTAGCAACCAAACACCAAACCAACCAACATTAATTTTTATTTATTTAATCTGGCGGAGTTATGGCCATCAGGCCTTCTCTACCACAACAACAGAATATAAATAGGCATATACAAAAAACAAATGCAGAGAGAAGAAACAAATAAGAAATAGAAATAAAATTACAAATACAAATACAAAAAGTACAAGTCCAAAAATTAAAAAAGAGGGGAATTAAATATATATATATATAAGAAGAAGATAAGATCACAATGGGCACAAAAAGTATTAATACAAGTAATGTACCCTTGTTCACAATGAACAAATGACAAATATGTTATATATATATATATATATATATATATATATATATATATAATGATGAGCACTTGATTTACGTCATTCACCCAAGCATCTTCAGCTAGTATGTGAACACCAAAGCTGTAGTTAGCCGCCATCAGGCATTGCCCTTTATGCACCCTGGAAGGGAAACTATAATGCATCATTTTAACGATGATAATTAATGAAGCAATGACGGAATTCTGTTTGGGGAAACAGGTAAATACGAGTACCCCGTGAAAACCTACCACCAAACACAATCTTCATCCACCACAAATTCCAATTGGACCCACCAGGATTCGAACCCAGGTTACCAGTGTAGAAAGCAGACACTCTAGCTGTTCGGATAATGGTAAACCAGAGATATATGGACACAGTAATAGAAAACCATAAATTGATATTAATATTGCAGCTGATAGACGAAAAATCAAGGAACTATTAATTAATTCATTCATTCATTCATATCTCTGATTGAGGTTCTGGCTGATATGTATATCTAGGTATTATCAGGCAGTACATCTCATTTGACGATATGTGTCAGAGGAAGAATAACTGTTTGTATGCATCTGAGTCTGATTAGTGTAATATGTTACGCAACAGAGGAGGAAAGGAACTGACCACACTATCCCATTATCTTCTGGCTTTGTTGCCTCATGAGTGATTCTTATTGGTGTCACGAAGTTCAAACTTTCTTCGGACAGCTGACTAAACAACATTAATTCATTCCTACATAACGTGCTCTAAGATTGGATTTAGTTAAGTACCACAATAAACATGACTTTTATTACATTAAATGTATAATACTAAATTCATGTATACTCGTACCTAAACAGATTAGGATAATTTACCAGTAATATGATTCATGTAAAATGTTCCTCAATTTTTCATTATGTCCATTTCCTTAACTTTGAGGACTGTATCCAAAGTAATTTCTTCAATTATTTTTCTCACGCCAATTGAAAGAGACATCTCTTCCACTTGCTTTTTAGCAACCCAGTAAAAATGTGATCGTGTTTATTTGTTGTTACATACCCGCACAAGATCCCTTATGTCTCTCTTGAATAGGAAAGAATGAAAGATGTAATCAACATTGACAGTATCTCCAGATTTATAGAGGAATATTTTAGAATTTTCGAATCCAATTTTGCACAGATAGGGTTATGATCAGTAATGACAAAAGATGAGTGTGCAAATTCCTCTATTTCCTTAAGTTTTTTTTTCTTCCAATTGTTGAAACAAATACTTGTTAGTTTTTAAGACAAATGCTTAAGCAAACAACATAGGAATCTAAGAAAGGTTCAACATTCTATCAAACTCAGTACCAGATCTTCCTAGGGGTAATAGGCAGTCAGAACATGGTGCTGACCATACCACGTCATTCCAGTGGCAAGGTCAAGAAAGCAAGGAGCTCTCCATATCACCTCCCCCCCCCCCCACCCTACGAAGTGTTTTCATGGCATGTGATGGGGCTACCTTTACCAATATATTCATTCATACATAGTGTTCTGCCCAAGGGCAGGTCTTTCACTGCAAACTCAGCATTCTCCAGTCTTTCCTGTTTTCTGCCTTCCTCTTAGTCTCCACATATGATCCATATATCTTAATGTCTTCTATTATTTGATATCTTTTTCTGCCCAGAAATCGTCTCCTGTCCACCATTCCTTTTAGTGCATTCTTTCATAGGCAGTTTCTTCTCAGCCGGTGACCCAGCCATTTTTTTTCCTCTTCCTGATCAGTTTCAGCATTATTCTTTCTTCACCCACTCTTTCCAACAAAGCTTCGTTTCTTATTCTATCTGTCCATTTCACAAGCTCCAGTCTTCTCCATATCCACATTTCAAATGCTTCTAGTCGCTTCTTTTCACTTCATTGTAATGTCCATGTTTCTGCCCCACACAGTGCTACAGTCCACACACGGCACTTTACTAGTCTCTGCCTTAGTTCTTTTTCCAGAGTCCGCAGAAGATGCTCCTTTTTCTATTAAAAGCTTTCTTTGCCATTGCTATCCTCCTTTTGACTTCCTGGCAGCAGCTCTTGTTATTGCTTACAGTACATTCCAAGTATTTGAAGCTGTCCACTTGCTCTACTGCCTCATTTAGAATTCGCAAGTTTACCTTCTTTATTTTTTTTCCCCTATGATTATGATCTTCGTCTTGTTTGCATTTATCTTCATCTCATACTGCTTACAGAGCAGCTCCAATAGCATATTCCTTAGTATCATCTCCTCTTCTGCTAACAAACGTCATTAACAGCAAATCTAATGTACTTTATTCTTCATCCTCCTACTGTCACTCCTCCCATGTACTGAAAACAGTTCTTCACTAAATCCTCCAAGTAAATGTTATGTTGAACAGTATAAGTAATTAAGGGCATCCTTAACATATGCCTCTCCCTATTTCGTTCCCTTCTGACATTTCTTCTCCTATCCTGGCTTACCAATATATTAAAACACATTAATTCTTCACACGAAGCAATTCATGAATAATGTATGTATTTACTAACCTGAGCAGAACCAAAGCAAATCTCTGCGAATATAAATAGCTAGATGGAGTGTACCAAGAGTGGCTGAATGCAGAAGTAGATGTGATGGTCCCACTGTCTCCTGGATGCTCACCTCCCACTCAAAACGTTCTGAGAAACTTTCCTGAGTGCCAACAGCAATTACGTCAGGCACATGCTCTAGATCATCTGGTAACATAAAGTCATTCAGTTGTGGTGGAGGAGCCTGTCATAAAAAAAAGAAGAAATTTCTATTTACTTATGTAAAATAAAATGAAACGTTAACGTGTAATAGAATATTCATAAATACATGTTTGGTTATAGCAACACAACCCTATAACTACAAATGGCAAATTATAATTGCTCATTATCCTACAACAATTTAGCGTGTGACAAAACTGAAAAATTCATATCATAAGTTACGGTAAATAAAGAATGTTCCGTTTGAATGTATGTACTTAATTTCAATTGCCTGTAAAAATTTGAAAGTTAAAGATATAATGAAACAGAAGGTGCCATCTGAAAGGAAAACTGATTACGTTCTTTAATGTTTTCAATTGCAACTCTTGTGAAGCTCGCCAGAGTGACTTACGGGGGCTCCTTCCGAATGCTGCTCGAACATTTTCCACCCTCACTTCTGATACTTTACGGCCGCTACCATGCTCCTTTAAAACTCTTCCAGTAGCTAAAAATGTGTGATGTCATTTCTTTATGCTTTCAGAAGTTGGTGCATCTCAGTTAAACACTCGCATAAATCTTCTTTGTACACTAACATTGGATTTTAACTCAGCAAACCAGAGCACTTCTTGCGCACATCCCGTGGCAATGCCATGATTGACACGAAAGCTCGTGACCTGATCTTTGCTCATCTTTTGGTGGCTATTAAAACATTACAAAACTTCATGAGTTTTCCTTTCAGATGTCACCTTCTTTTTCATTACATCTTTTTACAGTCAATCGAAATTAGGTTCATTTGAGTGGAACACCATACGTTTCTACACAAATACTGATGGCATCAGATATAATATAACATTTTCTATAGGCATTTTGTTACAAACCTGGCCATTCATATTCCAAGTACCCACAAAAATTCGCAACTCCCGTTGTGGTAGAGTCCGCTCCAATTCCACCAAACCCAACAAAGATGTTGCAGCAATACGACCATGTAGAAAATTTCTGAAAAAGTTACAAGTAGTTGAAACTGTTATAATAAAACAAAATCAATGTTGTTGAAGATATAATAATTCCTTTAAAAAAACAGAAACCATCCATTGTGGCTCTACCATAAAAATATTCCCTTCCCAGGCAGGCATTTGAAGATGAAATTGTAGGTAAGTATCTAATGCTCTTAATTTAACAACAGAATTATTTTCTCTCTTGCTTCCCCATATTTAGATGTAAGACTTATTTTTATGAAGTGCTTCACAGTGTGTTAAATGATTCATATCCATATCTTCTTCTTGAGAATACAATTCACAATTTGGAGTACACAGGATACCAATTCTATAATAAATGTTTATGCAGACAATCATGACCAGTAAAGACTCTGAACATGGCCATAGCAGATGTACGTGGTAGGTCAGGAATTAAATGAGGTCTTTTTCCAATGAGAATTTTCTGTAGTATTTAATATTTGAACATTATAATTATTATTAATTTTATTTTAAATAATTTGTTTTAGTGAATAATATGAAAAATCATAGTTTGTTTTTGTATCAATTTTAGTGCCTTTGCTAGAATATCAGCTCTCTTATTTCTGCTTATACCACAATGTACGGGAATCCACTGAAGAACTATGATTTTATTTAAACTTTGGATTTGTTTAATCATTGAACAGATTTCTTTTATTTTTTCCATTTTTAGTTGATCTGTTGATACTATTGTTTGTATTGTGGCTCTAGTCACTTAATCTGACTATATTCTTACAATGATGAAACCACAGAAATAAATTTTGAAGGAATGTACATATAAATAGCTTCCACTTCTCCATCAAAATAAGATAAAATTGTTAGCATTATTTCAGTGGGTACAAAAGCAATACATTACAAGCAGAGTGAATTTAGTGGCAGAGAAACAAGAAACGGGCATGAACATTTGCACATTACTCCATGCACTGTGAATTACATTTTACAGAAGTGGTAAGGAGCTAGATAAAGGGGCACAATGTGTATCATAACACTTCAGTGTTAAAAAAAACATTTAATAAATACATCGCCTTTCATAAATCTGGAAACATTTTAGACGTTCACTACAAGTAAACTAAGCAGCGGATAATTGTAATTATTATACCGATAGAATGAGAAACTCTTCAAGTTTTGTTAGGAAAAAGCCTGTATCGCATAGTTGCCATGTTTGCTGCTAGGAGAAATAGTAGTGATTTAGTTTTGTTAGGAAATAACCTGTATCATTTAGTTGCCGTGGTTTGCCTCGTAGTAGTGAATTAGTTGGTAATAGACATTTTAGTAACAGTCAATATGGCGTTAAATAAATGTTATAAAGCATCTTGTGTGTTAGAATACGCCTTAATGCGGTGGCCATCCAGGGCAACAGATTTAACACCTTGCGATTTTTTCTTCTGGGGATTTGTGAAGGACATTGTTTTTGTACCCCCCCACCCCCACTATCCTTCAGGAATTTCGCGATTGTTTTTATACCCCCCCCCCCACTATCCTTCAGGAATTTCGCGACCGTAACATTGTGGCTGTGGTACTGATTGATCGTGATATGCTGACATGCTTGTGGGATGAAATGGATTATAGGCTAGATGTCTACCATATCAGCAAAGGTGTACACACAAGCATTTGTGAGAAAAGTAAAAAAAATTTGGAGAGTTTACCTACATTTCTGTGTAATAAAATGTAGTATCCGTTGCTTAGTTTCTTTGTGGTGAATTTCTATTGCCTCATAATATCTGAGATCCGGAATTAGATACCCAGAGGGTTAATCATTTTCTCATGTATTAGACATTGTTAGACTGTAATGGTTTTCTCGAGATATTCAGCCAACAAATGAAACAAAATATGGACAGTCTTATGTGAGTGAAATGATAAATACAATGTTCAAAGAAATTCATTGCAAGCTTACAAAGAAATATGCAAATTTATTTTTGTGTTCAAGAAAAAAATATTGCTTATTTCTTTATAAGTTTGCAATAAACTAATATGAAAATATTTTTTTAGTAAAAAATATATATATATCGCAGATTTTATAAGTTTGCAATAACATAATATGCGACAATTTCTTTGAGTACTGTAAATTATTTCATTGCATAATAAATAATGTAATGCCTCATAACTAGAGACAGGATTTCCATGCAAATGCATTTTTTATATAAGCTTGCTACAGTTCTCAAACTTTGTTAATATCCGTTTCCAGAGTTTGAAAATTGGTTCAAAAAGGAGATACCAGTTTTTAAAATTATACAAATGTACAATATTATACACTGCTTACCTGAAATCTGAAGTAAAACTTATTAAACATACTTCATCAAATGTCATGTCATACAAAGAAAATAATAAATATATTAAATGTGAACACTGAAAATATATTTGAAGATAGACAATATTTAAGGTAGGGTACTGCAGTTTTTATCTATAATTAATTAACCTTAGTAAGTTACGAGAGGCCCAAGTATTTGAAATTAATTTTATTTTGTGAATATTTTGAAGAAAACATGGTAATCTTCATAATAAAAGCACTGAATTTATCTTGCTATCTCAAGCTATGTCTAATATTACTATCATAAAAGTTTCATTCTTCTAACATTATATTTTTATCGAGTTTCATAACAAGTACCTATTTTCTTTCTCTGTTCTTGAATGCTTCACTACAATTCGGGAGGAAAATGTAATCGTAATTGAACACTTTAAACTTCTCGACATTTAATACAACTCGAAAATCACTACCAATTTTGCCTATTATACAGAGCTTCCAATCGCGAGTGTGTCCCACCCTCCTGGAAACTTTGTTATGAGACGTTCACAACAGATTTCCTGCACTCAGACAATGAATTTTTCTTATTGCAGTCCAATGTATATGAGGCCCAAGTAGACTTTAAAACATGAAGTAGAGTGAGGAACAGAACGTGGTATTCTTGAATACCGTACGTACTTCTGCTAAGTATAGATCATATTATGACTGTAAATTTTAATTTATAAGAAAATTTCTTGGTGTATTTGTCTCAAGCAAGTCCTTTATAAGACGTTTTTCATTACTTATACTATGTGGGACAAGAAAGCAAATAAGAGAAGAACTGCTTTAACAGAAGATAAATTGGATTACCATTAGAAAGAAGTCCAAGGAAATCTCTCAATTATTTATCAGCAGAATGTGCACTTTCACTTTAATCCACACATACAGTAACAAAATTGTTGAAATTTCGACTGTATAAGATTTCATTGGTTCAAAGGCTGAATAATCCTGATAGCAACTCTAGAATTTAATTCTGTATTGGTTCCTGCAGTCTTTACTCGACGAGATTATTAGGTCTGCACAAGAGAACCTGGGCTCAGTTCAAAAATTTATTGAAGTGATATGAAACTTATTTACGAGCAGATAGGTCTAGACATCATTTCGAAAATTTGATGTAATTTAAAGTAAGATTAAACATTGTGATAGAATTTAATTATTATACTCTTAATCCTACAGTTTAATCTTAAGACTAAAGAGTAGTCTCTGTTGTATTTCCATGGTGGGGGTACTCTAGATCGAAAACCCTGTATTACGGTAACAGATGTTCTGATGACAACTAGCCCTTCTATGAACAGATATTAATCATTAACGATGCCAGCAAATTAGCAATTAGCTCTGGGGACGAATCATCCCTGCATAGTCGTGAGGTGACTCCACATAACAAGAACATCTTCTAGTTTAGAAGACGTTAAATAAAACCATTTAACTTAAGGCCTGAAACTATTCTAATTTAAATAGACTATTGATTGTCAAGTGAACTGAATTTCTTATTTTCGACTCACGAAAACATTCTGGAATACAGCCTACATAGTGTTGCTTACATAATATAGGTCGACCAGGCGGCATGCAACCTGCGCCAAATCATCTCCCACATGCTCAGCAGTCCAGTTGAGTTTTTCTGTAGGAGTGGTTGTGTTGCGTGTTATTCTTCTGATTATGTTAGTGGTAACCCTCAATCTATCATTAACACTACCACTCCTACAGGGAGACGGAGCTGGACTGCCAAGCATGCGGAAGACGGTTTGTCATATTTTGTAGGGCTTTCGTGCTGGCCGTGTGCTGCCCAGGTGACCTATATTATGTAGGCCTTATTGAACGCTCTGTAAGTTACTTAGTTTGCGCTTCTAAATTTTTAATTTTATTTTAGTGCAGAGTAATATTCTTGGTACATCAGTACTTCTCGATGTTGATTTGGTCTTTCTTTCTTGTGACTACTTGTCCATTACTAGCCACAGAGCAGTTAGATAGACGTGATAAATTTAAATAGGCTTAGTCTATTTTCTTCTGATCAGGGCAAAACAAGCCAAGAGTTCGGGGCTAGACCCTGAAATCAGATCTGTCTCGGTCAAATTGGGATGTACGTTAATTCTAGATAATACGGCAACAATACATTACGAAATATTCAGAAAATTGTATCAAATAACTTAAAGTGATAAGAGCATCTGTACCTTTCTCTAGCTTTTGTTGTTGGAATTAGATGTAAAACTTGTGCAGCAAGTAAAGAATGCCGAGCCAAGCTATCCATTGAAGCAACAATGCCTCGAACAGCACCATTCTCAGGATTAAGATTCCCATGACTGCCTCTTGATGGGATGGACAACTTTTTATCCTTTCCATCCTGCTGTGGTGGCAACATTGTATCATGAGACGAAGATCGCTTCTTATAGCCACGTAAAGGCTCAGGAGCACTTCGACTGGAATCGGGAGATGAGTGACGGAGAGATGGAGAAGGACATGATGTAGAAGAAATCAAAAGATTATCAGCTGATCGTCGCTGAGACAATAAACGCCTTCGAAGTCGAGCATGTGATGACATTTGCATTGGAGGAGACGAATCACATGAAGATATTTCACTTGGTGAAGGAGACTGTGATATTCTCAGAGAAGGCTGCCTGGAAACTGGAACACTCTGAGAACTATTCTCTTGGTGATTTAACTCACTGCTAATTTCTCTTAAACGAGCAGCAGAGAGGCGGGTTTCATCAACAGAAGATGCTTTATTGACGCTCTGCATTTTTCTGCTCACAATTTCTGCTTCTGAAACAGCAGCAACTATTACATTTCTTTCATTTTGATTGCTTTTGTCAGTACTATTACTGCGGTGATAATTGGCACTAAGTTGATGATTCAATGACCTGGAACTTTCTGTCATGGCACAACAAAGTGACAGTTTAGTGCTATTACTAAAATCTTTTGGTGATCCCAAACGATGAATTTCATTTATTTCTTGTGTAGTATCTTTATTCTGATTGTCTCCTGCTTTAGCAATATTACCGATCTTCTTAACTGGTGATGAAACACTGAGCAGTTCTTCTTTTGCATCTTTTTGCTTTATGGGCCAATTATTTTGAACATTTTCTTGCAAGTTTATTTCTTCCGATTCTGTTGATAAACAACCAACTTTTGTCTTTTTCTGCATTAACAACCTACACAGTGACTTCTTCTTTGGTTTCAACTTTGAACACTGATCTATTGCGTCGTCATCGCACATTTCCATCTTCAAACTATAATCCTTAATGCAATATTAAACATTGTTAACTAGTTTTCTCAGATTGTCGGTAACCTTAAAATATAGTTATGTGCAGACTCTCAAATTTAATTATAATGATATCTAAATGATTATAGAATTATATGAGTTCCAGTTAATCTGGTTAATATATACATTATAACCAACATAAGTTTCAATACTAGTAACTATGTATTGAGAGACGAATACAATTTTATTATTACATTTTGACAGTCAACACTGTACACTATTTGCCAACAAAGCGCCATGTTTTCGGCTCGTTTCGGTTGGTCCGGTATGTAGAATTAGTAATCCAAAATCAAAATATTCTTTAAAATAATATTAAAATCTCATAAAAATCCTGACATTTGAAAATACTTGGTATCGAATAACGTGTGATCACTTTTATTTTTCTTCTTCTTCTTGTTTTGCTTGAAGAATAAATTTACTTCTTTTTATTAATTTGAGGTACATATTTATCATGGAAACACTTACGCGAATATGAACGATTAAAACCGAAATTGGCCGAATCTAAGACAATCGAAGCATCTAGCGGTTTTGAGGGGAAGTCAAAAGACAAAATTAGGAAATAGCGACCAACGACTTTTCTGGAGTTTTTATTAATTATTTGGCGACAAAGTTAGCGATTTTTACGTTTAGCCATTTCAACAAATATCAAGGATGTCTAATTGTGTTGCAGTTGACCAGGAATCAGGGTGTGAATTAACGGGGGGGGGGATGGGGGATCCCCCTCTCATAAATTCATATTAACATCCCTGCCAGAGTTAACTTGTATCCCCCCCCCCTCAATATAATTGTTTTAATACGAGAATATCATTACCTCAGAACAGTGGGATATCTTGCAAAAATCATATTTTAAATAATGAGAATAAAAATTGCTATTGAACATTGCAATGTGTAAACAGACTTCTGATTTAATATGAAGCTAAACCAACAAGAAACTTTGTTTACACATTGCACTCGATGTTCAATAGCAATTTTTATCCTCATTATTTAAAATATGATTTTTGCAAGATATCCCACTGTTGTTCTGAGGTAACGATATGTATTTTATAAAGTGCATGTTACGGGGATACCTTTACCTTTTACCGGTACAAAGTAAGCAAAAAAAATAATATTTATGTTATCATCATAGGCAAGCTGACAACAATCAATAACTTAGGAAATATTCATCTTATCTTAAGCCTGTTCACGGATATAATTATTATGATCAAGATGCAAAACAAGCAATTCAGTGCGACGAAGTGTTGAGCTATATTGAATGAGGATGATAATAATAATTTTATGTATGGTATTCTCTATCTACGATTCTATCCCCCCCCCCATCAGAAATCTTAATTCGCACCCTGCCAGTAATGACATTGGAGCATATGGTCATCTGATGACATACCGGTATTGATACTTTCTTGAGTGTCCCAATAGTAAATGCTTTTTTCCACATGTTAATATGGAAGTTCATGCATGATGTTTCACATTAAAGTTTCTGCAGTAAATCAAAATTTTGTTTGAAAAAAAAACCGAGTTAATTTACTTTTAATCATGTGTGCATGTGGTGCACAATAAGTAGCTACAAGTTTTTCTGCACCATCAAAAGCAATATAAACACCAGTAGCTTCTAACTGCTAGGAAATGAGGAATAGAAGATTTTATAAATATGGCAGTACCACCTCCATACCACTGCTGCAGGTCTATAAACTATACAATGTTGCGTCTGTGATCCAAGCATCATAAAAAACTTTTTTTTAAGCTATGAGACATGACAGTTAAGAGGACGAGCTTGGAACTACAGTGCTATGTTGCCAATATGGACTACCACACTGTCAGCTGATGGAAGTTAGCAATTGACGTTAGATGGCTGACGTTAAAACATTGACAATTCACGTGAAGTTAAAAAAAACACACACAAAAATCGACATAGAATCAAACACGAAACGTATCAATGCTAACATTGTGTGCACAATAAATGTCGCCAAGAGAGCTATTAAGCACTCGCCACGTGGAAACTGTAACTTTGGCAACTCAACCAATGTTACCATAGCAACAGGCCTACCACGCTGTGGCATTCAGTTGTTTTTCCGATCACAACGCTACTGTCATGTCCCATCTTATTAAAAAAAAAAAAAACATAGTTATAGAGCACACTGTTCTTCCATCTGGGCAGTCCAGGTTCGATCCCTGGCCAGGTCGTGATGGAATTTATGGTGGACAAAACAGGCATGCAGGTTTTTCTCGGAGTATACCATTTCTCTCTATCATTCCATTAACACTCCACCTTCCCATCATTTCATCTATCATCTGCAACAGTTAAAAATAGGCTAGAAGGTAGTATGGTTTTTTTGATGCTGATATAGGAAGAGCTTGAGGCTTATCATTATCATCAGGTATGTCGTACTTTTCTGGGGAGGACCATAGGCGGAGTTATGAGGGGGGCACTGCCCCCCCCCAACTTGGCCGATTTTTTTTTTTTTCCTATTAACGTTAGAAAATATTGAATTCAAAAGATTTTTCTTGCTTTTGTTTATGATTAAGTTTCTGTACTTAAATTGACGAATTATTGTCTTCGAACCATATGTCTGGACTATAATATTTATTTTAAATTTCTGAATGTATAACAATCTCTATACCTCATTTGAGGAATGGAAGCACTGTAACGTTTTTTTTTTTTTTTTTTTTTTTTTTTTGTAACAGCCTTTACTGATGTGTTAGAACTTTGCAGGTGTTCAAGCAGCCACTTGAAGAAATATGAATAACAATGCACAACAATGCAGAAAAAAGAACAGTGATCCTGGTTAAACTTAAAGACGAGATTAAATAAAGTAAATGTAAAATTGATTCACTGCTGTGGAGTAATGGTTAGCATGTCTGGCCATGAAACGAGCGGTTTGGGCAAGTTACTTAGTTGGGGTTTTCCCTCAACCAATTGAAGCAGAATTGCTGGGTAATTTTCGATGTTGGACCTCGGACTCATTTCGCCATCATTAATTCACATATCATCATCCATACAATAGCCCGGGTTAAGTTCATGGTATGGCGTGCTATACTTGTACAAGGCGCGTCCATAAAGTAACTTTCCCACTCGTCCCACAGCTAGCAAATCATATGTTAAGCGAAGCGACTGCATGTACGTGATGGAGCAATGTCCTGGCATGGCGCATGCACTAGCGGAACTTCCTGAGTGCTCTCAGTAGCTTCGTTGGATTGGTTGAAGATGGACATTCCTATTCCAGCTCCCGCCACGTGTGAAGTGCAATCAGTGATAAACTTTTTGAATGCACAGGGCATAGCGCCGATTGAAACTGATTGTCAGCTGTGCCAGGTCTATGGGCAAGCAGATGGTGCGTTGCTGCTGTAGACAATTTTCAGCAGGACGCCAAAATGTGCATGATGAGGAGCGCAGTGGGAGGCCAACCATCATCACAGACAACCTTGTGGAGCAACGCACCATCTGCTTGCTCATGATTTTAGGCGCATAGACCTGGCACAGCTGACGATCAATTTCAATCGGCGCTATGCCCTGTGCATTCAAAATCTTTATTAATGATCGCACTTCACACGCGGCAGGAACTGGAATAGGAGCGTCCATGTTCAACCAATGCAGCGAAACTACTGAGAGCACTCAGGAAGTTCCGCTAGCGCCAGGACATTACTCTATCACGTACATGCAGTTGCTTAACATATGGTTTGCTACGTGGTGGGAATATAATGGTGAAGCAGTGCGCAGCCTCGCCCGTTCTCCTACTACGTGATGACGTCACGCGGGAAGCATTGCAGACTCTCTCGCAGCTTGCTAGCTTAGCTCAGCTCAGCTCCGTAAGGTTTTGGAAGTGGGGCAGGTTAATTGATTATAAATACCAAGAAGCTGTATTAACTAATCCCTTCCCTACTAACGTCTTGTCAGGAACGTGATGCTCTCCCAAAGCATAGCCGTCTAGACATGACGTCTTTGTGACCCTGCTACTTTTATTGACAGTTTTCATTCAAGATGTCAAATGCAGTTTTTTCAAGCTGTCTATTTAGAGGGTTGTTGTATGTTGTAAAACGATCTATCATGAAGAAGAGGAGTTATTTTCCTCTAAATATACGCGAAATGTTTTCCAGAATTCTGTTTGAATAAAAGTGCATTGAAGTTCTGCCCTGCATTCCAAGTAGAATGAACAAAGTTTAAGAAAGGGAGTCAGAATCGAGATCTTGTAAGAGTTATTGGCAGTAAAGTGACATGACAGAAAAGGTCTGTCTACGAAGCACAACATTCACATGGTCAACAAAAGAAAAAGGGTAACAATGAAGGGGAATAAACAGTGGTGAAACTGAAGGGCGTAATAGAGTACAATAACGTTATGTTGTGGGTTGACTGTCAGGTCAGCGTCAGAATGAAGTCTTATATCCCTTCTCCATTATGGGAAAATACGTTAAAAAAACTACAGAAATGTTTCTTCAATATAATGTTTATGGTACTTTTGAGCTTTTCAATGTCTGCGTAATTGCATGTAAGACTGTGAAGGGAACAAACCCAGGAAGGAAAGGATCTGTACAAATCTTCGACTTGACCTGGATTTATTTTATTGGGTTATTTTACGACGCTGTATCAACATCTAGGTTATTTAGCGTCTCAATGATATGAAGGTGATAATGCTGGTGAAATGAGTCCGGGGTCCAGCACCGAAAGTTACCCAGCATTTGCTCCTATTGGGTTGAGGGAAAACCCCGGAAAAAACCTCAACCAGGTAACTTGCCCCAACCGGGATTCGAACCCGGGCCACCTGGTTTCACAGCCAGACGCGCTGACCGTTACTCCACAGGTGTGGACACTTGACCTGGAAGCAGGCATTTTATAAAGGGTTAACCTTGTCTAACGGAAGTGTTAGTGAAAGGGGAGGGGATGCTGGAGTTACGACGACAATATTACAAACAAGCTGTTGGGCTTATCCCCCCCCCCCCGTCATATACCTACCACCCACAGAAAAAGAAGTCAGGGAGAACCTGCAAAGTTTGTAAATCTCACAAGAAAGAAGCGAAACAACGTGGGAGTGCAAACAATGTTTTTGTACTGGAGTTTTTCGAAACTTAACATACTGTTCAAACTGTTACCAAATTATGAGTATAATATCACAATTTGTAGTAAAAGACCCATGTTTATTGCAAACGACCTCCACCTGCCTTTAAATGCCACTTACCGCACACCACCAATTTACTGTCTGCGCGTGGAGATTTAAATAGAGATTCCAGGCAATAAACCCGTCCTTTTAAATCTTACTGCATGAACTTAAAGGTAGCAACAAGCAAACTTTAGAAAAGAGTCAATAATGAACATTTGTTAAAGGCAGGTATCGAATTAATTACGTTTATTCTGGTGTACTGCTTTCGTTAGAAGATATCTTAAGTTCATGGACTCAACTCGGTTTGATCCATTCAGGGTGATGGACAGAATACGTTTTGAATCAGACCTTCGATTTCAGGCTGGCTTTAAAGAGGCTGAAAATGTGAATTGCAACAAATGTCAAGTGTAGCATGATGAAGTGTCCCTAAAAGTAGGCAAATTCGAAAAAAAAAAACGCATTCTCGATAAAATGTGGACTTAACGCGTTTTGATTCCGAGCTCCTCAAATACGTTCAATAAAGTTTCATCGTCAACAGTTTTACATTACTTAAAAAAACACACATCAGTTTTTCATTCCAGTGATTCTGCATATTTCTTTTATAAAATGCTCCTGCACACAATTTTAATATCTGAATATTTTTTACACAAATTAAGTCCACAATTTCCACATCTGACATTAATTTTCGTAATGTGAACGGCTTTCCTGTTAGCAGCTAGTACTTGAAATAGACCTTGATTCACCCTCACCAACCACTTCTGTATTATCTTCCTCACTACCACTTTCTTTCTTCAACCCCGCCAGTAAATCAATTTCCAATAGCACTATAAGTCTACTAGTCGTTAAAACTGAAGAATATTGCTGGAGAAGATTTTTAAATGTAGTGTAAATATTTGTAATTTAAATATGTATTGTATTGATTAAGGCTGGTTGAGTGGAAGAGAAGGCCTTATGGCCTTATCTCTGCCAGCGAAAATAAAACATTATTATTATTACCTATTATTATTATTATTATTATTATATCACTTTCACCCAAAATATTAAGACTGCTATTATCCACAAAACAACTCATGTCTATGTTCTGTATCCCTGAATACAACTAGATTTGAATAAACACCAATAAAGAAAGAACAAATTTACCAACTCAAGTTTCTACACTGCAAATAAATGGTAAAGTGGAGAATTGAAACAGTAAACGACTTTAACGGCATTACAAACAGTTACAACAATGGACAAAAATCACATAATTCAAACTAGAAAATGTTTATAAAAGTGTAAGTCATATGAAATGCCAAGGGTGGGTAAAATCTGTCCACTAACAAATACTTCAAATTATTAGTCTGCTATATTTTAAATCTAAAACAGTACACATGTGTGCATACTTATCATGTTAGAGACAAATAGAGTAAAGGTGAAAGCTGTCAGATTTCATTAATTAAAAAAAAAATTAGAAAATAAAAAGGGTGGGCAAATTTTTCCCAACCGTGATAATGCTAGGGTTAAGCGAGAAAATAATTAGTTTATGCCCATTGATTGACGCCTTTTTTGCTCCTCTATTGACATTCGAGACAACTCAATCCTTCCATTTAATGAAGCCTTTTCTGTCTGGAAGTTGTTAAAAGATACTAAAGCTTTAACATTTTATGAGACATGTAATTAAGTCCTTTTAGCTTAGAAAGTTTTGAAGAACTATGAGAAAATTATTCCCTTCTGCGGAGCGACTCGTATGTGAAAAATGTTAACAATATGATACACAGGAACATACCAGTTAATAGTTATTATAATGCTGTAATTACTCACGTTTCGTTATTTAGGTCTAATGCACTATCCTCTGATACATGTTCGTCTGAATTGGTTTTGAAGTGGCCTGAAGAGTACATGAACTATTGGCAATGATGTCATGAATTTCTTTTCTCCTTTTCGGTTTTTCACATCTGTCCAATCTCAGATTATTTGTTGATTTTCGTTTCAAGCAAGACTGCGCCAGAGCTTTTCTGGGTACAGCGTCTACTTTCAGAATACGACTGCTTTTTGGTCCATAACTTAGGAGTTTCTGACTCCTCAAAATGAAGTGAACATATTCGAGCTGAAACAACATTAAGTCTTAAGATTTTTACCCCCTTTCTTTTCCCTCAAAGCAATCTATGGAATAAGTCAAACAATAAGTTTAACATGAAAATATATTTTGCAAATGAGTTGCGAAGCAAATAAAATTTAGAGAAAACTCATCGTGCTGTAAATTGACTTCATCCTCCCTTCTACAGGGATGCAACCATTGTCTTGCCAAGTCTTCATTCTTCGGAAACCTATAATATTTTACGTCAGTTTCTTTTGTTTTTCGATTGTAACTCAAAACAACCAGATACTGCAATCCAGGCATACTAATAGCATGTGTCACATTAATAGCATTGCTGATACAAGAATAACATTAAATATAATATATTATATATATATATATATAAACAGAGAATTAACACCGTGCACGTACACACAACAGCTGTTTGTTTTGTTCCTCGAGCACTGCGGCGCGAATTAGCGCGCCGCTGCTGCTTCCCAAGTGACGACATGCGCAGTAGAAAACGAGTTTGAGTCAACCGTCTGCTACACCATTATATTCCCACCACGGTTTGCTAGCTGTGGGACGAGTGGGAAAGTTACTTTATGGACGCGCCTCGTACAAGAGCGCAGCTGTTTGGTTACCCAATCATTCACAGAATAGGAGTAGTAAGCACAATAAGCTTCAAGCTGCAGTGCAAGCCTTGGGTCCCTCCTCCATACAAAAGGAAAAAAAAAGTAAAATTGTCTGTATATTTTGTTACAATTTTACTTTATTTTACAATACCTTTATTGTTGTTGTTTTCTAATGCCAGACGTTTGACAATAAAGTCATTTGACCTCTTGCACTCCAATATTTTTCAAAGATATTATCATGACCAGCCACTGAAGCACATTTAATACCTTTATTAAATGATCATATTCCGATATACTGTACAAAGGTCAAGCTATAATGGAGGGAGAAGATAAATGATGCCCCCCATAATCTCGTTATATCGGAATTCTATGGTTTTGCTTTGCCTTCCCAAGGAAACGGTTCTCTCTCCGCCTATGATCAGGGCTGAAGCAAGATGATCCATCTGTCAGCATCGAATTCACGAATGCTACCCAGGCCAACTGTCGGACTTGGACACTCATCATACAGGTGCACAATGGGTCAATGTAAGCCTAAATGCAAGGATCCATCCCGGGGTCGGCTCTTGAAAAGCTAAGCCAAGCTATACAATGCAATTTGTTTTAAATTTTACTCCAAGTTATAAATGTGTTTTGATTACACAGCTAGAAATTGATGCACTGTCAATATGGTCATGGAAAAATCTGTAACAGGCATTTGCTACATTGACATGTTCATAAATTGACTCTTCCTTTGGCTGCAAGACTGGGCTCTCCCTCATTTTGCTAATGGTGGACTATCCTCCGAACTCAACCTGTGTAATTTCTTCCTGTAGGGAAGGACCTGATGTACGTGTTACCACTACCTACCATAGTCAGTTGAGATGTAGGATTGTTACAGCTGCTGAATCCATCACTTCAACATGCTAACCAGAGTGTGCCAGATGAATGCTCATAATAAGCACCTGTAATATATGTTGTACAAACTCGTAGAGTTATTCTTTCGGTCTATGAATGATTTGTTCTTGTACATTCAAGATATGAATTAAACATGTTTCAAATCTCATTATTCTATAAGTTTATTATTAGCAGGTAATGAACTATAAATGTACCTATTGAACATTTTCTTGTATTAGGTCAAAGTTACAAATTTCAACAGTTTCTTGACATGTTAGTTATTCCCAAGTAATGTACAAATTATACATATGTATATCCTTTTTCTGAAAAGTGAGGAAGTAAAAATGTGAAAATATAATAGCAAACCAAAACCTGAGACATATCATTGTGATATGAATGACAATATAATAAAGAAAAATTGTCTGTGGTACTTCAATAAACGTAGGTAATCATATTTACAAAACATTTCAAGAAGTTCATAAGAATCCCACTGCCTAGTTTTTAAAAATACACGTTCTTTCTCTGACATTTTTGGTCCACAACAACCTTCAGTGGATGATAACATTAGACCACAATATGATGGATGAATAAGTATAAAACTGACCTTACATTTGTATATACCATCTGGTTTCATCATTTTAAAGTTTCAAGAATTAAAGTACTATTCATAATTGTTTACATCTGTTTCTCTGTTAAAAGCCAAAACAAACTATCCTGTGGTTAAAATATGTGATGACTTTTCTGATGCTGATCTTGATGCAGGATATTTTAATTAATTTCCTTCTACTGCTCAGGACATAGTTAAAATATTAAAACTTATCTTCTCATATTTAGTATTTTGCAGTTCATTGGTAATCATTAAAAATTAATAACAATGCTAATATTTCATCTTATTCATACGTTGAAATAATTATATTTAATGAGACTTCTTATGATTATAATGTAAAAGACACGATATTACGAACTAGCATAATACATGCTCTACATACAATAATTTCATTTTGATATACTTTTATGCTCAACCATGCCGAAATGTAGTAATTATATACCTGGTAGCAGTCCTTTAATGCATGTCATTAAAGTACACCTACTCATTAAAGTTCAGGTGTTCAGCCAATGACAAGTCGGCTTTGTACCGTTATATCGATTATTCTCGGATATGCAATCGAAAGACAATTAGCGAAAAGTCACGGAGGCTGGAAATCCAATACTGTTGCAGAAGGTTATGTTCTGTAGCGTTAATTGTAAATAATATTCAAATAAATTCAATTTGTTATCTCGTTTTTCAATTCTAAATCAATTTCCAGGTTATATCAGAGTAATCTTCATCTTATTCTCTGCCAAGGTCAATGACATTTGGCCTCGGAAAAAATCAATACTTTAGCGTCTGCGCACATCTCACAATTCAGGTCAGTTCACACATAACCATAAGAAGACCTAATTTTAAATAATTTCAAGTTAGAAATATGGTCGAGCATAAAAAGTCGTATGAAACTTGCCTATAATGGTAATTAAGATGCTTGTATGAAAATTATGAAACTCGCTTGCACTCGTTTCATAAACAATCATACTTGCGTCTTAATTACTGCCATTACAGGCTCGTTGCATAATGTACTATTATTAAATTTGCTCTCAATAAAAAAAGATGTTATATTATATGCTGAAAAAATTCTTTTCCTTAAGTATTTAAAAGATCCCCAATAACAAGTGTGTTTCAAATGTATCCTTTATGAATGTATGTTGTGCCTCAAGCACTATTTTGACAATCTGTAGTTGATTTTACACAAATGTGTGATAATGCAAATGAGATCAGAAAATGTTAAGTGTAACCTGTGTATTACCAATAATTTTTATACAAATTATACGTATATAGCAAAGCTTTCTGTAGTGAGTCCGAGATATTGTATGTCTAAAATATTGAACAAATCACTATCAATGCAAATTTTGATCCATGATAGGTTTATTATATGTGTGTATTTTCCTCACTCCAGAAAGGTCTTTGCTGATCATATCCTGAGACAATGGAAAACATTCTCCTGAATCCGAATGAAAATAAAATGGAATCAAAGAAAAATAATAAATATTTACTAATCTCCATCAACCCCACCAAATTTTGCAGTGGAAGGATAGAAAATTTAGCAGCAGAAAGGGGGATGAGTTCTATTTTCTTTTATCCTCACTCTTAATAGCACTATCATGTAAATTATACCAGAAAATATTACTCAAAAGTACCTCATGTACGGCAAAGTAACAGAAGTGTTTATTGCAAATACAGTCACATAATGGATCAGAAATTCCTAGAACTTCTGGAAGAGTTACACCATATGAGCTGAAATGTGTTTATACATAAACATAAGCCACCAGATAGATATCACATTTTAAATATAAATGTATTTGATTAACATCATCTCTTTCCACCATAACCACTATTTCTCTTGCTGCACTCTACATAAAAGGACTTATAACTGAAAATGAAAAAAACAAACATTACAGTTAGAGGAAACGTAATGATCGAGACTACTCTCACTTCAGAAGCTTCATGTGGTCTAAAATTGTATCATATGCTAAAACTCCAATCCAGGTTGTTATGATACAGAGTGAAATGATATTTCATAGTATCTAATGATCTATATAATTATGCAAAGAGAAATATTAAATATCACTGATATCAATTCATAGCTATCATTTTAAACTAACACTTTTCTTAGTGCATGTAAGAAATATCAGACTGTAGTCATCTTACAAAAACGTAATGTTTATAGTTCTTTCTATTTAATATAAAACTTCAGTAAGTATATGAATACCTTTCCAACTATTATTTTGCATAAGAAAAGTAACAAAGGGTGTTATTAATATAAAATTAACTGTAAAATAAAACACACTTCAAAGTACTTTAAAGCACTTAATTCCAATCGAAATGATTTAAGAAGGTAAATCATTCCTACTAAATTCATCATTCTTTCCTGAGAGAAATAAGATCTGAGATGAAAATTATATCCTTTATTTAGCGAATATTTCCTTTATCTTTTATTACTTTCCTATGTGAAATTACACCCTACTGTGGAGTAATAGTCAAGATTTAATATGACACGTATCTATAACAAAATAGAAATTATATATAGTTCTATTAGCTACTAGACTTTTTCTCCTCATACATGTATATGTATATATACATACTGTATACACAATAATTTTCATCTTAGACCAGATTAACTTGAGAAGAATGCTTACTTTCCATTGTTTTTCAGTATATTAAACCAAACCTCTTTCCCCACTTTCGCCCTCAGGATCCAGAAGTAATACTGGCAATGAAATAACACTTTTACTTCTTGCCAGATCCACCCCAACCCCAGAGACCCTTGACGAAACCAGTAAGTCCAGCACCTCCCTTCTTTCCTCCAGCTGCAGCTTCTGTTTTGTCTTCTAGTGATGGAAATTCAACGAAATTGAATGCTAGATCGAAGAAAAGAGGTTTGCATGGAATGGGCCGCATATCAGGCGGTAGTTTATATACATTAGGTGTGCGAGACACTAACGAAGGATCTTCTCTGTATTCTCCAAGTCGCTCAAACAGTGGCTAAAAAAAATAATAAAGTTCACTTCAGAATGAAGTTAAATATGATAGAGTATCACACACATACATTCCTCGAATTTGCAATTATTAATGCAGTACAGAGAAACATACAAAATCAGCATCAAAGGTTTGATAACTACTAATATCACTATGTATTTATATATTTCTAATGCAACAGGATGAAATGCACACAAATTTTAACGTGACATTAATCTTAGGGTAATTCCAAAGTTCTGAATATAACTATTGATCTTAAGTTAGATATATATACAGGGTAATTCAGTGACTATGTTACAATCTCTTAGGGATGATAGAGGAGACAATTATGAACAACTTTCATATAGGAACCTATGTTCGGAAATGTTCTGTTTGATACCTAGAAATGTTAGTCAGTGTAACTATCTAGAATTGAACTCCTTTTGAAGTTTGGTTACAGACGACTGTTACTGCAAACATTGGTGATTTCTCATAAACATGGTATAAGCTAGTTGATATCGTAAATTATATGTTGACTGATTAAATCTTGCAGATTTCCTCGCAACTTGCTGATATGCATTTCATTTATGGAAGAGCAAAAGGCAATGGAAGGAAAGCTGCAAGGTTTTAATCTGTTAAAATATCATACAAAATACAAAAAGCACTTACCTTTTTACTCCTGTAATTTGTCTTTGTACCAACTTGAACAGCTCCACCATCTTCATCTTGAATTCCCTCTCCTTCCAGCACACTATGTGCATGTGCTGAGAATACCTGGCCCTCTATGTCATGTTTCAAGGTTTTTAATTGATTGCATAACTTGTTATCTAAGGCTTGTGAGGCATTGTTGGCTCCAAGGGCCTCTTTAACATACTGTTCAGCACGTTGGTATAATGCCATGCCTTCACGCCACCGACGCAATCCCACAAGGCTCTGAGCAATATAGAAACACCTGTTAAAAAAAAGCACAGATTGAAGACTAACAATACATATGTTACAAGTAACAAGATTCCTTTGCTTCAGCTGATCAAAAGTAAAGCAAATCATATTATAAAATATAGTTTAATGTAAATTACACATACTTTCTCAATATATATATATATATATATATATATATACTGAGGGAATATAAAATATTTAGTACTAAGGAAAACTGTGTTGGAATCTACTCGTATAATATTTGGAAGAAAAAAAAAGGTTTTTGTTTTTATAAATCAATTCCGGGTGTGATGAAATTGTAGATACTAAGCTACAGTACAACTGACCCAATTCCATTACGTAAATTCCATCAAATTATCAATGAATCTGTCAATATTGTCCATCATAGGCAGCATCAAATTAACACAGAAGGCTGTAGGAAAACTATTTGCCACCGAAGTATTGTAAACTATTCAAATATTGATTGAAGATTTGTGTAAGTTTAATATTTTAATACTAAACCCTATGAATTTTTTTTTTTTTATGTTAACATTTTCATGATACACATTCCTTCCTTGCCTAAAAGTGTACATCTCACATCATGAGAAGTCTATAAAAGTTGACTGTCGGAAGTGTGAAAACAGTATAAAAAAGAAATACACTTTCTTAAAAGTGTACATTTTTCTGAAAATAGTTTACTATGTTAGTCTCAGTGTAGCCTGTATTAGTTAGGAACATCTGATTTTTGCTAACGACTTTTTTTTTCGAATTTCTGCTAATTGAATCAGAGAATTCATTATTTTATAGGTATGAACAAGACTCGTTCAGTAGACACGTTTTACGATTCTGATTTGTCGCGAATTTTGCTCGACTGTTTTTTTTTTTAGAAAACGACAATTTTTTTGCGTTAAACGCGATATTTTTAATAAATACCGCTGAATTGTACATTCATATGTCACAAAATTTCATTATTTCATTTTCGACAATCAAACATTCAAAATAAGTACGAAAATGGGTTTGTCTTTCATGTTTTATCACGTGGAAAGCCTGGCTACAAACAAACATTCAAAATAAGTACGAAAATGGGTTCGTCTTTCATGTTTTAGCACGTGGAAAGCACAGCTACTCAGTTGTGAAAAATGAAAGTCTGTATCTCACTCAAGCGCAATGCTTAGGTTCATTACACATTATTGCAATAAAAATAAATATGTAAAAGATATGTACCACATTTTCAGCAAGAGTAAGTACCGGTACCTAAGACTAAGGGATAATTGTATTTTGATAATTCAGCAGCCAAGTGGCTTGTCATGGTGTGCAAATGAACATAGGCCTAATGTTTTTGATATTCACATAACACTTTTCTCCATCTAATGCAGGATTGCAGAACTGGGGAAGAGAGGGGTAGACGCATGGGGAAAGAATTCGTTTCTGCATCCACAAGACCAGGGCCTTCAATGACGTTTCTGTGACGTTTGGCAAACACACTCTTCTCTCTTCTCTTTTCCCCCTACTGTACAATGGCGTGAGGGTTGATGGGAAGGGGTGAGTTGTATTCCGTCTTGTGACATGTATTTTAATTGTAGCACAATTTTGCATCCCTGATCTAGTGTGTAACTGGCCTTATTAACACCGGGGAAGTGTGTAGGGGGAATGAGTGTTTCTTCACGATTTACATATTTAAATAACGACTTTTTTCACGAATTACAGTAATTTTATTTACCGACTTTGCTGTTTTTTATTCACCATTTTATGGTGTCCCTAGTCATAGTGATTTAATTGAAGAATTCTGTTATGTTATATGTATAGTAAGCTCTTGGTTTTATCAGTTTCCTCTCTACCATTTTCAAGTATGTACTTCAAGCAACTTCTGCAAGGTACATTGTCAGCTGACCATGTTTAAAAAAAACTTATTTTCTTTGCTGCTAGCCCATAGTTCAGAATTTAGAAATAATACATTAAAAAAATTATATTACAGGTAAGAAACAAATTCATTAATAAAATTATTAAATTGAGTACGAAAATTAATAGCAAATCGATCCTAAAGCATGGTGATTCAGCTTAAAGAAATAACCAGTGACAAATATTTTTAACTTGCCAGTGCATGCGCTACCTCCTGAAAATACATTACATAATTTCTGTACCAATAATTAATTGTTGGAGAATATACACTATATTATTGTAATTTGTTCTTGTTTTTTATCTTTTATAAACAAATAATAGTACCTGAAGGCACGGTAGGCCTTAGTTTTAGTTTCTATTTCTTGTTGATATTGCAAATTATCTTCAAGACCAGGTAACTGCTGTAACTCTCCATAATTTTGTAGAATTATTTCATACAAACGTGTAAGATCTTGTGGGCGAGTTCTGCGTCCTTCCCCTCCACCCTGGAAAAGAAGATATAACTTATAATTTTTTTCAAACAGTAAACATACATTTAATATTTCTCAGTTTTTTTTTTTAATGAAAAATGAAAGATAGTTCTCCAGATACTATCAACATCCTGTGACTAAACAGTAACATTCATAAGACTGCAAAATTAAAATCTCTCTCAAATTACGCACATAGATTATCACAGCAAATAGACAAATACAAAAAATTATAAGCTCATACTAACTGAAGTTTACAAAATTAAAGCTTGAATAAAAGATTATCGAAAAATTAAGTAACAGTTGTTAACACACACGCTTGCCCACTGCCTTCTTAATATCAAGAAGGTTGCATCTCACTTGATTGAATGAGTGGGATTTAATTCCTTTCATTTCTGCATATTTGTAGATGAAGCAAGAAGATATTCAAAATGTGTGTTTCTAAATAAGCGTTAAATCCTGTGAACATACTGCTATTCTTGAAGTCAAATCAATAGGGAAGACATGCAGTTGGCAGAATTACAATAAAAGTTACAGAAGATCATCCCTTAGAAACGAGTCTCCTTGTTGAGATGCATCTAGATGTTAAAGATGAAGAATCAATTGATACAGAAAGTGACATGAGCACTTCATCTGAAAGAAATGCTTATCTGACCCTCTCCAGACAAAACCTTATCTGCAGAATCTAGTGACACTGTGAGTCACCATGTAAATTGTCCACTTAAAGCTACGAACCAAGTCTACAGACAGAAACAAAGAGACAGCATTACCAGTGATTATTACAGCAAAATAGTAACATTTTAATATAATGAAGGTGTGAAAAAGAAATATTCGTGAGTCACAATTCGTAAACATTTTTGGTAAGCTTAAACAACAGCTGTGCCTGTGAAAATACAGTCAGAGAATACAGTCCAGTGGAGTTCAAATGTCCTTGTATGAAAAAATGTTTACACACTTTGTGTAAGAGGAAAAAGCAAAACAAAATATGATGAAGATTTGAAGTTGTGATCATCAAGAGGTAATATTAATACGTCAAGGTCGTAGATATTTTAATTGCAGGAATTTTAGCGAATTAAAATTAGAAAAATTACGAAATATTTGTTCTGTTCTTATGCAAAGGATTATGTGAAACTACAAAAGTCAGAACGTAACTTTTTAAAGGCAACAAAAATGCACTTACCAATGTTAATACACAGGACTCACATTTGGAGAGTTCCACGTTCGATCCTTGGTGTACCATGGTTTTCCTCGACTGAATGTAACTAATTTTCAATTAAATAAAGGTGAATGCCGGATTTGACCAAAATTACAACGAAATAACAGACACAGTACAACAGCAACAAAAGATTCCCAACAGTAAAACTACAGACAGTTGCTATATAACCTAGGAGTTAAAGCGATTGAGTGCATAAGGTCGTCTCACATGTCACATGACAGACAGGGATTTATGGAAGCAGGCCACTCAGCTACTCTCACTAAATATGTGGCATTGTTTCTAATGCAGCATTTAAAGTTAAGTTTTCAAACCTTATAGTCAGTATGAGTAGCTAATTTTTTAGTCTTGTTTATATGGTGTGGAGAAATGTGAGCATAGTTTGAGGGGAGATTTCGATATGGGCTCAAGCTCAGTGTTAGTCTGCATCCATTAAGACATTTAAAAATCTAAGAAACACTGTGATAGTGATTTTGTCAACTGACATTCATTACAATGTAACTTAAATTTATTTATACATCAGGATTACCTCATTTTTATCAGACAGAGCACATTGTGCTGATTCCACCATGAGAAGATTACGTTGAATGGTACGAGTAAGGCGAATGTGCATCAAATAGGACAACAAATGCTGAAGGGAAGTAAGTGGTGTTCCTGGAGCACGGTTCTTGGTATTCTGTAATCACAGTTGTTTAAAATGAAAGTTTTTCTCATTTCAATTCATTACTTGATATGAAATGTCACAGAATATATAATACGGGAACTTAAATTTGTACTTATAATTACATTTTGTTGTGAACAATGAACATTATATGTAATATTGTTAGATCAATAAAATCTATCTTCATTTCCAATTTCTGAAAGGGATTTTGGTATTAAAATAAGAAATGCAGCCTGCCTCACTGTAATTAATGAAGCAGTTACCAGAAGCATCCTCGAAAACTGGAAACATAAGGTTTTACTCAAAAGCACTTAATTTAAAATGAACATACAAACTAGATTTACAACGAGAAGAAAACATAGCTCATAAGACAATTATACACATGCCCATTCTCTGGAATATTATTAGAACTGCTAGAAAAAAAAAGTCAAGACTTATTTGGAAATCCTCAGAATGTTCAGATTATAAATGCTATAAATTACATGCAAAATATCTCCATCGTATTGGAGTTCTGAATTCACCTAAATGCTTACTGTGCACCAGAGAAGAGGACATGGAGATGGAGCACCTGACTAATTGTGAAACTCTTAGGACATCTGTGGACCTTCCATCAAAATATTGAGAAGCAAGGAGGATAATGACTTCATTGTTAAATCCAGAGCATTAGATACACACACACATTCAAAATATCTATCTTCTCTGTAGTTAAATATATATATATATATATAAACATACACACAAATTGTTCAAAATTAAAGTGAGTAACAAGGGTTCATTGTGAACTATCCTCCTTCTATGGCTACCAAATTAGGGTTCCCAGATATATTGGAAAAAAATACGGGACACTTATCAATTATCACTGAGTAAGTTTAGTATGCGCACCCATCAAATATGCCAATCTTCCAAAGTGTGTGTGTAGTAAAGTTTACTACACAAACACTTTAGCCTACTAACTAAGGGTAAGTAAACAAATAGTAAACAAAATTGTTAGGGAGCATATTTACATTAAGTTTAAGCTTCTTTATGTAAATTGCCTTCAATTTGTTTACTAAGTTATTACGGAAATAGCTACAAAATTCACTAAGTTACTCACGTGACAATTGTCTTATAAATCAATCCACCTTGGCCTTGCAATATTTCTCTAAAGAATGAGTTTCACTTAACAATTATTTATTCTGAAGAATCATGTCATGAAAAGCAACACAGCCCTCATTGAAGAATTATTTTACAACATGCATTGATTTTATTGTTTTTATAGACAATTTATTTTTCTTATCAGTCCATAGAGTGTTCAAGAGAGAAAATAATCTTTGTTCCAGGGATACATATAATGAACTCCACTATCCTCTTCAAATTTGAGAGTTCTCCTTCAGTACTCTTAAAAAGATCCACCCACACTTCATCTAAATGTTTGGTGTTGCCATCACTCATCTTGAGAAATTAATAACTCAATAATATTGTTTCATAATAGTCCATCTACAGTCAACTGCAACGATGAAGTGTGATGTTTGTAATTTGTAATATAGAATAGAAATTGTAACTTTTCCGTTTTTCCTCACTTTATAACTCTAAACATAAAGGACGGAAAGGTGTCCTGGAGACTTTTCTTGGGACAACGGGATCCATTAGCAAAAAACGGGATGATCCTGTATGTTACGGAATGTCTGGGAACCCTATACCAAATGAATGAAAAAAAGCATTTGATGGAAATAGTGGCAATATACACTGTTGTAGAACAAAATGTCAGATTCTGAAACTGCAACAGGCTGTAACTTTATTCAAATCTGCCATCTGCAAGAAAGATACTAAAAAATCCAACAAATCGTTCAAATATCTACATAAAAAAACTCCGATTCTTCAATGGATCCAGTTACATTGTATTTTAGAAATGCCGTGGAAAATCAACTGATGAAAAAGAGGAACAACAATCCTAAATACAAGACAAACACACAAAACAAACAAACACAAGATAAGACTCAGCTGCTATAAACATTCAACATATAGCCTACTCGTATCCACAGCCTGTCTACTCTGCAACATTAGTGGAACACTCTTTTATAAGTCGTATAAGGCTTCACATCATTATTGAGAAGTAAGAACTTCTCCTATATTTCATCAATCCAATTATTTATTTATATCATACTTTTTTCCCCGAAATAATCTTGTAATTTATAAAAGATTATGTTAAATAGCTGCAATATAAATGCCTATACAGAACTATAAAAATGTGTATCCACAGTGTCGAAGTTTATTTTAAACAGGTATGGGCACAGTATAAAGAAGATACAGTAAAAACAATTAGGCCATTTCGTGGGAACATGTCTGAACAGCTGATCGCTAAAATCAGCTGTTAGCTCTGCCGATACTAGCGACATGGTTGGATTCATTGAGAACTAAACCTCCCTGAGCTTCATTTTAGTACCAACAACATCAAAGATGCCGACAAGAGTTGTCTCTACTGTATCTTCTTTATACTGTGTATGGGCAATTCATTGCAATAACATACCCTGTCAAAAGAAATATAGAATCATTATATGTAGTTAAAAATAGTCTTTGGAATCCATTTGAATAACTGAAGGCATCCATTATTGTTGCTAAAGAAGATGCTGAAACAGATTTTCACTCATGGTAAGTTCAAAAACCTAGTACAATCACACAACTTTTTTTCGCTCCCTTATTTGAAGGACATAACTCCAATATAGTACATTTATATAAAGACATCTTGAACATTTGATACAATAGGTGTACTAAGAAACAATAACTTAGAAACATATTTACAGACATACAGGTTCTTGAATGTATACCAACATGAAAATCAATAACAATTTCCGCATATTACATGACTTACAGGATCTGTCTTCAATTCATCCCTAACAGCAGCAATTGCATCTTTACAATCCATGAGAAGTGTTTCCAGTAATGAAATCTTGGCTGCATTATCTGCTGCCCGTTTCAATGAAGTGTCCAATTGCTGTTCTGACAGCAAGAAACCTCTAACACGATCTGGCCTTACAGGAATGGAATGGCCTCGCCAATTAACATCACAAAGAACTTCATTCCGACGCTGTTTCTGAACCATCAGTGACTAAAATTAAGAAAGAAGATGAAATTACATTTTCATTAGAACAAATTTCAGTAACTTTTGTCTACATATTACATGTTACATTCTTTTTTGTTCGCTCTACCATTTACCCCAAGAATTGAGGAACCAGCTACAGCTGAATGAGATATGATAATTGATTCTGCGTGTATTCACTTCTGTCATACTGTAGATGTTAAACAGTTATTAATGTGCTGTCGAAAATAGTAACCATGGAAAATATAAATATATATCTAAAGTTACCTGAAACAGCCCCTTTGGTTCGGATAAATGGTGTTCTACAGTTAGTATGTTTTGAATAAGAAGACAGCATTTCTCTAATACTCTGTCATATTCAGAAAGAAGAGATTATAATATAATATGAATCATTAATAAAGTTACAGTCATATTTTGTATTATGCTTAGATAGAAAAACTACTTCAAATGAACTATTTTCATCATATTCTACTCGAAACAAATTTGTTTTCTTTTACGAAAGAAGAAGTCTTACATCCAGATTGGCAAGCAGGTCACCTTGGGCATGACCTCTCATCTGGAGTAAATCATCAATGGCACTTTCATCACCAATATTATAGGCACAAAAGCGAAGACTGGGGGACAATTCCTCCACACGAGATTTGTACACAGGCTGCTCCTCCTCTGGAAGAGCATGTGCCAGTTTTTCATACACCACCCTGAAAGAACCAATTTCATACACTGTTCCTCACTAATACTAAAGACAGTGATATAAAAATCATTAATATATTCTACAGTAAAAGTACATAACAAATAAAATAATACATTCATAAATTAATACACAATTGAAAATAAATACTAATTTTACTGAGTGAAATACTTCTACATTTTATTCTGTACAGAAATAAGTTCACAACAATAGACACAATATAATGAACCAGAGTTTATTTTTCTGATTTTAGACACTTTCTTTGGATTGTATCCGAAGGATCAATGATCTCTTACAGAGCAATGCCACTGTTTGAAGGCATCTGTTTCGTCAATATGTAACTAACGGAGTAAATTTTATTGATAATATTTGTCCATTACATGCAACAAAATCGATAAAGTTTAGCATTTATTAGTTGCACTGAAAGAATCCTTTCTGTGACAGTCATCCCAAAATCATACTCCAGCTTTCCCAGTTTGGAATTGACACAATTTAAAAAAAAATCACGTGCTAAAAGAAATTCATTGAACATTAAATTGATTTGGATATTTATCAAGAATGGAGAAAAAGATGTGTGCAAAAGAGCTTAATCAATGGAAGACACTTGGGGGTGAGGGATGGGAGAAGGGAAGACTGAAGTCATGGACAAAACATAAAAGATGCAGGCAGATAGCTCTGGAATGTGGCACTCATCCATACAAATACATATACAAATTTATACACTGACATTCTACATTCCAATATCTCATTTAACTATTTCTTCTCCTCCATATGATTTCAAGCACTTACTGAGCTTTTTTCAGATTTTCCATTGCAGGTTTCCACAACTGAAGTTCGAAGTGGAGGGAGCCATGAATCCAAGCCACATATGCTTGAGCTTCTAGTTTTGTGCGAGCATCACACTTACTACTCTGTAAAAATAAATACCTAATAAAAATGTATATCATCATTCTAATATTAATTGCAATATAAAAACATCAGCAGTTAACAGTTCACCAGCAACTGACACTTTAGATTTGATGACTGACAGATTTTTCTATTTCAAAACATACATCAATACTGAGTCAGGTTTTAACAGTGATCGTACTGAATTGCAGGAAAATGCTTATATAAACAAGTTACCTATTATGTTATAACTTATAACATGGTACCGTATTTTTTAAGCATGATGTTAATTTCTGCTTAAAATTAAATGCAAGCTGTTCACTATGAGGCAAATGTTGATGACATGAAAACAGCTACAAATAGACGATAAAATGTCCTTAAATTTATGGAGAGTTATATTAAGATTATTAAAAAAAAAATTAAAAATTTTACTACATTCATATCAGGTGAGCATACATGGACTGAAAATTAACCTTAGAGGATGAAAATGCCTTCATAAGAAAGTAGAATTACTTTATAATCGAGACAAATTCATTTAAGTTTACATATCGAATCAAAATCGATTAATTAAATAAAATCATATGTTAATAAAATTAGCAATCTCATCCAGAAACAAATGATGTACCTACAATTTTATTAAATGAAAAACTGCAGAAAACATAAGGTGAAATGTCACCACAGTCTAGTACATACAGTCTCGAAGCTTGAGTTGTGAGGGTACTAGGAACAATAGACTGTGCAAGTACCATTTCGCATTGTCTGTGATGAGGCGATAGTAATGATCCTAGTGATTAGCAACTATCTATGGATGCATATTTACCATGTATTGAGCTTCGTAACTGTATATACTAGACTGTGAGATCACTATTAAAATTTGTTAATATATTATTTAATATACGCCAATAATATATTTTACATACATAAATTTAATTTATTCACATCAAGAAAAATAAATGTTATGCAAGCACACAAAAAAAAAACACACACACACAAACTCCCCCTCCCCACCACCCACTCTCCCCGCATGTGCGGGCGGCCTGTCTTCACAGACTCAAGATCGATAATTCAAAGTGTCCTCGCAGAGCAGAAGAACAAATCACACAACACTTAATATAATTATGACTGCAACAAGCTACAACTGCAAAGAGATAAACTAAAGACTGATCTAAGACAAAATAGTGGCTCATGGCCTCCAAGCGAGAAAGAACTAGTTCATAAATGTGTAAAATTTTTTGCACAGTTTGTCGCAACAATAGATTTGATGCATTGTAAATATGTAACTAGCTTATGCCAATACCAGTTGTGTGAGTGTGTGGGTGGGTGTGATTTGAGATTTTGTAAATAATGTAAATACTATACTAGTACTGTTAACATAGATAATTGTGGTCAAAATAACAAAATATAACCAGATTTAGACCATAAATATCATGGATATAAAACAAGGAAAAATAGGTACAAACTATGAAGTTTTCTGGTGTAAGATGTGTAGTTTACTTAAGAAAGCTTAATTGTAAAGACTTATGTAAGTGCATTAATCGCAAGTAGTATTACTTGGTAATGGAGCATGCAGAAGGATTTCACTAGAAAAAAAAAACACCAAAAAATATGTAAAATAAAATATAAATACCTCACATAATGTCTGTAACTGCAAAGCGTATGTTGTTGCTTTACGCAAGCGTGAGATGAGATGGAATTTCTTCCTTGGCTCTGTGTTGGCTTCCTGTCGAAGCTGCATAGCATAGCTCCAAGCTCGCTCAGCCATCATTAAGGGTATGTAAAGATACCTGTTACAGTAACAATAAATGTCTAATTCCAAAGCCATCTCACTATTTCGTAACATACTGTGAAATACAAGATCAGTCTAATTAGGTAACTTCTCATTTATATTTTGTGCGTGTACAAAGAAGTTCTGTCACATCATACAAAATAACTACATTGTCTTTATGTTTCCTGTACATAATGAGTTCAGAAAAAATAAACAATGTAATATAAATTTCATAGAACTGTCTCATTATACATATTGCTCAAATAATACAAAACTACAGAATGTGGCAGAAAAAGTAATTTAGAAAAATGTTTTTTCTCACTGTTATGGAGGTCGAGTACGAAACCCTTAGCATTTATTTGTTTAGAAAAAAAAATCATTGTATATGGACTAAATTTAGAATGAAAAATAGTAAGAGTAACTTGTATACAGTAATTTATTTCTTTTATCAAAGCCTCATTCTAGTCCTGAGTTCATGAAAGCATAGAACTCTATTGCATACTCCCCATGTGCTTTCATGGCGTATAAATGGGATGTTTTATCTTTACTTTTTCTGTTGACACTACCTTCACCATCTCACTTGTCAATATATTCTATAGCATACAAAACCTTATGACGAAAATCACCTGTTAAATCTTGAACTAGAGTACCATGGTGTATTTTTTACTTCAAATAAAATCACATTAATTTTTTGCTAACAATTTTTATATCTATCATATACATAATTTCCAGATAAACTGAATTGCAGATACTGAATATGAACAAATTCTGCCCAAGATTTTAGAAGAACCTGCTCTCTGCAGATAGTTGGTATGCACAAAATCACATTTTTTTTCGTAATAAGGCTGTTGAAAAAGTGTATTTTGCAGCATCACAATATTGTCCCTCTATATTCAATATAATGAGAAAATGTTGTTGTTGTTGTTTTCCAATGCCAGGCGTTTGACAATAAAGTCATTTGACCTCTTGCACTCCAATATTTTTCAAAGATATTATCATGACCAGCCAATGAAGCACAGATTTTGAGGTGTTCCGAATCCATTTCTTGGTTTGAGTTGCACAATGGGCAATAATGAGAAAATAAAAATATAGATTTGCATTGCTTAATACACATTTCAAATGACTGGAAAGTGGAAATGATTCAATCAGGTACAAACGAGAATAAAATACTGATCTGCACGTGTAAATTAAATTGCATCTAATCATTATGCCAATTTTCAAACTTCTTTTTAATAACTGTCCATTATTACTTTTATTATTATTACTGATGATTTAAGAAAAACAATGTAAGGCAACAATACTTCTCATGAAGTTTCACATTTTAATTAAGTACAGCAATTAGAAATTTGGGTTTTATTCATAGAATATTACTAATTCATTCAATTGTGATATCATACAGAAATATACCTACAAATTTCAAAATAAAAATGTAATTTCAGTTAAATGAGACTGTAAAATACAAAGTTTTGGCACTATGATTAATTATACTGCTAGAACAAAAGTGTAAATTTTAACTGATTTCTTTCATTCCAGTCGAGAGTTGAAATGCCAGCCAAGTTCCAGAGTATGATGGAATACCTAAAAGCCTAATTCTGATCCAGCCATGATGTCTCTTAAATTTCCCATCAGATAGCATTCAATGCCACACCTCTTGCTTTCATGTGAATCAATATTGTACATGGCAGTTCATAAATTTGGCACCAGGTATCAGTTCCAGAAATTTCAAGTAGAATATGTAGTAATTAAATTATTAAATTATCTAATATATTTATCAATCTTGAATGGCTGTCCAAAAATAGTTTATGACACACATGTTAAATATGATTTTATTTTGTTTGCAGATTTGCTAAACTAGGCCTGCAGTCTCATTTCATAAACATCTTAAAATGCCACTTTTAACACTTGTATCGTAAATAACACTCCTCTGGTATCAAGATAATGAAACTGTAGAAATTTATTTCAGCAAAATTATAACACGAGAAAGTAAAAGTAGTGTATTAATAAAATTTAATTGTTCATAATATATTCTCATACATAATGTTTACAAATGTATTTCAATCAATGAAGTTGCATAAAACAACAAACAGAATATTTGAGATAAACTTACTTTATTTTAAAAATTAGATAGAACTATCTATCTATATAAGAGAATAATGTTCCAATACCTTTCATCTTTTAACATTGATTCTGTAACATCCTTCCTCTTGAAATGTCTCTTATCTCCTTGTGTGACACGTAAAACCTTCCTCAGTCTTCGAATTCGACGGGAGCAATAACCCCTATACAGATAGAAAGAGAAAGAAATCTAATTTTGATATGTTTTACAGGCAAGTTATATAAGTGCCGATAAGCTGAGAATATAGAAGTTTATTGAGTGTTTGCTGTCTAATAAGCTTATCAATAGCGAAGTGAAATGTATTCACTAAATTAGCATGATGTGTATGACAATATTACATAGATAAACGTTTTCGACAAATGTTTTGCCATCTTCAGATCATTTTGGTATAAATGTAACAATATACGAACATATTATTCTTACTAGGTTAGAATATATACAATGTCAAAAGTTTAAAATATAATAAAACAATGAAGAAAATTAGCTTCCATTAATGAACTGTATGACAAATGGTATTGTTTGTAGTTATGTGTTTACGTGGCACATGTTGGCTCTTATAAGTGAAGTTAATAACATAATTTTCCATAAGGAAGATCGTTGCAAGTTGTGTAAATCAACCAGATCATATGCAACTGCAAAAATTCAAATGAAAAAGAATTACTATTGTTCTTAGCTATTACCGGTAATTAATAGTTTTCAAAACTTTTATATATAAGCGAAACTTAGGTATAGTGTTGAGAGCTGTGAAGTTATATCGTTGAATGATGCAGTCGGACTGATGAACACAAGCAGACTTACAAAGTGTGTGCGAAAGTATATGTCATATAGGGAAGGTTAAGTGAAATAATAGGTGGGTGGGGGTTGGAAGGAACTGATTATGGAGGTTTATAAATACTGGTAAATTTAAATAAATTAAACAAAAAAATTGTGTACATTTGAAATTTGTTCGTTAAGCAGTGAAGTTCCTAAATTAATTTTTTTTTCAATATATAATATTCTTTGGTGGTTTCTATTTTGGAACAATTATTTAAGGTTTGTATTATAGTTACGGTATCATTAATATTTGTGAGTTCATGTCCTGATTCAGTGAGATGAAGGGCAAATTTGGATTTATTACGATTATACTTAAAATCGGATTTATGTTCATTATACCGGGTGCAAAAATTTCTTCGAGTTTATCCTATACATATATATATATATATATAATTGGGGAATTCTTGCAGTTTAATTTGTATATTCCACTTTTGAAAATTTATCAAAGCTATTAAGTGAACTGGTAATCAAGTTATTTAGCTTATTATTTGTTTTTGGTGCTATTTTAATGTTCTGGCTTTTGAAGAAATTAATTTTATTTGAAATTCTACCATAATACGTCATACTATGCCAGCTTTTATCATTCTTTGGGTTTGTGTCGGGTGTTAATTTAGATTAATTTCCGAGGTTTTCCCCAGCCATGGGACTGATGCCAGGTGGTCTATGGGGAGTCCTCGGCCTCACTTCACTTCACCTATATTTGGCCTGATTACCTGGTTGGGTTTTTTCCGAGGTTTTCCCCAATCATAAGGCAAATGCCAGATAATCTGTTGGCGAATCCTCAGGCTCACTCACTACATCTCGCAAAAAAATTGTAAAAAATTGAAATTGAAATTGTAAAAAAAATTGTAATAGTAATTTTGTAAAATTTTGACTTGTTCCACATCTTAAAGCTTCATTGCTAATGTAAGATCTGTGGAATATAATAAACGAAATGAACTGAAAAATTTTTCTTAGTTAATTTCATTTTCCCTTTTCTAAAAATGTTTTCTACTGTTGGGTATAACCATTTTCTATGGCTAATTTTAATATATACTGGTATTCTTTGTTAAAATTTGATTTGTTCAAAGGAATACTTAATAATTTATCAATTAAGAAACGGAATTTACTGTGGGGTGGGGTGGATGGAAGAACAGTGTATAGTATGATTGGTAGTTGTGGGTTTTCGATAAATATCAAAAGCTAATTTAGGTTGTTTTATGGTGATTTTTATATCTAGGAAATTTATTAAATTATTTACACTGTCTTCAGATGTGAACTTAATTTTAATTTAATTATTCAATCCCACCTTGAGCAAATACAATTTCATCCCACATTAATAGAACAAATTATCACTTTATTACAAACATCACTTAGTCAACATTATTTTCAAGTTAATAATGAATTTTATTCACAACAACCAGGACTAGGCATCAGAGACCCATTATCCAGTCTACTGGCCTAGATTTTCTTACAAAATCTAGAAAGCAAGCATATCACAAATCTGTCCCAGAAATATAATACTGTTTCATATAATAGATATATTGACAATACTCTCATAACTTACACCATACTCAAAAAATCCTATTTGGTCTTAGAAACAAACAATACACTAATTTTTAAACTACATACAGAGTGGAAGTGAAATAACTTTGCAGATTGAAAAGAATGATAGCATACATTGAAATGAATAGAAAATCTATATTACGTTTTGTGACTAAATATTAATTAGAAAATTAAGTTTGAAGTTTCAGCAGTCCAATAACATCGCCACTAACATACTCTACTTGTGATACAGATGTAAGAGGTCAACGAACTCGGTAGGTGAGCTGCTCTCTGCCGCAATGTTGTAACTTGTTTGCATCGTGCAGTGGCTTCAAATTAGAGGTTTTTAAAATTAAATCTACACGAAAACCGTCTACACTACTGAAATATACCAAAGGGATAAATTATTCTTTATTAGATATCCTATAGGTATGGGCAAAAATCACGATCCTACTTGCAATAGTTACTGAATAAGAGGTTGTTAAACATCTGGGAAAAAATTACAATACTGGTAATAATAATTTCTTTCATCACAGCACACAACATCCGAGACTCTTTTGTGTCGCTGGAAAATTTTCAAAGTGTACAGATAGAGCCTCGACCAAAATAAAAAAATTTAAATTCTGTTTGCACATGCAAACGTTATGAGGATTTTTACTAGCTGTAAGAACACACTCCGGACTGAAGAAGAAAAATTAGCACACATTTCTTCCAACTTCACATAGGCCTCAGCATTATTCCTTAACTTGTGACGGACTGGAATTAGTTCTCTCTTTCCTGTTACCTTATTTTTAGTAGATTTAATATCTCTGTTGCAGTTTGTCGACTTATTTCATCAAGACAGTAAGATTCTTTCATGAACTTTCCTTTGCCTAAGTAACAGTCTCAGATGTTTAGTAGACTTTCAGGATCCTTCTGTGGCTGCAATATCAAGTTTTGTAAGCAATCATTTTTGATGACCTCATAATCTCTAACAGAATTGACATGCGGATCATTAGTTAATTTTAGTTTATTATGATGTTTAATTGTTGGAGATGTGCTTCCCATGTGGCTCATAGAATTGAGAGGCCTTTAAATTTGTAACTTGAATTCAGCATGCTGTTCGGTGTGTCACTTGGAAGCTGTACAATTTCCTTTACACCACTTTTAATTAAATTGTCTGCTTTTATTAAAAATCTTTTGGGAATTTTGTTAATAGGAACTGTTTGAAAGTGATATACCAAATTAGGATCTATAAATTGATTGATAACTGTAATTTTTTACGAGATAGCAAAAAATGTGTTGTAACAAGATTTTTCTGGTTAAAAAAGCAAACCCCAACCATAACAAAAATAACTAACAAAATAAAAATAGTAAATAAACCAAAAACTTTCTTAAACATAAATTTAGGAGGTTATGGTTTATTACGTGTATTTGTAATTTTAATTACTTTTTTCTGTATTGAACTATATTTAAATTTATTTTTTAGGTTTTCTAATGTGCGATTTTCATTAGAATAAAAGTTTTACTAAATATGCTCCTAGTATTTATTTTCTCGTCTTTGTTAGTACGAGTAATTGTTCCATACATTGTTGGAATTTCGTCCAATACTAGTTGTCTATTTTCAATAATGACAGCCTTAGATTTTTCAGGATTAAATGTTAAACCTATTCTTGTAACATGTTAATAGTTGTTGTTACGAAGGTTGACAGCTGCTTCTTTATTTTTTTCAATTAAGGCCATCTGGTGGAGTTAAGACCATCAGGCTCTTTTTTCCATGCCACCAGAAATATGTAACATATTTATGTGCAAAGAAACACACTAAAACATATTATGTTGTATTCATAATACTAAATATGAAAAGTTTGCACCTTTTAGTTTATAAATATACATATATTTTCTTTTTTTGCTAATAGCGAGTACTTGACTTTTCATCAGTCAATCACATGAAGCTAGTTGTGTAGACCAATTTACCAAAATAGTTGTTGTCCAGAATGCACCACAGGAGACTGGTCGACACTACACCTATGATGAGATGAGATAATGATGGAGATTTGTTGGGATACCACAGGGAACCAGAGCTCCTGGAGAAAACTCCTGTATTACCTGAACAACAGGCTTGCCCAACACAAGTTATAAATATGGGGTACACTGGGGATTGAACCCAGGTCCATAGGATTATAAGTCCAGCATTCTAGCCAGCAGACCATCGTGGCAGCTAGTTTATAAATATATGCAAGTAAATTTATATAATTATATTTCAATTTTTCAACTTTTCTGGAATGATTGATAACTAGGTTCGGATTTTTAAGGACCAATTTAGTCTTTCTATATATATAGAAAATAGCCTTTTTTAGTTTTTATAAAAATTATAACACATGATCCTTTATTACACAAATGATGAAATAATATTAGTACTTGAAAAGAGGCCAATTTACTTTTTTACTGTTCAGTGAACTGAAATGTATACTTTTTTTAAATAAGTATGATTAAAATATATCATTCTATGACAAGTCACATGTCTAAATTTTCTCGTGAAAATCTTTTTTTTTTTATTATTTGTCAATAATGCTTTGTACACTGAAAATATCCTTTCAACAACACAGGGTATTACGGGAACAAATTTCATAGCTGCCACAGATGCTGCACTCCAGTATCAGACTCTCAATTTTTTTACTTGGTTATTTAACGACGCTGTATCAATTACTAGGTATTTAACATCGATGCATTGGTGATAGCGAGATGGTATTTGGCGAGATGAGGCAGAGGATTCGCCATAGATTACTTGACATTCGCCATACGGTTGGAGAAAACCTCGAAAAAAAGGTAAACCCACACCCAAGTGCACTCTCAATTTAAATAAGAAATAAAAACAGGGAAGAATTTAAATCATTCTGAAAACATGTTCAATTCGAAAAAACTGCAGATAAATGTAAAATCCGATGATCAGCATAAATATTGAATAACTAAAACAGAAAAGTTCTATCCTGCACTTGAACTTGAACTCGGATCTCCAGCTTATGTGTCCCGAAGTACAGTTAGATTGTTTACCATTAGAAGACAGTTTTCTTTTACTGTGAATATAATTATTTATTAAATATGTACCTTTTTTTTTTATTTATTTTTGTCCTACTTAGCCTTTCTTGCTTTTTAAATTTACATGCGTCATATCAAATAAGTTAAATCCTAACAATCCGAACCCTGCTGATAACACAATTCCTTATAGGTCTATAACATAACATTAATGATTGTTACAATACAACTTCTTTATTAATTTACAGTAGGCCTAGACCTAAGTAAGTAATCCATATCCATATGCCTAATCAGAGATGAACCATGTTATTTGTAAGTAGGATCTAGTTTATCCTTATTCTTGTTGGGTAAACTATGAAAACAAAATATATGTTGTTGTTGTTTTCTAATGCCAGGCGTTTGATAATAAAGTCATTTGACCTCTTGCACTCCAATATTTTTCAAAGATATTATTATGACTAGCCACTGAAGCACAGATTTTGAGGTGTTCCGAATCCATTTCTTGGTTTGAGTTGCACAATGGGCAGTTAGGGGACTGATATATTCCAATTCTATGCAGGTGTTTGGCCAAACAATCATGGCCTGTTGCCAATCTAAATGCAGCTACAGACGATTTTCGTGGTAAATCGGGAATTAACTGTGGATTTTGATGCAGAGAGTTCCATTTTTCCCTTGGGATTGAGTTATCAAATTTTCTTTGTTGAAGTCTAAGTATGTAGATTTAATAAATCTCTTCACAGAGAAATACGTAGATTTAGTAACAGGTCTGTAAGTAGCAGTGCTGCCCTTCTTTGCTAAAGCATCCGCATTCTCGTTTCCCAGGATTCCACAATGGGATGGTATCCATTGGAATACAATTCTTTTATTGAGTGATAATAATTGAGAGAGCATTTTAGTTATTTCTGCTGTTTGAGATGAAGGTGTGTGTTTAGAGACGATTGATAGAATAGCTGCTTTGGAGTCTGACAATATAACTGCATTCCAGTACAGAGGTAACATAAGGTCAGCACAATGATACAATAATCCATCCAGCCGTTACAGCTGGTTTTCGAAACAGGACTTCGTTACCTTTCATAGCTTCCCAAATTCATCACGATGCTGGGTGATAACCGGTCCCACACATTGGCGGAAATTTCATGAGAAAATTCCTTCCCCATGAGGACTCAAACCAACGTTCGTTCCATAACACGAATCCAGACATGATGCCTTAGACCACCGCTAGGGCTACTATACTAGCGCCAAATATTTGATCATTGCAGATTATTACTCTTAATTTAAAGGCCAGTTAAATTTTACAATTGCAGTACAGTTTGTAGAGGAGAGATTTCCCATGGTCTCCTCCTCTCAATGCTGTGACGCAGCAATAAAGGAACACGAAGATTCCCAAACAGGCATTAGTACATTTGCAAAATAAACAGAGCTAAACTCCTAAGCCATAAAGCTGTACGTAATAAGGGAAAATCTGATAAAGAGTAAATGTCAGGCAGTCTCATCTCATTCAGAAGTAGGCCTACTTAATATAACTCTAGACTATAATTATTATTTATAATGGAGAATTAGCGCGATTTTTATGTAAATAAAATGCTAATGTCTCATTATGAATACGACCAAGAAACAAAGAAATGGGACCTTAATTCTAAGTTCATAGGCTACAATATATTCTAGATTTTAGGATACAAACCTGTATCTTTGATAGTCTCCGTGGCGTAATCCATGCTGTTGTTGAGAATCTTTAATGATTTTTAAAACTGTTACTGCTTAAGAAAAATAATATGTGGATCAACATTCGTGACAATAAAATAAATCGAACTAAATGTTCGCCTAATGTATATAGGTTATGTTAGTACTAACCATATGGACTAATGGCATGCATAAAAATTAATACTCATTATACAAAGGAAATATAATCTTAAACAATAGAAAGGATACTTTCAACGGTGAAAACTGGTTCTGATTCTGGTTGCGAGTTAGCAAATTCTCCGTCATTTTCAATTTTAATTTCAGCAGACGTATCCTCCTGGACCACCATGTTTGATATCAAAGAATATAGGCACTTGAAACGAATAGGAGCGATAGTAGCATACGTGGAACCATAGAGAACTAGAATTCTATTTTCTTCTCCTGAATAAAGCAAAGAGAACCTTTATGGGGAAATATTTATGTCACGGATGAATTTGTATGTTCAGTGGTCCCAAACGTTATATAACATATCAACTACTTTAACGTAAATAGGTACAGCTTGATAAAAAATCACAAATTAAAAATCATCGTTATCGATTTTTGGGGGGGAGGGATACCTCCTGGGTAAAAATTACTGTTGATTGTTATGGAAATAGATGTGCTATTCCCGAAAATCACTTTTTCTTTTGGACCAGAACAAAAATGAAATATTTCATATATTCAATGTTAATTTAAACGTTTTTTAAAGGTACCATAAACACTCATACTTCCATGCTATTTCATGGCTTTCTCTTGTCAAAATTGCTCTTTCTTTTCAGAAATCAGCAATCCATGTCCAACGAAAACGCTCTCCCTGTTCATCACACAGTAAACCTACTTAAATTTTCAGGAGGGGGGGGGGAGGAGAATCTAAGTGAGAAGGTATAATAAAAAAACGCTGGAGTAAAATGCCTATTAGAGATTCAAACTGTTCATCCTTCTTATTGCCAAGAAACACTTCTACTACTATCTTAAAAGCACACAAGTCCGCCAATTCCACACTTGTTAGTTTCTGTCGAACAATATCTTTTAGAAGTTTCCTTATTTGTGATCCAACGAATAATTCCCTTCTCAAATTCGCGCACATAGATTACATGTGAATCACAGATGAAAATGGTAATAACAAAATTTTGTCCTAAAAATTGCACAAATGGACTACACTGTACAACATAGAATGTCTTAGTACCGGTAGTCTATTGTAATGTAATGTTTACTATGTTCATCACTGCAATTGTAACAAGCAATTAGCCACCAATGTAGCTCAGTAGAGGCACTTGCCTTCTGACCTGAATCTGCACTCAGATATGGGCTGATTCCTGGGTTGAGTTTTTTCCGAGTTTTCCCCAACCATAAGGCGAATGTCAAGTAATCTATGGCGAATTTTTGGTCTTATCTCACCAAATACCATTTCACTATCATCAATTTCATCGACGCTAAATACACAGTAGTTGATACAGCATTGTTAAATAACCAAATAAATGACAGGGAATGGATTTAATAATAATTTATTAACGAAATTATTAAGGAACATAAGACAACACAGAAATAATTCATACATTACAGAAAGGCAATCACAATAAAAAAAAAAAATACTAGGTAGTTTTCACTATGGTCCGCCGAGTTAGTTCTGTGGTAGCAAGTCTGCGGGGTCAGAAATTTTCATGTAAAATTTCAAATTCTAATCACTAAATTGTGCACCAATATGCATAGGTTAAATCCGCAGTGCATATGAAGAGAAGGCATATGTCACTGATGATAGTCATTCGTCCATCAGATGGGGGATGTTAAGCCTGGCAGCCCACTTGATGCTATTCGACAGGAGTAGGCTACGTGCCAGCACTGGGTTTCTCCTTATGCACGCACCAGAATATTCACTACGAATACTTAGTTTTAAAGAAGTATGTGGGTAGCTTGAGCTATGACCATAGGAGTAATATTTGTTTGCAAAATACACTATTACCACATTGTACAATTAAAAATTCTTTAGATGAATTTTTACTAAAATTTTCATCTCCATTTTCATCCAGGATTTACACTATTCACTGTAATTGTATAATTATACCAGTACTCAAAAGTCTATCTCATAATATAATTATATTTTTCTCTATAATATATATATATCCATGTTATATTTTAATGTTCTTTTGGGTAACTCATTTGACTGCAGTAGTTATATGCTGACACTACGTAAAAGGGAAAGCAGAGCACTCATACCAAAAGACCCTAAAGTAGACAGTATCCCTACCAACTCAGGGATACCAGAACAACTTCCGCTCCCCGATGCCAAGTTTCTTGGAGCAGCCAAGCATAATCGGCCCTAAAAGAGTAGGTCATACTAATTTGCCCTGAAGAAGGACCCTATGTACTATCCCCAAAAGTCTGTTTCTGAACAGAATTGCCATGAAAGTCTAGATGAAAAAAAAGGGGGGGGGGAACCTCAATACCTCCGACAAAACAACATGCATCATATTTAACAAGGGAAAGTGAAAATTGACCAGATGGCATACCAGTACCTATTACAATTTGGTTGTGGCAATGTCTGTCAAACACTTATGTTAGCATTGCCTAATCTGTCAATGGTTCCAATCAACCAATTTGAGTCATCCATTGATATTGATTTTACCGTGAAACAAAAAGTAAATAGAATTACGTAGAATTGCAATATAGTTTGTCACATCACTGGGGATAATATTTGACAACTGTAAATATTACAAAACTTTCTCTTGACCGGATATACATTTCTTATATTTATGTTATTACAAAGACAGGAGGCGGATCTGAGGGAATTATTTATATTAAAATAAAATGAATGTAGAGTAATCTCTTGCTAATCCTGATATATGGATTACTAAAGGGGCAAGGGGCGGAAAAATTCAAATATCTTGGAGCAACAGTAACAAATATAAATTACACTCGGGAGGAAATTAAACTCAGAATAAATATGGGAAATGCTTGTTATTATTCAGCTGAGAAGCTTTTGTCATCCAGTCTGCTCTCAAAAAAGCTGGAAGTTAGAATTTATAATACAGTTATATTACCGGTTGCTCTGTATGGTTGTGAAACTTGGACTCTCACTTTGAGAGAGGAATAGAGGTTAGGGGTTTTTGAGAATAAGGTGCTTAGGAAAATATTTGGGTCTAAGAGGGATGAAATTCCGGGAGAATGGAGAAAGTTACACAACACAGAACTGCACGCATTGTATTCTTCATCTGACATAATTAGGAAAATTAAATCCAGACGTTTGAGATGGGCAGGGCATGTAGCACGTATGGGCAAATCCAGAAATACATATAGTATGTTAGTTGGGAGGCCAGAGGGAAAAATACCTTTGGAGGGGCCGAGACGTAGATGGAAAGATAATATAAAAATGGTTTTGAGGGAAGTGGGATATGATAGTAGAGACTGGATTAATCTTGCTCAGAATAGGGACCAATGGTGGGCTTATGTGAGAGTGGCAATGAACCTCAGGGTTCTCTAAAAGCCATAAGTAAAGGGACAAGATGAAACCAAGATTAAGATTTGTACATTGTAATACATTAGAACAAAGCTATGCCATCTGATTTGAGTATACGACGTCCTTATCTCATGTATACATAAAAAAAGAACATTATGAGAAATTACGAATCTCCCAAAAATGTTATAAGAAATGGCTAATATACAATGATGCTTCATCAACATTCATTTTAACAATATTGTAAGCAACAAGTTTTTCCTATGATGAAATTGTAGCTAGTAATGTAAGCTATGTTTCACTGATATTTCATAGCACATATTTATCATAGTTATAAGCATAGTTAATTTTATGAATTTCCAAAATATCTTGGATGGGTACGAAATACACGATGCATAGACTTTCTATACTAGTTTTTTTGAAAGACGGGACATGACAGTTAAGCAGCTGAGCTTGGAACTACAGTGCTATGTTGCCAATATGAACTACGATGCTGCCAGCTGATGGAAGCTAGCAAGTGTCGTTAAGATGGCTGACGTTAAAACATTCATTGACAATTGACGCGAAGGTAAGAAAACAATACAAAAATTGATAGAGAATCAAAGACGAAACGTGCCAATGATAACATTGTGTGCATAATAAATGTCGCCAAGAGAGCTATTAAGCACTGCCACATGGGAACTGTAAGTTTGGCAACTCGAACCGTTGCTACCATAGCAACAGGCCTACCACGCTATGTGACATTCAGTTGTTTTTCCGATCGCAATACTCCTTTCATGTCCCATCTTAAAAAAAAAAAAAAAACAAGTATAATTAAAACATTAGAGGGTTCACCAATCGCATGTATCTCTTAGTGAATGATCTCAAATGACCTTTCCAATTAGGATTTGCAACTAAAATACACATGCCAATCTATATCATATATACTGTAGATTGTATGAGCATGTAACACATTTGATCTTGATTTACATCCCAAATCAATTGAGACTTAGCAAGGAATTACAGTTAGGATACAACATAGGAAAGTTATAAAATAAACACACACTCAAACTATAAAATTAATTTAATAGGTGCAAAATATACAGTCCTCTTCGGAGATATTTTAAAACTAGATACCTCAAAAACTTTTGATTGTGTGGGTTACAAATTAACAGACAGTTAGTTGATAGTACACAGATGTGATCTTCTCCTAATGTCCCCTAATGAGATATACCATATACCAAACAGACTGTAAATCATACACCTTTATTGTCCACATTTCAATTATTTCATATACAGCAAACGAATTAATAATTACGAACTATAGAATACAGTTTGGTAACTTGTACTGGATATGCAGTGTTGCACGAATTTCTTAAAATATTATAGTGATGACAAATTTTATTGTTACATTAATTGCTTCTTTTTAGAAAGATAACCATGATTCTCAAATATTTTCGCAAATTGAAGTTATATGCAAAAACTTAGTTTAAATTAAGAATATAGCTTGATGTATGATGAGGATATGACCAATTATCAGATATTCGTTACCAGCAAGAGGATATGATTATATAAAATTAAATGTCTATAACTAACCTATGAGGCACAAGAAGTATTTTCAATAAATTATAAATATGAATAAGATCCTCACTGTATTCTAAAATTCAACAGAAAGAATTATCATTATTGATGCAAGTTTTAGTTAGTTCATGAGGCAAATGAATCATTTAGTACATAATATGTATCGACATAAAAGATAACACGTTTATGTCATAAATATGGCGTAAGAATCAGGAAATTAAAGATAAAAATATTGCTATGTAAGGGCCAAAGGCACATACATATGGTGTTACATTTCTCTTTTGGCTCCTTATAAATTGTTTTTCTAAATGACACTTGCTGAAATGAAGAAATAAAAATAAGGTCCAATAACAGGTGTTAAAGAAAGATCTGTATACATAGGGCCAGTCCTACTGAATGGAAATAATAGTAGCTTTAGTGTGTCCGAATAAACATATTATACTCTTTTCTTGGTAATTTTTCCACAATGCGAATGTATACAATAATATGAAGTTCAAGCTTACCTACCTAATTATTTCCATTTATTAAATTAAAATACTTAAGAAAATAAATTTCACTCGTCTGTCAATTTGTATTTCAGAGAATTTGTAGCAAGTGCCATCTGAGAAATATTATCTAGTAAATTCTCTTGCCTCTTTATTCATTATTTTCCTGAATTATCGAAATTAATGAACATAATTTTTAGAAATTACAAGTCTGAATATTGCTTTCTTCCCTTTTACACTATAAGAGAATAAGTTATGAATTGATAGATGTGTTTAAGACTTGTGAGTGCTGAAATCAATAATCACTATATAGAAAAATATTATTTTATAGTAAGGCCCTATTTATTTTACAAAAAGCCAACAACAGTAAAAGCACTAATTATGATAATCACTTTCAAAGGCAACGTCACTGTTATAGATCTCTAATTGTGAACATAAAAAAGCTGTAAATAAGAAAGGAAAGAAGTATGAATTCACTATGACACAGGCTTGCAAAAAGTACGTGCACATAAAATGCTTGGTGAAGTGAAATATTTGTTTTAACATACATTTTATGACGTTCACTTTAGCTTTTAACCATTATTCATAACATTATTACACTGAAATACCTATTAGCAACTTTTCAAAAAGTATACGATAATAGTTATTTTTGAAGTGATAAATTAATATACGTAATCGTAACGGAAGGACTAAAAATAATTAATCAAGCTGATGGTAACTGAGGTCAGTAGCATATGTCATCAGATCAACGACCAGAGAGGGCTGAAAGACAAAATAAGAAATCTGTGGGTGCCAAGCAAGGACAGCGAATCAAGAGGAGGGTGATAGATGTAGAAAAAGGAATAGAGTCGAAGCGACGACAAGAATGTGCTGGGACCAGCAAACCAGCCGAATGCATCAATGAAGATAGACATAAGAAGGACAGGCTAGGAAAGTGAGGGGAAACAGGCAGATGAAGAGAATAAGGAGGAGGTCGGGGGGAGTTGAGATTACACGGAAGTAGGAAGAAGTCAGAAACAGATGAGAGAAACATCCAAAGCAGTACCAGTACCAACAGACAGATCGAGGATATACTAATTACAATAGAGAGATTAAATAAGTGTAAACTGAAGGGGTTTAATATTTTAAAAGAGAAATGTCCAGAGTAATGGGATAGTAGCAGAGGAAAAGTATGACAGAAGGAAATTATGTATGTAAATAAGGGGAGCGATCAGGAATCTGCAAAATGAATGAAAGTGAAAAGTATAAATATGATAACACTGAAAATGGAAAAACGATAATTTAAATATTAAGAAAGATCAATAGAAGGAATTAAAATATGGATAACAGTGATTTAAATGATTGAATGTGTGTAAGGTGCTAAGTGTTTAACAAAATAAATGATTATGGTAATGTTTACGCAAGGAAAGTGGAGGATTGTAAATGGAAGTATAGTTAGTTGAGAGAGAACAAATTCAGAAAGGAACATTAAAAGAGTGAGATAAGAGACGAGGAACAACATATGGAGGATAACAGAGGACAAAAGTAGGAAATAAAATTCCAGTTTAGAGCTAATTCAATAGCAGTAGCAGAAGAAATATAAAATTAAGATAATAGAGGAATAGCAGTAAAATTATAGGAAAATGTGAATGAGAGTTATGGTGTAAATTAAAGACAAAAATGTGAAGGTACGCCATAACTGATATTGATGCTGCTGACAATAAATACAATTTTTGGAATATATGTCTGGTGGGTGGGCAAAAGTTCTTAAGTCATTAATTTTAGTGATGTAAGATTTTAATTTTATATCCATTCATTAAAACCTGTTTCCTAAAAGAGATCCTAAAACCAGTGACATAAAAAATAACTGAAATTATGAAATAACCGAAACATGTTACTTTTCGGATTTACAGCAGTTGTTTAAATCTTTTGTAAAGTTTGCTTGAAGTGACTTAAGCCCTTCTGCCCGCCCACCAGAGATTATAATAATATTAAAAACACACTAGGTACCTATCCATTATGGACAAATGACGAACATGTCCTCTTTAGGTTTTATAAAGAATTTTTTCTATCATTAAGTAGTAGCATCTCAAGAAAAATGGGATTTGGTATTCTGAATATAATATATATATTTTTTTTTCTTTAGAAATATCAATATTTACAGTGTTTCTATACAGACCAGTCCCAGGTATTCATATTCTGTTGGCATCCCTCCAGAAGAAACAAAGAATTAATGTTAGTTTGCTACTAGAACGCAAGTTATAACACATTTATTTCATTGCAGATAATTTTTTCCCCCCTTTTCTGATCTCTATTAATATCTTTGAGATCAACTGCTATATGCCAAAATTAGTTTTGAGAACAGTACACACTCTACGGCAATAAATGGTAGCTTAAGTATGTAATGGAAAGTTTTCAAGAAACCGAATAAATAAAAGTGAAGAATTTTACAACCAAATGACAATATCATTTGTGTATCCACATCAGCCTGACAAGCTAATTGTTTCGGTGAATATCTTTGCGTTTGGCTGCATCTTCCGAAACTGGATGATCCTACAAATTATATCACAAATAATGCAACAATTTGAAGACAAATGAGTGTATAACAAGAGACTATACATTGTTTGGTTAAGAACTTTTGTTTACAGCTTTTAAATATATTACTTTTAGTGTTTTATATTTGTGTAGCATGCTACACATACAAGTTTTCTCATTTTTGGTTTATATTATAAAATTTTTATACTTTGTAATTTGTGTATATATAACACATAATGTATACTCTTTGACACGGAAAATGGTCGCTCTCCTGTAGTATGAATTTGTCCGTCATTTGGATTAACGTGTGATTTACAAGGGGATAAATTAAGCATTGAGGATGAAGTGGAGTCATAGCAGCAAAATATTTGTATGACACAAAACGACATATCCCCTACAAAGCTTTTAAGGCTCAGTGGTAGAGCTCTTTCTTCTCATTCCAAAGATTGGGGTTCGAATCTCACCATGTAAAAAGAGAAAAGTATGCGTATGAACACAGCGTACATGATGATTTCTGAACTATTTTGAGATGGGACTTTGTCTCTGAACAACAACCAATTGCTGTGTAAAAAAAAAAAAAAAAATTGCTGAATTAAATTTAGAAGAGGAAGAAAGAAAAACTACAATGACAAATGCAAACAGAAGTTATTTTGTGGTCAATAAGTACTTAAGTTCCAAATTGCTATTAAAAATATTTATAGATTAATTATGTAGCAGAAAATGGGTACTGAGCAGGAAAAGTTATCCTGCACTAATAATATATGAGAATAAAAAACTGCGAAAAAATTCAAGGCCAATTAATGAAAACAACACATGGGAAAAAAAAAAAAAAAACCCGATTTAATTGCAATAAGCCGAAATACACAATTAAGAAGGGTAAGACATATTGTGCATAATGAAGGATTACTACATTAAGCACGGCTTAAGACTTCCAGATAACAAAATATCTTTGGGTAGACCAAGACTTCACTGGAGAGGCCAAGGACTATGGGACATTCAGTAAGTTACACCTATTCTTTTGAAAGATGGGACATGACAGTTAAATGGCAGAGTTTGGAACTACAGTGCTATGTTGTCAATATGGATTAACATGCTGTCAGCTGATGAGATTGACATTAGATGGCTGACGTTAAAACATCCATTGACAATTTACGCTGCAGTAAAAACACAATATAAAAATTGACAGAGATTGAAAGACGAAACGTATCAATGCTAACATTGTGTGCACAATAAATGTCAGCATGAGAGCTATTAAGCACCCAAACGTGGGAACTGTAGCTTTGGCAACTCAATCTACTGACATGAGACTGTCGCATTTAAGCACACTTAAATGTTAAATGTCAACAACCTGGGCCAAGATCGAACCTGCAACCTTGGGCACAGAAGGCAGTACTCTACCAATTGTGCTACCTAGGCTGACTAGTGGTATGTTATGTCTCATGCTAGTTAATGGGGCACTCCCCAAAGAATAACTACTTTTTGGTTGGTAATTAAGGCACTTTCGAGCTAGATGCGCTTTGTGTATACAGAGGACATGTTGTCGATCACGTCTGTATTTATCGATATGAAATGTTACTCATTCTATTTTTAATCATTGCAGAACATCCATCTCTCTCTTTAAATCTCAAGAATCTACAAATTAACTAACAAAATACTGGAGAGCAAGCATGTCAAATGCTTCATCACTAACAGTGCATCCCTTTTAGAAACCAATAATTTCCTATAAATATTGTTTCAGAACTCATTATAGTTCATATAATCTGTAAGCAAGATTATTTCGACTTTGTCACAATATTTCTACTTCACCAGGCCTACAGCTTTCCAAGTATACAATTAATACTGATGCTGAAAATATCAATCAGTTTCAAGAAAAAAAAAAAAGTTATTACAAAATTGTTGTTAACTTTAATTACATCAAAATTATAAAAGTTTTAAAGTAAAGACACCTTACGACCCTTCCTTTCTTATTAAATAAATTACACTTGTTATAAATCACATAGTTACAAGATACGCTTTAAATTAATAACCAACTCTCTGCTTTCTTTAGTCTTTCGATTAAAAATATATATGCATATATATATTTATATGTCTAGCACCGAAGTAGGCTTGTAAAATATCTTGGACAGTGACACAGCATATTTTAAAGGAACACGAATTCAAAAATGTTTGCTATATTTTCTGACAAACTTTTCATTTTTAAGTGTAGAGACAGAAAATCGTGAAAAACGTATCTATTTTATAACCACAAAGATAAAAGTGTAACAGTATATTAGTACATGGCATAATATGTTGTTCTATTTAGAGATGACTATTTTAATTTAACTTCAATAGAACTTCACCCAGTAGCTACGTCACTGGCCAAGTGCTAAAACTATAAAATTATATAAACAAATAACTCTTAATTATTACATGCACTATCTTATTCATCGTTACATGTGTGTGATAATTAACATCTGGCTGGACTAGGAAAAATTGTAGTGTAGGAATAGTAAAACTCACTTGATTACCATTAATTTTGCAAATGTTACAACATATTTCTTTCATCTACCACAAATATAAACTATCAAAATTTATCATCTAGAGTGACAAATATAATATACATTTTTCGAAATATTGTTTTGTACTCTTTTTTTCTTTTTGGGTGATGATGGACATCAAAGATGTGCGATAAAGCTGAAACATGCAATATCTGGTAATAAGAAAAACAGGGAAAAATCTTATAGTATAATTTTCTACAATAGAAGTGATTATTTCTATACCAAATTAAAACCCTAACATTTATATTTAATCATTTATTGATATCTCTCATAAAGCAAGACTCTCTCAACAATGTTATTAAGATTCGGTACAAAATAGAAAACTTAGTAAAATATACTGTACTATGGCTCTTGTAACAATTGCAACAAGACCTAACAATTAAAGAAATTCATTTAAACAAAAGCAAAAACAATATTGAAAAGTAACACTGTAACTAGATTAGTATGAAAGGAAGCATATTCTACTTTTAGATAAAAGAAAATTTTAGCCGGTTGAATTTCTTCGTAAGCAACATTCTTAAATATTTTATCAAATGGGATTTAGCTTCTCCTTCTCCCCAGAATAAATTTACTGGAACCGAACTTCAATGAATATTACTGCTAATGTAATGTTTAAGTTAATAACCTCTTTCAATTACATCAGGTTAATATCAACAAAAGAAAAAAATTGAATACTGAAGAACTAGACTAAAAAGGAAAGAAAAATCTGAAGCTGCCAGCTAGCCAGTTGTCACGGCCAAAACAGCTGGACACAGCTCCCTCTGACTAGCTTCATGTGAAACAGCCGTCTTCTGTTTAGTGGCTAAATACATGAACAGTATTATGTTTAACACTTACACTCTAATATCACATCACAGACACACTCATGATTTTGTTCACCTGTGCAACAGTTTTATATTAAAAAAAATAAATAAGTTCTGGAGAACGAACACAGTTGTCTTTGTACTTATGGCAGAATGACTGGTTTTGATATCCAGTGGCAGGTAACACTTCTGACTTCATCTCATATTCCGAACACTGTGTCTATTCTTTTCTTAGTAACTGCAATAATCTACATTGCTCAGAAATGATGAAAAAGACAACAAAATTACTTTCACTATCAATCATAAGAGAAGTCTTTTAACGAATTTTATTACAAAAATCAGAAACTTTTTCGGAATTCTAAAACTCCACTGTACAACTGAAATAACATTAATCTCTTACTGACTTCCTGAAAATGGACACTGCCACCAATTAGGTACTGTGACACTACTCTTTGATTCAGCGAAAAGATAAATTGCACACTGGAACTACTTCATGTGTCTCAAATACATTTAAGTATGTTTCTGACGACTCATATTACAAAATATTTAAAAGAATTTTATAGAAAAACAGGATAGGAAAGATCTACTTCAATTACTACTATAAAAATAAGACCTTTAAATTAAATAAATAAGAAAAGTATCAAATAATAGCCCCTAAATAAATTTTGTATCTTCACTAAATAATTAAATAAAAACAAAATAAAAATCATACTTTTAAGTCGAGAGAACTATTTGTATAACATACGTTGTCCTCCATTAACCTCACTTGAAAATGAAACAGTGGCCATATCTAAATATGCTTTCAACAATGTGGCAGCTTGAAAGGTACTTGTTATATTTGTGTACATACGAGTAATATGTGTAAAATTCAACAATTTACAGGATGAGCACAAGTATATCAAAGAAAACAAATTTTATAGTAATGAATGTTAACTACTATGTGATGTGGACAGAAAATTTCGTAAAATGTTCTCTCAAAATTATTTTTTTTTTATCTTTCTGAGCAAAGGATTAATGCTAGGTTATAAGAGATCACGTAAGGTTGGATATGTAGCTAAGTATTTTAGTACGTTAACACAGCATAAGGCTGAAGTAACAATGACTGGAGTCACTTGGACATGAGTACACCATGTACTCTGAACCTGTACAAACAGGTGTACTCCATATTTCCATGATTAGATTCAATACGAAGTTCCACCAAGTCATATGGATCAGTAGTATCTGTGCGCTGAAACAAGAATTGAGTATAAATGAACTAAAAATTAAGCAAACTCTTAAATTACATTAAATACTCATACACATACATAAATGTCAATGTATCAAATTTTGGTATTACCGCAAGCACCCCCCCCCCCCCCCCACATTGTCTATATGTAGGAGGGATTGTGATCTTCATATGTCAATATATCAAATTTTGGTAATACTCTATTGCTATATACAGTATACACAGAGCGTTCATTTCAAAACTTCCCAGTCTAAATAGCTATAAAATTTAGACTGAATTTAATTAAACAAAGAACACGTCAATTTAGATATAGAGGGGGAAGTTTAAAACCAGTCTTAACTGTATATTAAGTTTCACCCCCTCACTCCCACTTCGAAATTTCAAATGGCACCCATATCTTGTGATAAATTTGAAAGAGTATTCAATTGTTTATACATCTCATTCATTTGTTTTCGTATCTTTTGTTTTCTATTGTCGCCTGATTTCTGTGCCAAATACAGGGGTGTGGCAGTGTACCTGCTGATAGCTAAAGTTGCAACTTTTTGGCTCGGAGATAGCATTCACTTAATATTTCTCTCTATGACAGATATAATTCAAATATTTATTTAGAAAAGAGTATATTATTTCTTGGAATGAACAAACCTTCTCCCTTTGTATTACGTCACTTTGTAAAAATCTTACATTTAGAAAATAGGAATTTAATAGCAGTCAATCAGTTCCTTACAAATGTTGAAGAGGGATCGAAATAATTATAAAACCATGCACAGTTGCAATATCACTACCACCACCCAATAACGAACACACACTATTATCAATGTAATGGAAAAATACAATTAAAACTGTCAGAAGTTTTATTAGCGGATTTTAATGAGATAGCATAGCTTACTTATCAGTCATCAATTATTTTATTTGCTTCTTCATATAACAAAATTAAATAAGTTATTTTTTATTGAAATTATAATATAATTTTAATTCCTCATACTGTTAGTGCCTAATTTATATGGGAGAATGCTCTTACATCAGAAGCCAGAAGTAGGCAAGTCCAAAATCTCCATTTTGAGATATGGTGAGATGAATGTTTCACTTTGCACACAGCTTTATGACTCACTTCCTTTGAATATCATAAAAAAATATACGAAGCAATTCCTTCCTACAATTCAGGAGTACCAACACCTAACAAGCATAAAATGCTATATATGAATCAAACATAACCATGTTTTGGTGTTTACTTCCTTTTGCCTTCTGATGCAAGAGTTATGCAGAAGAAATACAATTAGCTATATGTGATAAGACACTGGTATTCAAAGAATTCAGAATCGTATTACAAGGAATATTCACTAATTAAGTACTAACCTGTACACTGAAATTCTGAAGGCTGGTGCCATTCTGCCGATACATATATTTTCCAAGTAGTATTGGCTCAGCATCCTGTACCTGTTTCAATCCCTGAAAATAACAATAAATCACAAATTATAAAACGTAATTCATCCTGAAGTAGAAAAAAAAAAAAGACTGTAAAATCACTTAGAAAAAATAAAACATTCCACAGGTTGCTTCTTTGAGCTATTATTCTTACGCATCAACTTCTTGAGTACATACTTCAATTCTTTGATATTATTGCTTAATTTTAAAGCCATCTGTTTCTCGAAGTGTAGTTTAAATGAGATCATGTCTATAATTAAATTTGATACATTTAAATATGAACTTTGCTGATAAGTGTCAGAATATAGATAAAATAATACACTTACCCATACACTGAAATCCTTTGGTGCAGAGTCTATCCTGCCATATGGAGAGAGTGCACGAGGAATGTGCTCCAAACTAAAGGCAGTGATATGTACCAGCCCAGAGAGTCTGATAACAAGGAAACCTTGAGAGCCAGTGAACGCCCAGCATTCTCCAGGGTGTACACCTGGCTGCAACACACAATAATATTGAGTACAATATTTTTCACATTGAAAACTTCGTCATAAGATGTTATTGTGAATATAGATTAAGGAAAATTGATAAAAACGTCACATGTATTTTGAGGAGAGTTACATTTTATTATTCAGACCACAAAATTTTTAATGTTCATGTTATCCTATTTTTCTTATCTTAATAGAATTAGCATAGTTCAGGTAACCCACATAAATCATGAACATGTGTATATGAGTGTGATGCCAATATAACACAGAGAACACAGGAACCTTCATCTAGAATAGGACTCAGCAACCTATGGTCCACACTCTCTTTCCTGTGGCCCACAGGCCAAAAGAAATATAAAGACAATTTTTAACAATCAGTTCTTTTTTTAACCTTGGAATGAATCAACATATTTCACATTAGTACTTTCCTTTACTTTAAATAAATTTTGTCCTATAAGCCTAATCATTACCTCAGCACAAAACAGGACTTAACAGCTTTCTTCTATTTGATTAGAAGATGCAACCACATTGTCCAGTTAACACAGACTCGGCAAAATGCTCCTAAGAGTTTTCGGAGAACTATTTTGGACCAGGAAAATATAAGCTTAGAGTTGATGACAATTTAGCTGCTGTGCATGCTACTTTTCATATTTTCAAACTAAAAGCACAAGAAGAAAGACCATCTGCTGATGGAGAATTTTTGAAAAGGTGTTTTATAAGAAAATCAAGGCATAATAATAATAAAAAAGAGATGTGTTAGTGTTCTCTTCTTAACAGTGTGGCACATTCCTACAAAAAGGTTACAGACCCCTACTCTAGAGACATCAACAATAACAGAGCTTGTGCATCTTTATAGTAAAGAAATACTAATGATCAAAATGATATTAGAGAATACTGAATCAATGCTTTTTCCTGACATTTTCTGCACTGAACATCTATGTCTTATATTCTCTGCACGAAGTTGTACTAAAATAAAACTGCAGAAAAGAATTCAAGTCTAGAACAGCTACTATGTCCAGAGATATCCTCACATGATAAGTATTCATAGCATGATATTAAACAGTTTCTTCAAAAAAAAAAAAAAAAAAAAAAAAAAAAAAAAAAAAAAAAAAAAAAAAAAGGCACTGAAAGATGCCATACATGACTAAAGGAAATACCTGTATAACGGTACGAGGAGTATTAGATGGATACCAAAATGGAATACCCAGCAGCGATAATGTAGCAGTCTTTGCCTGGTAATTCTCAGTACATCTTGTACTTTCAATACTTCCACCTGCAGACAACGAATTTAATGAAAGGCTGAACTCTGAACAAAAATGAAATGAAATAAACACAAACAAATTCTTTATCTTGTAGAAATGTATTCACTGATCACAATATCAGTATAGCAAAATTTCTGGAAAAAGTCTTCCATAATCTTCATTTATCATAATATGACAGAGCTGTCTGAAGGATCTACATTATGTTGTTGTTTAGTCAACTATTCGAGACACAGGTTTCAATCTCATAAGTGACACCAATAAGGCAACTAAGTCAAGAAATAATGGGGTAGAGTGCCCAGTTTCTTTCCCCCTCCATTGCATACATCACTGACTAGCTATATATTACAGTAATCAGACTTCAGAAGTATATAAACAACTGTTCTTCCTCTGACATATATTGTCAAGTGAGATGTACTGCATGATAATGCATAGATGTACATATCAGCCAGAACTTCAATCATAATCTTTCAATGCGTTATTCTAAAAATTTATGGGACAGGAATTAAAAATGAAACTTCGCTTTCACTTTTTTGAGAAATAAGATAAGCAAATAACAACTGGGCTGATTTATTTTTATATACTTTCAGCTTTCATTCTATTAATTTCAATAAAAATATAGTGCAGTGACTTCATCATTGTTAAGTAACATAATGGCACAAGAAAATTATACATAATTATTCCTTGTTTATTTCATGTAATTAACAGAGCTGACAACTCTTATCTCGTCCAAAATATAAAAAGTTGAATTTCACTGTATTACAGCCACTAATGGCTTCGTTGCCAAAGCCCGGCATTAGATAACAACAACTGTATTACAGTTACACTTTACTACTATTTGGGCACACAAGTTCTTCTACACCAAATTTGTTTTCAGATTTAGTATACAACTAGATGTACATACAGAGTGATTTGCTCGTAATAAAGTCAGTATATATTTTCAGTTGGAATGAAAATTTGTATACACATATCCTGAACATTGTAAAACCAATGTATTTCACGTAATATGTTCAAAATGGTCTTCTGTGACATCCAAGCATTTTGTGGCCCAGCCAACATTCTAAATTTCCAATTACTTTTATTTACCTATTAGACAAAGCACCGATTTTTGCTGAATGCAAAGGATTTCCATGCATATAATGCGGATTTTCTTCTGCCCCAAACATATGTATGATATGAGATGTCAGATACCTGCTCAAATAAAACTATTCTTCATTTATAAACTAAATTATGTGCAAAACTGCAGGTTTTACGTTAATGAAATGTTGTGACTATAACAAAAAAACTGGTTTCTAGGAAGAAATTTTTAACTAGACCTACAGCCACATGATATGATTACAGTTTTGCTTTTCAGGCCACTTTCTGACACGTGGTTAGTCATATGAAGTCTCCTTAATGATTTTGATGATGGTAATTGCAATTGCTTCCTTACATCGTGTATGGTGCATTCAGACTTCTTCCAGCCTCTTTAATATTTATTAATAAGGCTTCCTGTTGTTTCTAATTTAATTACCATCTTCAAAATACAGTGTCTTGAATGTACACTTCGTCTATCAAAAGTATATCGACTGCATAAGTAGTTATTGTACAACAATCAAACCAATACTAACTTTGGCATGAATTAATCATTCTTACAGGAAGAGTCCAAATGATAGGAGGTGAGGGACATCTATGTTTTACAGTAATTAAGGTATATTCCAAACTATAAATATACGACTATATTGAGTCCACTGCTGTGGAATAATAATTAGCATGTCTGACTGTGAAGTGAGCGGACCTGAGTTGAGAGAGAGAGGGGGGGAGAGACGAAGAGGGGGAGGGGGAGGGGGAGAGGAGAGGGAGAGAGAAATATCACTTGTCCAAGATATGTGAACTTACCTGAAGATTCAAGGGCATAGTCTACTAGACCAGTTTTGTCTGCGTCATATTTTGCCAGAGCTTCATCAACAATGGCACGCACCTGTAGATTGGTCAGCCCCACTATACCACTACCATTAGCTGCCCATGTTCCCTGTAAAGTTCCCATCCATTCCAAGCGAGTTACACCAAGTCAATACAATCCATTAGTTAGTATCCACTGCTCAAGTACTAGTAGTAGAAGTATTAGTATTAAAACATATTCAAACTACAACACTTAATGTAAAAACGCAATAATATATTGTATAGCCTTAGACACAAAAAATGACCAATATCCTGTAGCATGAATTTGTGTACCCTCTGAATATATCCTTGTTACAGATTAGTAATTAGTTGTAACACTTGATCTATAAACAGACAGAAAAGCAAGAAATAAATTAAATGGACGGAAAAGAAATTTGTTCATGTGTAAACCTATGCTCTCAGATAACCAACTGAAGTCTTCCGAAGGGGACTTTGCATATGACAGCAGGTCAATTTTTTTGCCCAAGAATACACAAAGTACATAACTCGATGAAATTATTTCTGGAGCCCATGAACTGTCTGGGCGTTATATTCTGTGTAATAATTCGAACAAATACCTACGACAACATTTCCAAACAAGACATTTAAATAGGATCGCGTGTGCATGCACAGAACTGAAATTTACAAGAGAACATATAAGAAGTAATGGCTTTTCAATCCATAATTCAATATCTGTATATCATGTAAGACCTCTCCTGGCACCACATTATCATAATCATCCTATCACACCATCGGGGTAATGTAACTCCGCCTTCCAGGCGCCCCAACCTCAGAAGTGGGTTACAACTAAGCCACGGCCAGGAGAGAAGACCAGAAATGTCGAAAGACAACCTGGTGGCATTGGATAAAAAAAAATATATATATATCTGTATATCAAAATATTTTAATAGCATAATATCCGACATTAGGAAATAGTAAGATTTGTGCATATCACATTGGTATCGCAAGTAATTTCTCATTTAATTTTTTATGATTATAATATGAAGATACTTGAGACTTTATAAAGTGTAAAATAAATTACTGGGGTTTATACAATGGTGCAGACTTGAAACATTTTTTTAAAGTTGTCAAAATACACAAGTTTTCTACATTTAATGAAATAAACAAAAATTAATTTTGAACAAGATGAAAGAAGGAAAGAAAAAAAAAAGGACAAAATATACAGCTTCACTGTTATCAACATCTTAAAGGACTGGATTTACTGTTCTGATATGTCTCCGTCGGGAATGATATCTTCAGTGGTCTAAGGACATAACACTTTCGTATTGGATTGTATTTTAAAGCTGTATTACCAGATATTACCTGCCCATTTTATTCTGTACTGTTTGTTTCTATTACGCTAAGGACATTGCATTTCTATCTCACTACATCTCAAAATCGCTCTTCACAAGTTTCTTATTTTTTTTATGTGATCGCCTTAAAAAGTTTAAAATTCACAACTATGTAAGCGATAGTGAAATCGCATGAGTTTTGCACAAATTTAGAATAGTTCCTTTTATGACCTTACTTCCAACAAATGTCTTATTACGCAACACAGGAAACAAAATTTTGAAGCAATATTCTACACTAAAAAAAAAGTGAACATTGTAACGTTGTAATAAAAATAAGTCCAAAAATAACTGTATCACTGTAACAACAGTAATTTGAAAGAGAGTATGAAGTAAAACCAAACCATGTTGCTACTTGAAGACATTTTGGCTTCTTCCTGACGCTGCTGTTCTTGCCATTTGGCAAACTCATCTTGGATACGTTCAGACACTGAAGCCATGATTACTTCCTTGGACCGCTGTATCGCTTCCCTAATAAACAGACCAATAAACTTTTAGCATAACTGTATGGATACAAGCAATATGTGAAAGTGTCAGTTAATGTTACTCATCACAACAAATAGATTCCTTTTTGCAATATTTAATTTATTTTTAACCATTTCATACATCTGAATATTACCAATCTTCTCAATTAATAAAATCAAATGACTTAATGTTAAACAATTTTCCACACTGAGTCCAAAATTATTTTAAGGTAATTTTTATTTCCAACGATTCTTTATTATTGCTCCAAGACAAAATGTCTGGTCTTGCCAGACAGCATAGCAATACTCTGGTATACTAAAGGGGAAAGTGTGTGATCAGGTAACTGAAATAAATGAAATAATAATAATCCGTGACGTGATAACTCTTGAAAGGCCAAGACCTCATGTCCACATGAGTCAGCAAAGGTGAATGATCATCCAACCAGAATAGAGATATCGTGTGGTTAGCATGATGATCCTGCCAGCCATTATAGCTGGTTTTCATAATTAGATTTTGCTATCTATCACAGCTGCCAAAATTCATCATGATGCTGGGTGAGCACTGGTCCCATACACTGGACGAAATACGAGAAAATTCCTTCCTCATGAGGATAGAATCAGAGCGCATTCTGTATTGTGAGGTCTAAGGTATCAATGATGCCTTAGATTCCAATGCTACAGCTTGAGCAATTGAAGTAAAACTAGTTAAAATGAAGTAATTGACTGTGACTGTCTGTAACTCAAAGGTAGCCATTCCAACTATAGTACAGTGCATCTGGCACATATGTCCGTGATGATTGACTGGTCATATGCCCGATGGGAGGCCACATTTTGCCATTAAGATGACATATGCTGGCGCAGCTAGTCAAGTCCATTCTCATTCATATCAACACTACGATGTCTATAAATAAAACAATTTATCTGTAATTTGGGCTCTGGCAGTATTCGTTTAGCTGAGATGGAGAGCAGATAATTTCGTCATGGTACACAGATATTCATTGAGGGAAAGTATTTACATATAAAACACGTACATAAAGAATAGAAAATCGTGTGCTTCAACAAGGCGAAACTTCAGACATAAATTTTCTGACAGGTCGTACCCTCTAAGAAAACAATATTAAGATTATTTAATAGATTCAATGACAGAAAAAGAAGACAAAAGCACAGTGTTCTTACAGAGGAAAAACTGGATGAAACTGATGTGGTATTAGAGCTTAGCCCACACAAGTCTCTGAGATGTTTAGCACAGCAGACGGGATTTCTGAAGCATCTGCGGGAGTGGCAACAAAAGCAGAATTCCATCATGTCGTGAATTACAGCCACAAGGTTACAATCACAGGCTTAATTTTTGTAATTGGATATTAGAAAAAGTAAATAATGAAGAACTTGAATGACAATTTCTTGAGAAAGTATGAAATATGCGTACAAGAAAATGGACATCACATACAGCATCTTCTGTGAGCAGGGTGAGTACCAAATGATGATGTGTTATGTATATCTAAGTTTTAATGAGTTAAGTTGCGTGAGCATGCTTGCTGTCTCAGCTGCAGAAGCAAAGCCTCCCATTGGGCATGCGGCTGGTCAATCATTGCGGACATATGATCCAGATGCACTGTATATGTTTAAAGATGACAGAAAGATATACACGGTGAACAGTATGTAATGTCATTAATTTCAGGGAGTTATTCAAACAAAAATTTTTAATACAATTTTGCTCGTTTTCGCTTCCTTAAAAAAAAAAAAAAAAAAAAAAGTTTTACATGAAATATTTCATAGTGTGTTTTGGGAACGCCATTGACTTAATTTGCAATAAGCTCAGTCAATTTAAGAGAGCAATGTATTATGACAATAAATGATTGAAACAATTTGTGCTTTAAATGTGTAGAAGTTTGGTCCGAACAAAATGTAACTTTTCATTCTTATAATCTTTAAATTTAAGAATATTTTTAAATATGTAATTTTTCTAATGTATGAAATTCAAACAGGACAAATTTTTACATGATCCATATTTAATTAGTGATTATTCCAGAAGATAAAAAGCTACAAAATTTATATTTGCCACTCAGTATCATAGAATTGCAAAACTATTTATGTAAGTTGGAAATTGTGTGTTACCCTTTTAACTAGGATACACTGATGCAGCACATAACAGCACAAGTGCAGCTCTAATAACGCTAGTCGACAAATTGAAACTTTTTTCGTGTATCTGGTGTGTAAATGGGTGGATTTACCTAATTTTGGGATGCTGAATTCAGTGGAAAAATCAGTTTCTATCACGTCACATTTCCTAGATACACAGCACTAACACAAAGACAGTAATACGATATTGGTAAATATGGACCATTTTAAATTCAAGCATAACGTAACACTTAGAATCCCACTAAAGTTTTCTTGAAAACATAAAAATCTATTATAAACCAACAAGATCACGTTTCAGCACACACTAGACTACAGGGCATCACTACCCGAGTCACCTCTACCAGGCAAAGCCGGTATACTTTTTATACAACTAAATACCTCTGCCATATAGTGACTCTTTTGAAAACTTCTTCCACCATATAATACATCCAAATATAGAGTTTAATCATCATAATTCTGATTTATTATACACTATCCCTGAAAAAATGATAACATTAACAATGTACAGATATTAAAATATCTAAAAACTCTTAAGTGATACAGGAATTCCGAAGCCATTTATGATTCTACAACCAAAACTTGATATGAATTGATTTGTCACACACCAGATGCAAAATGGCTCTTAACCAGTGTAAGAAGCAAATAAACTGTTACCTAGTCTGCAGATGAAGTGTGAAAGTGAGATTGGCAAGCCTGGATTCTAAATCGTCTCTTGCCACGAGCATATTGTTAATCCACACACGTAAATCCTCCATGTTTCCTGAAAACTGTCCTCTTGTTGCACCTAAAAGTTCAGCTAACACCTTAAGGACATGCTGTTCAATAACATTGCCATCCACCACCACAGAGTCACTCTTAGGCTGACAACATCTACGCAACATCTGTGTGTGCTGTTCCTGTAGAATGAATAGAGTACATTGTACATTCAATATTGAATATATATAACTTTTTAATGTTTCAATGTTTTGTAATCTTACAGCTTACTTTGATATGTACACCTTCAGGTTATGATAATTTGCAATGATTTATATATTTATTTTTGGAAGAAGAAGAAAAAAAAAACATTCCTAGGAATAATGTATACTAAATATCTCAGTGATTGTACTTTCTTTTATAAAAAAGTAAAATATAAAAGAAAATGACAAAACACCGATAACGATTTGATCTCAAGATTGTAGCAGAGCATATTCTGATACAAGTGCTTTCCAAAAAGACAATATGGCACGAAATCATCATATTAACTCGAATATAATATGCCATCTAATATAATACACACCCCAAATTTTTTTATTCTAAAATTCGGGGGGGGGGGGGGAATACTGGTGAAAATAATATTCACCTGTACTAAAAATCACTCCAGATTATGTTATCACGACAGGTTATAAAGTTATCTCTAACTAAACAGCATATTCATTCCCCTTGCAATATCAGAAGTGGAGCTTATAGTCAAGAGGTTGATGACAGAATATTGACAATAACTAACGTCATGCCACCCTTTCAATCAGTGATATATATATATATGTTATTACCATCATTAAAATAATATTCGTATTAATAATGATTGTTGTCAGAAATGGACATGAAATTATGAATGAAAAGTGTGCTAAAAATGAGGAAACACCAGCCCACAATGGCCATTTCTGTCAATGATTTCCCAGCAAGTATCTTGTAGCATTAATAGAACGTTAATTTAAATTTGAGTTTGGGTGTGTGTGTGTGCGAATATAATATCCACCCTAGTTTTCAAGAGGACATTTTGTTATATATATATATATATATATATATATATATATATATATATATATATATATAAAAGCAGCATATTATAATCACGTAAATACACTAATGGTATTATTTAATTAAATTATGGGTGAATGCATATTGTTTGTGGAAACAGTAGCTCAGCAAGATATATTTGTATGAAATATTTTTATTATCTCTTTATATCAAATCTAAATAAATTACCGTATTATGTTCACGCAAGAAATCAATTTTGTGATTTTGACAAAATACATACTTTCAATATCATTGATACTGAAAATTATCTCTTGATGGTATCTACTTTATAGATTCTAAATATGATAATATTGCACAGACCATATACACTCAATACATTTTACACTTATAAGCTATTTTCAAAACTGAAAGTACTTTTATAGTTTTATAGAGTTTACACTTTATTTCATTTTTCACAGATTGACTGTGCCATATGTTTTACATCACGAAAAAATTATCAATATAACTGCATAATATATATATATATATATATATATATATATATATATATATATCTGTTGGACAATATCATGTGATAAAGTTACAGTTATAAGATTTTTTTTTTAACAACAGAAATAGAGGAAATGCTATTTTACCAATTAAAGCTGGCCTGTCACAGCATTAAAAGATGACCCACAAGTGGCAAATGAGGAAATGGTTGGTGGATTCAAAAGATGTCCTCTGATTATGCCAGATGGACTAATTGTCCAACAGCAGGTGTGGTCCTCCACTCATATTGGGAATTTTGAGTGTGTGATATAAACACCATAAAAAATTGGTTCCCACTTAAAAAACGGTTACATCCATGCTTAAAATGACATGTCCTCTATGTGATCAAGAAGAAGAAATGACTGAAGACCATCTTCAAAGCTGTAATGCCCTACCAGCTGAATTCATAATAGAAAAATACTGGAGAGCAAGAGAGCTAATGGCTTCACTGCCAAGAGCCAATCATTAGACAACAGATATTTTTTTTAAACAAAAATATAGATTATCTACCTGTAAGAGTTTTAATCGAATCTGCAAGTCACGCATTTCTTTACGCATCAGAGCTCCAGTGTCCATTACTGGAAGGTGAGTAGCAGTTCTTTCATTCGAAGCTTGTCTCTCTTCCTCCCATTTCAGTTCCCAATTCTGTTCACGGTTTCGTATATCCTCTGTCTCAGAACTAAGGTGGTCCACCTTTTGCTGCATCTGATTAATGTGGCCTGTAAGCTGAGACAGTAAATCTTGTTGTTCTTCCAGGAGCTGTGAAATGAAGTGTTTATTTTCAGAATAATCACATACATTACTTATTAAATATTGGGCAGTATAAAAAATGCGCATGCACACACATACATACATTCATACAACCATTCACAGTCTTCAATTCAATCTTAATGTAAATTTGGACTAAACTTGATGGTTATTCCTAAGAGAGGTTGACACTTCCTCCAATTCTGTGTGTTTCTACAACGGAAAATAATTTACAGATATACAGTAACTTTAACATTGTGTCAGTCTAACACATACTCTACTTATAAAGATTTTGTGGCTGAATCTCTTATAACTTTTCACTCCCAGAAATGATTTCATGTATACAGGGTGGAAATGGTATAATTGTGCAAATTTTAACAGCTTATTCCTTGGGTAGAATACAGACGAAAATGCAAATAAAATTTTGGTGGGACGTAAAAAAAAACGTTTTTGCCTTAAATGTTTAAGCCTGCTTTACTTGGCAAGTATCATTCATACTATTCTAATTTGTACTGAGATAATTAAAGTAATCAATTAAGAAATGGTTTGTTTGTTTCTTTGCAGTTTTGCAATACAATTGATAGTTTTCGTGCAAATTACATACAATCATCATCACTTTCCGCAATTCTGAGAGCGACGTTTGGCAATGTCAGATCCCTTCACCTAGTACCGGTCTGGTAAGCCGCGAGCCCTGAGTTCAGTACTCAGTCTTGCTTGAGTAGTTGTATGCATGTTTACATTCAGCAGTACATCTTATGTGCGCAAACGTGCAGGTTTGTTGTTTAGTTTTCTGTATTTTAAAATGCCCAAAGTTACAAATCAGGAATATCTTGACATGATGTTCATTTAAAGGAGAATCACATTGCAATAGTCGTGAAGCTCGATGACTGTATGAGGCAAGATTTCCAGGTAGGAATATTCCAAATGCACATACCTTTATAGAAGTGTGTCAGCGTAAGTGACATAGAAAGTGTAATACCTCAGTGTTGTAATCGCGGTCCTACACGATCTGATGAAATTGTAAATAAGGAAGAAGACATGTTGAATTTGACAGAACAATATCCAATTGTTTGCGTCATGAACATTGTTTAATGTCATTTAACATGTTCACATCTGCGAAAGTAACATGGTAGTCGTTTGTTTACATTCCAGTCAGCTGGTTAGATCATTGCTACTGGAGACAGGGTTGAGATAGGTGCATTTGTCTATGCACTGTTGCCACCTTGCAGAGATTTTCGGCCTACTTATCTCAGTAACCAAGCACTTAATCACAAAATATTTTTTGCATTTTCTTTTGTATTCCACCCATGGAATATGCTGGTCAAATTTGGACAATTATACCACTTCCAACCTGTATACACATGCGACTGTCATAATGAACGGACACTGGAATGCTATTAGTATCATCTCTTAATAATAATCTCTGTAACTAAAACTGATGTTGAATGAAGATAGGTAATGAAAGATTTTGTTTGTACTACTTACAATGGATACTAGATATATGAATGTAACTTATGAAGGTAAATTCTGATTTTGCGTTGTGTTTTAATTTCAAAATATATTAACTCACCTGCCGTAAGAGCATGTGAAATTTTAGTTCCTTACATAGAAATGTAGTAAGGAATTCAATATGAACTACAATGTTTCAAATAAAAAATTTTTACTTCAACTTTATAACTTGATGGAAGGAAATTACATACACTTGCATTAAAAATATACACTGTCTTAAAAACTACATAGAATGACACAATTACTATTTTATTTCATTTACTGTTTGTTCGATCCTCTGCATTGGCTACTGTGACTGAAAGTTTTCATGCTCTGTATAGTTAATGAACAATACGAAAGAGGTTTTTTTTTTTCTTTTTTATGTACTGTATATACACACATTCTACAATGTCTACAATATGAAGCTTCAATCAAGGCACAATATCCTTAATGAAAACCAGAGATACATATAGCCAAGTAACAATTTTTTTAAAAATTCAGATCTGACATGTACCTTTTTGTTCAAGTTTTGGAGTTGTTCCTGTTGATGTAGAGCTGATTCAAGTTGTCCTTTCTCTTTTTGTTTTGTTTGTGTCTCGGCATTAACCTGTGTGGCCAGTAACTGCTGAAAGTGTGCACTAGTAAGTATGTATTCTGTCAAAGTTGCCATGTCCACCGTTTGCTGTTGTTGCTGAGAATTCTGATCACCTGGAGGTATTACTGTAACTGGTAGCTCAATTGTCTTCGAGAACAGCCTCTCCTGAAAGTGAAATCATTATTTAATATGTACCAACAATAATGTTCCAAGTAATTTCAATAGTTGTATTCAAATCATTAGTATTAATTGAAAATGATACAATTAATTTCATACAATGTTACAGGTATTCAAGTTATAATCTTCCACATAACACTTATATTTTCCAAACATTCAAATAAATATGTTTCAGAAATTTAATGATTTCTCACCTTTAAGGCACCCAATGCTTCAAATGGAATAAATAACCAGCCAATAACTGAATTTTTAAAAATGGTCATGCTGTCCACTAGAGGAGTTAAAGAAGTTTCGCTAGCTTCAGATACACTCCACCAACCTGTCAACAGAATTATGAAATATACCACTTGACTTAACCTTATTTTGATAACATATTATAATAAATACACACATAAGGACTGCACGCATTTAAGAACAAAGGATTTTTTTTAAAGATTATCTAGCCAGTTCAATTCACAAGATTATGATTGAAAAATGACACAATGATTTTTTTAAACAAATGTTTCTGAAGATAGGAATGCAGTATTGGTATCTAGTTAACAGAATAGGAAAATGAATTAAAACATAGAAGAGTTTTATAAAGTTAGTACATGAAATTATAAAAAGATTTAAGTATTCCTCAATGGAAATAAAATTTATTAATTAAAGACAACCCATTAAATACAATTCAAATAGGACACAGAGTGACCCTCATGAATGGCGTTGAAAAAATCTCAAACAATTAAACAAGTTTTGAAAGCTCTGACTATAGAAATAATTGAGACTGGATATTCACGTAACAAATGTCTACAAATTTATACAGATGGATCCAATATATCACATTAAAGAGGAGTAGGAGCTACCATTCTGTAGGAGAATATACAACATATTTTGGAGGAGTAGTTAATGCTATTTATACATCTTTTCAGATGAAATAAATTTCAATATGCTGTCATATCAGATTCAAGGGCAGCCATACAAGCTAAAATTTCACAACAGTATACAAAAGGGGCTAATATTCAGGATTGTAACAAAATTATCTATTACCTAACTAAACTATAAAAAAAATTAGCTTACAGTGGATTCCTTCCCATTGTGATATAACGAGAAATGAAACAGCAGACTTTATGGCTAAAAAGGGAACTGAAGTTTTACAGCCATCTAATAACAGGCTTCTATTTTATTCTGTAAAACAACTAATCAACAGCAAATTCAGACCTGTCCAAGAACAACAAAATTCAAATTGAGAAAAAGATAAAACCTGAAAAATTTTATTAACTAACACTCCAAGGGCCACATAAATCTGTTGTCATGATGTTCAGGTTGGCAAGTTACCTGCACTGGATAGCAATTTTCCATACATCCATCTGTGTATTGTGTAATGAAAATGAAGAAATGAACATGGAACACATCAAAAGATGCACAATATTGCCACAAGAAGATGACATTGTACAAAAATACCTGAGTGTAAGATAGTGAATAACTTCATTGTCAAGTGCCTAGGCATTGTATCAACAACAACATACTGTATTGTATCTAATGCAACTTCATGCAATAGCGATACAGCATTGTAACTGAGTACAGAAATCAATAACTGCAGAGTTTTTAAACATATGTCATCTCATACTTAAGTAAGTCTACAAATTCAATGAATGTGATATACAGGTGTCTCAGGAGGACTGTAAAATACTTCAGGATAATGTAGTTTGGGTTACCCTGCATCGATTTAACCTGATATACTTATGTCCGAAGTCTAATGGTTTGGGAGAAATACTGGAATGTCTTGTGGTTCCGTGTACTATACTTGATGTGTTACGCTAGATCTTTTGCACTTGACAGCGTCTGAGCACCACAATGCCTACGCAACACACACAACTGAATACACGTTCACTTGACATTTAATTCTGCATAGTGAATATGCAGATATGCTTTTTTTGTTTATAGATTTTGTAATGGCAATGCATTGAGGAATACAGACATTTTTAAAATCGAGGATTCCAGCTAGCTGTGTGTTTTCCTGTGTTTATTGGATATTATCTGAAACTGGCAATCCATCAAGTGTTTCATTGAGGTTGGAAAGAGAACTGGTACTGGTATCTGATATGAATTTACAATTCATGTAATCCATAAAAAGGGCAACCTTAGTTAATTTGTTTTGTGTAATTATTTTATTTTCTTCCTGAGTTTGTACTTAATTATGAAATAAGCTTATTGAAACAACACAAGATGCTGCATTTTCAATAATGTAGCCTAACACAATGTAGAAATATGTCTATAATTCCTCTTTGCATTTAAAATTCCTCCCATCAGTAATTTCCCAACTATTACATTTCAGACATAGTAGGTCTATCAGATTAAATCGATGTACATTAATCCAAACTACATTATCCTGAAGTATTTTACATTGCTTCTGAGACATTCTGTATAAATGAAGATGAATTTTCTGGACCTTCAACTGTGACTTTCTTAATTCAGATATAAGAGTTTCAGGCACTCTTTGACCAGTAACAAACCAAAATTTCCTTTTAAGGAATAATATGAAATACACTGCTTTTGTTAGATAAAAATAAATTAACAACAGGTTACATTTCCAAAATACCTAAAAATGGGGATACACAAATTTATTATTTTACAAATCATCTGCTCATATATACCAAGTTTCTAAGTTGATAAATAACATCGTATTTTCGACAATTAAGTTTGGAACTTAAGTGACGAAACTTTGCAGATATATCCACCATGTTATCAATGCAATCTCTTATAATGAAGTAACTTAAACCATTCTAATACGTCACAAATTCAGATTCCAACCTATTGAATCATCAAAACAATTAGTTGAAATGTGTTATGACAAGAAGTATAGACCACAGTTTGACAGAGACTATCCTAAATGCACCACAGTGGTGGAACTGGAAAATTGTTCGGATATCACAAGGGAACTGAAGTGCATAGATAAAACCCAGTCATTGCTTCAACCATGGGCTTGCTGAACACAAGTCATAAATTCAGGGTAGATCAACCAAAATTTGAATCTGCCCCCCCCCCCCCCCCCCGACATGCTAGCACTTAGTCATCATGTGCAAATATTCATTTCCTATATAGAAAAAGTGTAGCCATATTTAACTTAATTTCATACACAGAATGTACATCAATATGTCTTACACCTTTCAAGAACTGATTTATATTATGAGAACTGGTGCATGGAGTCATATTTTTCGATATCTCTCAATCATACAGTGCATACATTTTATCTTTCCCCACTCACATATGTCCAGCTGTTCTGTGCATTGCCCCATCTGTTCTATATCCGCAAGTGGGGGAAGGTAAAATGTATGCACTATGTAATGCAAATAATGCATCAAAAGCTACTCTACTGTAAAAAGTATCATTATCATGATCCTTTTACATACAAACTTTAAAGAACTGGATAAGATGCCCACAACAAACCATAAGCAAATTCAGGCAACATCGTTGTTTCACAAAATAGTATAGAGTGTGAAGCAATACCTAATCTAGGGTGACATCCCTGCTTTGTAATTATATTTCATTATACACACAGTACAAATAATAAAACAATTTTAAAGATTTTTAATTGCAATAACTAGTAGGCTGTCAATACGAACTAAGAAAACAATATATAGAACTTTTACTTATTGTGTAATCCTACAAAATTATTTCATATTAGAGCTACAATAATATTATACGCACAATTTACAAATATTTTACTCACATGGCATTAAAAAAAAAAGCTACTTTCACTGCAGTCTAATTAAGTAACTCCTAGGAAGGGAAAAATAGGTTGCTGGAAATAAGAGTTCAGCCTAAGTCAAGAATACAAAGAATAAGTAAGAATTAATATTCAGGAATTGCTAGTAATTTTATTATTTAAATAAGATAAACGTTTGCACAGTAAGGCTTAGTCCACAAATATACAAAATATGTTTTAAAATAGTTGTCCAAAACTGTTCAGTACACAATTTAATGCAAACCACTGCTTGTTTCTGGAAAAGTTTGTGGTGCCTCATGAACATATGCACAAATCTTGAAAGAATAATCACACCTACAACCATTCAGTTGCAAACATGTCCCTGAGTGAAACAGTTGCGGGCATTAATGTTGGTTATATATTTTTGGTGCTCAAGAAAAATAAAAGATGTTGGTGGACACACAAATTTCTATAAGCTGGTCTGAATATGTCGAAAATATTCTAAAAGATTTAAAATTAAATGATGGAGTCAGTTCAGAAATTTTGTCAGAATGACACAAAGTAATTTTGATAATGTATTCAATAACAGTGTTGATACTTCTCACATTTTGAAATGTTTTATTAATGAAGAAGGAACAATTAAAGATTCGCATGCACTATAAGCTGTAAGCTACTGCGAGACATGAACTGCAACTAAACATCTGCCCGAAAATACATCCAGGCCTTCATATTCGTGAGTGCAATGGCAAGTGTTTTCCATTCAAGTTGGAATACAGAAAAACACAGTCATTTGTTTAAAAGAGCTTAAAACAGAGGTTGCAAAAGCTTTTAAACTGTTTTTCTACAGTTCTATACGAGTTTGCGGGTATATATATTATATAGCTGTGGACTAGACCTAACGAATGCACAGTGAATACAAGAAAACGAAAGTCTTTTGAACTTAAAATTATTGAATCAAATGAACAAACTGGGAGATAAACAAGATAGTAATTAAATAACAGTGATATGAATTAGATTATTATTTAGCACACCTCAAGAAGTTTTTAAAAACATTAGCAACAGATAACACATAAATGAGGGACATATGCATGAAATGTGCTTACCCCTAGTTTTGACAAAGTATAAAATTTAATCTTTGCTTGTAGGTTTAAGAACAAATAATCTAAAAATATTATGTTAGAATACTACAATGAGTATCATTCAATTGCTTCAAATCAACTTATAAGAAACATTTAGTATATTTACCAACATAAATGAATAATGGTCACAGAGAATTAATTTTCCTGACTTGTTTTCAGAATTTTTCTTTAGCTTTAGATGTTTGTTATGACTGGTGTAACAGTGAACACTTGTGGTTGACAAACAATGGAGAAGGACAGAGGAAGCACACTCACCATTATCACGCACACAAGACCAGCTGACATCGGCAGCAGATGATGATCCTTCCCTTCGATGTTTGAAGTCAAGGTAAGAAGGTAGTGGACACAGGAAGTTTCGGAATTTGAGAGGGTACAAGGTGCATTCCTTCCTCTATCCTTCTCCCTCGTTCAATCTCGGGGGGGATACACAAAGCCTTTTCTAAGAAAGTTATATTTCATACATACACACAAACAAATGCAAAATAAATCCAGTAAGTATACACAAAATTATATGCCAATTAATGAAGCAAAAGTATATGGATGCAAGGATAGCGTTAATATTTCTTTCTCTCAAAAATACTGTAACACATTTGAAAGAAAACAGCTTCAAGGGGATTCTATGTACACGAAGGGATTCCTCCAAAATTTCCATTAATTATATGCTCATACAATTGAGCATATTTATACAACCCCCTTCCAAAAAAAAACAAAGAAAAGTTAATTCAATATTATTAAAACCAAGAAAAGCCCGAACAAATAAAACGTTAGAATTAGGTACATCTAAAAATATTTACACGACTATTGTCACTTCTTACAGTGAGTCAAAAGCAAAAATTTTCTCCTCCTCTGTAACTTATAGTTAAAAAAAAAAGTGTATTAATATAAAGTGCACGAGTAATTAAATGGGACATTATACAAAATTTGAAACTGTTTACCATTTAGAACAAAGGTCAAATAATAAAACAGTAATGTTATTAAATGAAGTTTGCTAGTTTTACCTGCTTTTTATTTGCATTTATTTCCACGCCAACATGATAAATATATATATTTTTTTCATTTTGAAATTATAGAAAAACTAATAGTGACACTGAAAAGTGCACTTAGAAGAATGAAAAAGATCCACCCAATCAATAGAGAAGATAGTGTCCGCAAGATTTGTTACCTATTAGAACTTGTTCTTAGTTCCTTTCACAATGAGTGGTTAGTATGTTACATGATTTATATGAGCAGTATATGAGGTATGTCAAAAGAATTTTTAGCTAAAAAAGTAACTCCAGACGAATATTCAAAGGAAATAAGTGATACTTCTATCAATATTAGAACTTTAAAAATTGTCCATCGACATTATTTTGCTACTTCTGAAAAATTTAAGTATATCAAGCTACTGTTTTGTTTTTCTTGTACGAAGGAGGGACCCGAAGGCTTGCACTACAGCCTGAGGCTTATTGTGCTTACACCCCTATTCTGTGAATGATCGGGTAGCTGAATGGCTGTGCTCTTGTACAAGTACAGCACACCACACTGTGAACTTAATCTGGGTTATGGTATAGATGTTGATGATGTGTGTGTTAATGATGGCGAAATGAGTCCGAGGTCCAACGCCGAAAGTTACCCAGCAATTCTGCTTCAGTTGGTTGAGGGAAAACCTCGGAAAAAACCCCAACCAGGTAACCTGTCCCAACCAGGATTTGAACCTGGCCCACTCGTTTCTTGGTCAGACACGCTAACTGTTACTCCACAGCAGTGGACGCTATCAAGTTAGTGACTCTAATCTTACAAAAAATCTCATAACATAAAGCTAGTGGTTCAATATATCATATTTAGTTGTAATCTTATTTAGAGTTTCGTAAGAATACAAGCATTTCAAGTGAAAGAAATGGTAATAAAATATAGATACCACCATAATGAAACGCAATGAGCATGATTAATTGCATTTAAAAATAGTACTTTTGCGAAGTGGTTTAATTATTTACATATTGCATATTTCGCACAAAATTTAACGTCTGGTAAATGCACTGACACGTGAAAAAATAAATATTTAATAAAATAAATATTGGTTGCAATATTCTGAAATTATATTTTTCAACTCCACAGGTCCTACACAAAGTCGGCATAAAAACAGTTATTGATAAGCCTTTGTTATATGCAGAATACATATAGTGAAGATATTTCAAAACGGCTTACAAAATGTTTCTGAACTGGTGCATCATTAGCCGAACAGCTAGAAAATCAGCTTTCCACGCTGGTAACCCGAGTTCGAATCCTGGTGGGTCCAACTGGAATTTGTATTGAACAATGATGGTGTTTGGGTAGTAGGTTTTTGCGGGGTACTCTCAATTTCCCATACCAGAATTCCACCATTGCTTCATAAATTATTCATCATCATATGATGTTATATAGATCGCCTCCTATGAAGGAACTACAAGCTTTGGTCGCTGTCCACTAAATAGGGATGCTTGGGTGAATGATGCAAGTCAAGTATCCGCCATTAGTGAAAGGGGGGGGGGGAACTGATTAGAAGATTCGAAATTTAATGCAAATGAGAGGACATTATTATACTACACTTGTAGATAGCAAAACATACTATAAAAAAATTAATACAGATAGTAAAGTATGTTCTGCTTATAGAAACTTCTAATGAAGTACAATCTGTAAATATCAGGGCCATTTTACTTTAAAAAGAGATCTTTGTTAGAAAAAAAAACACGTAATTTTATATACTTATACATGAGAGTCAAGTAGAGTTTATGTCTACTATACGAATAAACAAACACAAAAATATATACCATTAGAATAATCAAATCTACAAGTTCTGAGAATACTGATAATATAGTTCTAAAAAAATCGTGTTAGTGGATGAAAAGATTTATGCTGTACATAGCATAATTTGGCAGAGAAGATATTTCAGAAGAAATTAAAGATGAGAATCTAAACCTCGAATGTCTACAATAATGCTCAATACAAGGGTATGTATCTAAAGAATACTATTTTGGATATAACACAGTCGGACTTCATATAGTAATAAGAAAATATCTATTTCAGGTAAATGTTCAGACAGCTTGTAAGTAGTCTGTCACGTTCTCAGAATGGGAGTGGATATTACAGGAAAAACTTTACACAAAATTATTCTACTTTTCTGTCTCTGGTATGTGTAGCCATGGATATTGAACGTGTGCAAATAACTATGTTCAAGTATGATATACCTGTATGAAAGAGAGCTTCTTGTCAGTTAGGGGTTATAAGTAATAAGAGTTTCAGGCAGGCTTAATCTCATATCAGATCAAACTTTCCTTTTTTATGGGATCTTATGAAATGTTATATAATAATAAATTAACATCAGGAAAGGCTATATTTCCTGATTACCTGAAAATGGGGAGACATATTTATTATCAGTTTACAAATCATTCGCTAAGGTCAGATCAAGGTTATAAAATTTCAAGAATATAATGATTTCTTTGACAATCAAGTTTCGAACTTAATACTGATGTTTTGCAGATAAACCATGTTATCAATACAAACTGTTATAATCAAGTATTGTATCATCTATTCCAATACGTCACAAATTCAGGCTTCGAAGCCACTGAAACAATGACATCAAAACAAGTTGTTGAAATGTGATTTAATACTTTTTAAAAATAATTTTGCAGTAAGGTGCTATACAAAATGATTAAATAGAGTAATACAGCAACATTTTATGAAGCAAAATTTTAAAATCACACACACTACTTCACGAAATGGCTGTGGGTCATTGAGAATATGTTAAAAGAAATATGTGGTTGCTGGTATTATATCATGAATCATGAATTATTATTATTATTTTAAACATTAACCTTCATACAGCCAATTTCTTAATAAATGTGGTACAGTAATTACAAACCCAATATGCTCGTTGTTATATTCAATACATCAGAAAAACACGCTTTTTTTATTTATGATTCGAATTTTGATTATTTGAACACCACTTGAATAAAAATAGGTTCCACCATATTTAGAACAATTTTACAGAGAAATGATTATATTGCAATACGAAATTTCATTTTATTACAGATTATGTAAATATAGTATTAAACTTTTTACATCCTTTATTATATTCGACTGTTATTTATATATGATACACAAATAAAGTACACGGAATTTTAAAGAAATTTCTTTACGAATCGGGGATCTGTTGAAGTAATGGCGTGGTATTATCTCTTATTTCATCTATTGATTCATAAGAAACTGAAATAGTTTAACCCATAAAAGAATTCTGACATATAAATATTGCGAAGCAGCCAAAACTATGAAATAGCATCAGAACTACATTTGTGAATTATCGAAACATCCAAATCACTCATTGTAGTTCCTGAAGTTGTAAAAATACGAAGAAAAAATCAGGAATATAATTTTTTATCAGAAAAGAAGCACCAAAAAAGACTGCAAAAGCAATTTGGGCCATAAATGAGTCACAAGTAGTCTAGCGTGAAAATAAAGGATCATAATTAATTATTTTAACAGTTATCTATAAAATTATTCTTTTCTGTTCCTTTGTGAAAAATTTTGTATTTTATGTTACTGAAGTGCAGACAGTAACTACAAAAACAAAAATATTCTGACAAAATAACATTATCGAAGTTCAACAGCAACTCTAAACAGAAATAGTATAAAAAATAGGAAAAGCTATAATATAATTAATAGTGATTTTGAAAATAAGTTCTAACTTGAGATCTGAACAAACTGGCCGATGTGTATGGTTTGATTATGAAAAGAAAACGGACGTCTTGAAGTGGTAATGTTTTTAAGTAAATGTTAGTAACGAACACAAAGACACATTTTTGGGACAGTACATTATTTGAAAGCAAGCTGTGAGTATTGGCTATGCTAGCCACTTAAATATGCATTAATTGCAAATATTAGTACATAAACAAGCAGTAAATAAAGCTCGTGTTAAAAAATCTGTGCAGCATAATATCCATAAATGACCTCAGAGCGTTCAGCACACAATCATGCATTATGGAGCATTCTTAAAAAGGAGTTCTGAGTGAATACAAATTTACTTAAATTATTAAGTGCGTGTAATAATATTCAAACAAAAATGTGATGATGAATAAAATCATTTGAATTTATGTTTTAACTGTAAATATCCATTTTGAGTTTCGAACTACAATTATTTCTGATGTGTCAGATACTGTACATGACTAATTTGAATAATATACATTGTGAATTAAACATTCATTCCATTTTAATATGGATTTGGCAAGTTGGAACTATTAAAATCCGATGGAAATAAAGGGTTTACCAGTATTCACTGATACCAAAGGAGTTTCTCATTATCAATGAAATAATCCGAGTTATATTATGATTAACTTTGAAAAGTATTGGAGTGCAAGAGGTCAAATGACTTTATTGTCAAACGTCTGGCATTAGAAAACAACAACAACATATTATGATTAAGGAAGAGTTTAAGGAAATATAAAATACAATATATTGAATGAAATAAAATCAGTTATTTAACGATGCTATATGAATTATGAGATTATCTAGTACCAGTGGGTTTGGTGACAAAACTATATTTGGCAAGATCAGATCGAGGATATGCTGTGAGATTATCTGACATTCCCCTTACAGTTTGAGAAAACTTCGGAAAAATCCCTATCAGATAATTGGCCTGAGCACGATTCGAACACATGCCCAGGCACAACTTTGGATCACGAGTCCCATTCACTACCCTGAAACTGTGCCGGTGACTTTCTTTTTACACAAACTCAAATATACCACTAATTTTAGTTAAACTCCTGTAATGAATTGAATCAACAATGGTACTAACATTTAAAAACCTAACTTTTGGCATTAATTAATGCAGTGTGGCTCTTAAAGCTTGGTTTTAACAATCTCAGTTCAAGAATTTTTGTGGATCTACCAACTTCCGCTATATGCTGTCCTGACAGGAAGTTATTGCAGATGGTTTTATATGTAAAAGTCCTCTATTGTGGAAAATATATTCAGTGATGATCCTATCTTGGCAAACTGCCACACTGAACCATTCAAAATTAGGAGAATAAAACAAGACCAACTAATTATTTTTCTCAATAAAACCTTACCTACACTCATTTACTAATATAAAAAGTCTGCACTGGGCAATATGTATCAACTGTTCAATAATTACATAGTTTACGGCTGATATGAAATTCATAATGAAATAAAATTATTTAAAATTAGATGAAAGTCAATTGGCCTTCAGAGCTTGAGCGCAACATCTGATTACAATCATTTTCACTCTATCTGACAGAGCTTCAACTGATGACAAAAAAATTTTAATATGCCAAAAATTTGACGAACAATGGAGGCCAACAATTCCGGTACCTCATTTTAAGTTTTATTTCAAAATAATTAATTGATTTAGTCTTATTTATTTGCTGTGAACGATCCCACATGACATGTATGAAGTAAAACCACACACAAAAGAACCATGGGGGGAGGGGGGGGAGACAGTAGAACAAAGCACTACAGGCTACTGGAAGTAAATTGACTACACCTGAAACGTCAAGAATAATTTTAGTTGACGGGGCATTCATATTAAATATATGATATGAACTAATATTTGTTACTTTTTATACTACAGATGTCTCTGTACAGTAAGTGTTGAATAGCAATCAAGAAAGCAGACATACATTCAAATATACCAAGCACCAATGCCCTGAGGTCTCTTGTACACTGCACAGAAAAGGAGGTAGGAAAATAATAATAATAATAAAAAATAAAACAAAAATAATTTAACTAAGTGGCTGACTCAAAAAATGAAAAGAAATCTGAGTCAGAAAAAATAGTTTTAATATCTGAAATTAAGTCTGGATAGGGAAAGGAATACGTTTGCACCATGTGAAATCCTGTAAAAAAAAGTTTGCATTTTTAAATAGTAAGCTGACAAATAAGAAAAAGTTATGAAGTTAGCTCTTGGCATGACACACCCAAGAATGCATAAGAAAAAAAGCTGTGTGTGAGCATGCCTCTTTGCTAACGACAGAAGAAATTTACTACAACTACAGCAGAAGTATCACTCTGTCTCTCACACACGTACAACTGAAAAAAGTTTCGAATAACACATATTTATGGGTTCCAAAGGTTTATAACTATAAGAGAAATCTCAAAAGTGCTACTATTGACATTGTTAAAATATTTTGATGTTTTGTAACTGTATAATTTGAAATTTATCTTACAAAACTGAATTAATTACAGAAATATTTTATATTTAGCTTAAGTTCTTTATATTCACACCTTTTCCTGAAGTCACTGATGTGCACGATGGACACATTATGTAATTACATAATGGAATATAACCATTTAACAATTAACTAAAGCTTCACGAAAGACGGAAAAATTATATATAAAAAAATAAATTTAAAGTGCATAAGTTTATTTAATTTTTTCATTCAGAACTTCCTCATAGAAGCTTGAACAAATTTTCCTACTGAAAAACATAAAACTGAAACTTACCATCTCATCAAAAATCCACGGCAAGAATTAAGCATTTTATAGAATAGATATAATGAACTTTTAAAGATTGAATGTATGCTTAAGTGACACTGTTCACATGAGTCACATACCTTCATCTCAGCACTGTTGAAAATTTCGTGGATTTTTTTTTTCTGTGATTATATAATACAAATAAATCTTTTACAAGAAAGATCTTCCAGACCTACATAGTACCAGAAATTAAAAATTGTGTTAAATGTTAATTAATATTTTTGTTACCCATAATTTAACTTTTAAAATTTTGTAATGTTAGAGAGCTTTTGTAACTATTATTTGAAACATTTTACAGTTATGTTTTTCTTCAAAATTAGGAATGTATAGCTTGTGAACCTCTTAACTTCACTGGCGTTAACTCAAGAGTGTGGTCTCATCCTTCTTATAAGTCAGCTCATTTGAACAAGATGTTCCAAATAATGTTACATGTAGAAGTAATTTTCCTTCTTGCTGTCAAATGTGAGACAGAAAATCTCATGATATAATAAAGCTCAAACAATAAAATTAGTAATATAGTTATCTGTATGTGTGTATACAAGCACACTCATGAGGATTGGAAATTTAGGAAGAATTTGAAATAATGAATATAACAATTCTCATAAATGTTACATATCGTCGACAGCAAGTGTTACAGAGAATATTTATGTTATAAAAGAGACAAGTCTTCGAAATTCAGGAAAGATCAGCAACAATTACTATAACCAATGACTGTTTTGCACTATGTAATTTTTCAAATTGTCTAATGCACTTAATCCTCTGGAACCCCACTTGGTTAATTACATATATACCGGTACTTAACTAATACAGTTGATATACAAAATACACTGCATTAAAACATAAAATCACAACAAAGGCAGAAAATTCTTAATATTAGTGCTTAATGAAACTAATTTGCCAACAAAAAGGAGATCAAATAATATTTTTTTATGTCAACAGTTCTTCAACGAATAATGAAAAAAATCCGAGTCATTATATGGGTATTCAACTATTTAATTACCTTACATTACGATAATTATTTTCATCTATACAACTAAAGTTTTATTTTCATATTTTGAAAATATTTCTTCTTACATGATTTTCGGTAAAGAATCTGTTATTATGTTATGTTTGGAACAGGGTGAATTGATTTAAATCAAACTGATTTCAATCAACAGATTTTTAAAAATCTTTTTTAGTTTATACATTTGTATTTTAAACACAAAAATTCATTCTGTGAGGTCAATGTTATGCCATTGGAACTTAAAATGTTTTTAATATATTAGAGACCATTGTTGGGACAACAGCAAAGTTACCTCATGTTTGCTGTGCTAAAATCTGTACAGTTTTAGTTTTGTTTTGCTACAATGTCTAATGTAGAGAGGAAAATAAATCCTATAGGGGGAGATTTTATAAAACTTTCAACGAACAGTGCCATAGGTTCCAAAACAAAATGTAAAATATGTGGTTTAGAAATGCAAGGTTTAATAGCAAGAATGGATTTTCATCTTCTGAACTGCAAGAAGATTCAGGAAGATAAAAATTGTGAAGTTTTTTTTTTTTTTTTTGATTCTGAAGAACAAATGTCACTTAATGAAAGTAAGTTTGAATCAGTGAATTAAAAGTGATTTGACTGTAACAGGTACTTGCTCTCTTCTCCAGTATTAAGTAGAATATTAAAATATTATTTAATATTAGATTAGAATACTGCAAATTTCTTTCCAGTAGTGAGTTATCAGCTTACAAGTGATAAAATAAAAGTAGGTATGTAGGCTATATAGCAGATAGCCTATTGGAAATTTACAAAGTAGTATTTTCTTATAGATGATCCAACTAGGCCAAGTTCATATGCTAATACCAGTAATGAAATGTGCAAAACACCATCAGAAACGAAGCTGAGAAGATTTTCAGCTGCAGAAGAAATGGAGTCAGATACCTAATGTCATTCAACAAAGAAACATTACTCAATTTCAACTCGACTCCTTTTTTGTCAAAACAACTGCGCAACAGAAAAATACATTGGAAAAGCAAGTCCCTAAATTTTGTTATCATTTCGATGCATACAGCATCCAGAATTTATCAAGTTAACACAAATGTTATGGCTGGTTACTGTCCTCCTTCATGCAGTGATGTAGCTGGACCCATTCTTGAAGATATTTATAGGAGTGAACGAGATAAATGTTTCCGAAATATGAGTGAACAAACAGTTTGTACGAGTTTAGATGGCTGGTCAAATATTCATAATGAACCAATAATTTGTATGGCAGTGACCACAGATGCTGGTGATGTGAACTTATGCAACACAATTGATACATCAAGTCACCCACACACTTAAGATTAAACAACTGAAATTACTGTGAATTTTATGAAAAGTTGTGAGAGAGAATTTAGATGTAGTGTTACAAGTTTTGTTACTGATAACGTAAGTAACATGTCAAAAATGATAGTGCTCTTAAGAATTATGAAGATCTTATGGTCGTTCTGTTCATATTTTGAACCTTCTATCTCACGATTTATAAAAAAAATGCTCTAAATGTGAAAAAACATATAATAGAAATTGTAAAATACTTTCGCAACAATCATTTTGCAAATGCTAAATTAAAAAATGAAGGTTGACAGTCATTAATATTATCGTAAGATGTGAGATGGAACACACTTGGCACTTATTAATCTATAGCTTCTGGCTTCATTTGTTTCAAGTACTTTTTTTTTTATTGTTTGGTCATTTATGTGATTTGTTATTAACAATACCTTGTTTACTTCAATAAATCCAATTAAAAATATAAATTAAAAGTAGCCTATTTTAGTAAAAAGATTTTATTGAAATAAAAAAAAAAATCTGGTTTAAATTTAAAAAAAATTATGATTTTTTTCCCCCACCCTGGTTAGGAAGTACAGTAAGTATTGGACACAATGCACCTAACATTGAGAAACTGAAGAATTTTAAATACAAATAGGTGTAAATATACTATAATACTAATAATAAAATTACTAAAATTATTACAATTACTCTGCTTATAAGAGTATATAAAGCGTGTTCTTTAAAATTAAATAAGTGAGAACTTACCACTATAACAAGGGCCAATAACATCACTAGTGGCGAATAAATAGAAGATTCAATATCAACTTATATTCAAGGAAAATTACGTAGGCTAATGTTTGAAACTATCTTTCCAGCTCTCTGGAAAATAACATACATTATTATTCTTCAATGACTCAGATTATAATTCCTTCCTTTATTTCACCAACACTAGATGTTTATCTTCTGCCTTTGTTTCATTAAACAGTGTTAAGCATAGTCATGATTAGAGCCCGGATGTTTAGGCATTTGTAACAGTTAAAATAGGCAATCAAGAAAGGCAATAAAAACGTAAAAAAGGCACAAATTTTGAAAAAGGCATTATAAATTTTAAAAAGACATAATATAGTTTAGCAATAAATTTAAATTATATCAACATAACTCACATTTTTACTTCGTAATTGACGCATGTTGACTTATAAAATACTTTTTTGTGATTAACTGTCTTTTCACAAACCTTACATAACAAAACTGTTCCATTGGTTGAAAACACTAACGTAAGCATGAAGTTTACTGAATTTAGGCATTATAGCTAACCAATCTTACACTGTACCTTCTGTCAACCGACAATAACTGACTGTTCCTCACTCAAATTCCTTTCTCCTACAATAATAAACACGTGTAGCACAAAATTGTAATAGTAAGATTTTAAAATATGAAACCAAACAAATGAAAAAAGCTACATGACAACTTCTATGAGAACGGCTTAATATTTAAAATTATAAAGCTGATTGTTGGGATCGTGAAGACATGACATTATATTTGTAACTGGATTGTCGATCATTATTATTCATATTACACCAATAGTATTAAAGCACGAATATTGGCAGATTAAGCACCGAAATAAATTATAAAGCTGATTGTTGGGATCGTGAAGACATGACATTATATTTGTAACTGGATTGTCGATCATTATTATTCATATTACACCAATAGTATTAAAGCACGAATATTGGCAGATTAAGCACCGAAATAAATTACTTTTATTTACTATTGTTAGTAAAGTGAGTCATTGTTTCATATATTTAAATTGCATGCACATTACAATTACTTAGAAAATTGCAAATAAACAAGAAATATTGCTTAAAAAAAAAAAGAAAAAAAAAAAAAGCATTTATCATTGAATTAGTAAGAAACACCTCAAAAAAAAAAAAAGGGCAAAATAAAAATTGGCCCTATAACTTTGATTTACTCCAAATCACATTCATATCTATGAAAATAATGATTTACTTCCATCCAGTAAAAAAAGGCATTTTGCCAAACATCCAGGCTCTAGTAATGATTAATTGCAATAGGCTACATTATTTCGAATTAACATACAATAAATTAGTATATGATACAAATTTTCATAGTTGGAGCTTGCAATTCTATAAGAAGTAAATTCTATATGACACATGCAACTAAACAAAATCACTTAAAGCAGAAGACATAATGAAGAAGCTAACTGACCCATTCTCATATACCTTTTACAAGAAACTAAGGCCAGGAAAGATCTCTGCAGCTACCTTTATATAAGACGGGAATTGTTGTTGAATTATACATTCCAATACAAAGGGAAAGTCTACACGTAATTTAAAGATCATATCTAATGGAAGGTAGAAATCTCAACAGTGCATTACCATACCTATGCTATAAGATGAGATTCAGTCAGGAGAGGAAGTATTTGAATTCCTAAAAAAAGAATTCTAATTTCATACATTTAAGGAAGTAAGATAACTTTCAAACAGCACTACTAATTTTTTTTCATTCCATGTTTTACTTCTACACAATATATCTTGTAATGTACATACAACAAGACTTTTCACGAGATTAACTTGTGAAATTGTTCATTAGTTGCATGACATACACATGTTCTAAATATAACAAATATACATATCTCAATTTTGACTTACGATTGTTAATGCCTAATCTCTTCTTCTATGCTATTACATGTTTGCTATAAGAACGTATCAATGAAAATTAAAGAAACTGTCTCCACTGCAAACCGAAGCAATGATTGATGCCATTATATGCAAAGATGATCGTGCATTCAGGAGACATAACAAAAATAGTTCAAAACAATATTTAATAAATCTGATTACAAATTATCACTTTTTGCCACCTTTTAAACGTTTTTTTTATTATTGTGCTTCTGAACACTAGAAGCTGTACAATGATCAGCTGTGTCTCATGGTACTTATCATATGCACAATTCAGCACTTCTTATTCTCATAATATATGCTGATATGCTTCATACAATCATCAAAACTAACAAAGATCAAGCTTTGGCACCTACAGAACACAATGTCCTTATACTCAATTCCAACCATGTTTAAACTTTGAATGATGTTTTAGCTTGTATTTGTAGGTGTCACATTGCAGTGATGTAGTGAGAAGAGTGAGAGGTAACACAAAGTTTTTCCTGTGTGGAACAGGACTGTATTGTAGTGTGCAATTGAAACTACATCATGAATAAAGTATTTTTAAACGTAATTTCCACTTGATTATCTTTATTTTCTATTCCCAATATGCTTGAATTTTATTCTTTATTCAACTTTTACTGCTGAAAATGTGAGGAGAAGAGTTAATGTGTAAAATGAAAACAAGTAGGGAAGCATGAAATTTAATGACTGATACTACAGGGAAGTCAAGCAATCATAGGTCAAGTAGACTAGATAAATATTTTATTTCACATTTTATAACTTTTGTTGTTGTTGTTGTTAGCTAATGATGATTAGTTGATTATTTCCCATCTTATCTCTCGCTTCCCAATAAAGTACTCCAATGTTGGTCTTCCTATTGTCACAATTTATTCCATCACAGAGTAGAAGGTGTTGCTTGTTTAAAATTTCATTTCTGGTACATATGGTGCAATTTGTTACTGTTGTTAATTTTAACTTGATGTACACACCAAGGCAATCATGTCCAATAAATAGAAATGTACAACTGCTTATCATCACGGTTTTGTTAAAATATGTTTCTTCACTAATCATTCAAATAATTCGCCATTCGATTGTACTGAGTTGTTATTTTGTTCCCACTTTCTCAAGTGATTCTTTACTAATTTATATTTTATTGAAATTTCTACAATAAAAGCAGGCTTTATTTTAATCCGAATAGTCCTATAGTTAATTCATAAGCTACTTTATTTTCTAATAAGACCACATGTACTATACTATACAAATGGCTTTTAAGGAACCCGAAGGTTCATTGCCGCCCTCACATAAGCCCGCCATCGGTCCCTATCCTGTGCAAGATTAAGCCAGTCTCTATCATCATACCCCACCTCCCTCAAATCCATTTTAATATTATCCTCCCATCTACGTCTCGGCCTCCCTAAAGGTCTTTTTCCCTCCGGTCTCCCAACTAACACTCTATATGCATTTCTGGATTCGCCCATACGTGCTACATGCCCTGCCCATCTCAAACGTCTGGATTTCAAGTTCCTAATTATGTCAGGTGAAGAATACAATGCGTGCAGTTCTGTGTTGTGTAACTTTCTCCATTCTCCTGTAACTTCATCCCGCTTAGCCCCAAATATTTTCCTAAGCACCTTATTCTCAAACACCCTTAACCTATGTTCCTCTCTCAGAGTGAGAGTCCAAGTTTCACAGCCATATAGAAGAACCGGTAATAAATAAGACCACATGAGATGGCAAAAATTGAAAAATGATTTATCTCTTGGTTTATAATTTTCTTATTTCTTGAAGATTTTCTGACATTCTGTCTTGGAATGTTATAGAATTGATATTTCGTTTTTGATATATGATCTGTATACAATATTAAACAGGGCACTTTTTATTGAGATTAGTTATTCGTAAAAATTGTTTGCATATTTATAATCCAAAGCCAATCTGGAAATAGATTTCTCAGTTTTCTCTTCCCCTCATTCTGAGGATGTGTCAGAGGTCAGATTGGAACTTCAGATGGAATTCACTGAGGTACAGTGTGACATAATTCTAAAGGACAGAAATTTAATGATGATTTCAAAGGAATTCTATACACCTTTATCACATGAAAAATTTTCAGGACTTCAAAAGTATGCTGCCAATATTTTCGTGATGTTTGGTTCGGCATACATCTGTGAACAACTGTTTTCACTTATGAAGTTAGTGAAAAGTAAATACTGTTCGAGACTAACAAATGAACACCTTACGGCCTCGTTGAGAATTATGTCTTCAAGGAGCTCGAAAATAGATTTGAACAAGGTTATAGTCCAGACCTATCATCAGTGCTCTCCTAATACCTTCTCAGCTACACTTTAAGTTCCAGTGGTATAATGTTTGTGTTTATGATTTTCAAATAATATTCCAGAAGGAACAGTGTTGTAAGAATAAATTTATGTTGTTATTAATACAATGTTAGCAATGTACCCTTCTGAGTGATGCTCTCTAACATTTAAATTGTTAAAGAATTTTAATTGTAATCTCCAAGTAAATGTTATGTGATTGTGGGATAAAGAAGAATGAATTTCCAGATGTAACTGAGGAAAACAATGCTAAGTCTCACTCGAACTAGGTACCGGTACCAGGTAAGCAATTTGATTTGCAAATCTACAGAGTCTCTGTTATTTATACAGAATTCGTATCATTTTTATATACATTCATATGTATATGAACATGTTTGGTGCAGTAATAAGAATTATTTACACATACATGTGTTCGTATTTTTGTCATTGGCATTTAAGGTAATAGTTTTCTGATAATCCTGCAGCTGTAAGTTGCCAGTGCCCCTTTCATTCACCCACACCTACAATTTGGATGACTTCGGTTTTTCTCCTACATCCAAGCCTACGAATGTATCTGCATAGGTAGTGCCTATGAACCAACTGGCTCGGTATAATGCACCAGTCCAACATAACTTTCCCATACCATGTTTCTTTTGTTGGATTTCTTTTTTCAATAGTTGCTAAATTTATTGCCTTCACCATGCCTGGCTAATCATTATTTTTTAAACGGTTTCGGTTCTGTTTCTTGTAGTTCTAATTTGATGTCAATATCGAAATTCAACAGGACGTAATAAAATATTTGTATAATTTGTATTAATTTGATAAATTTCTTGGGTTTCAAGTTCAGTCTGTCGATTTTTAAAGCTTTTTCGTGATTTCAGTTTCATTTCAGTTATTGTATTTGATACCATGAATGTTTATGAACATTAGTTCTAATTTGGATGTATCTTTATCAGCTCCTGTTATAATTCCGAGAATCTAGATTGTGTCACCTCTGCTTATTCTATTTAGAGAATTTATAAATTTAAGGACAGTGAATTTACAGCCCACTAACACATACTCCAATAGAAATCAACCAAAAAGTTTAGATATCATTTATTTAGGCCTATATGCTAATTTTAAGTAATATTTCATAATGTATTCTAGTAAAAGAGGTTACAAGAGTAGTGAAGTGCATTCCATAACCTCTCCTACCAAAATCCCATCCTCATCTGACTTACTGACGAAACTTTTTGTGAAATATTGGTGGTATAAACACAACTTCGCAATGAAGAAAAATGTATATCAATATGCTGATTCAGAGGCAATGATAGCCTCACAATCTAAACTAGTGATAGATCTGCATGCTTGTCTGAGTCATTTTACATTATGTTCTAGTCTCTAAACAAAAATATGGCCAAATGGATACTCTGAGAGGTTGCAGAAAATAAAGAGACAGCCAGGGAATGTAGTTAAAACTGGTGAAATCTAATACTTGATGGAAGATGATGATGGTAGTGGTGATAATCGACTACACCATAGTAATATGCTTAGAACATACTTTTGCACTGCAAAAACTAGAACAACTACTAAGATTTCATGTTATTTTCTGTTAAATTAAGATTAAAACATTGAACAAATCCATATTGAAAAAAAATAAATAGCTGCAGAGTATTAATATTGACGAAAATTTTTCAAAATTTGCCTTCAAAGATTTTTATAACTGAAAAATATGCTTTTAACGATAAATAAACTACTACAAATAAATAATTAACTTTACCTGCCAGGAATAGGAGAGGTAACAGTAGGAGCAGTAATCTCCAAGTGTTGCGTTTACGTGAGGAAAAGGACTTTGACATTGCATCTGTTTCTACATAGTCATCATCTTCATAATACAATTCATGTTCCTGTGTGACTTGAGATGTATGCCAGCTGGACAGCAGTAGCAAATCCAACTGCATTACAGTGCAAACCAGCTGATAAAACCAATTGAACAGTCTCCACAACCAATTAGGACTTCCTTCTCCTTTCATAGGGGACACGCCTCCTATTAATAATAAAAAAATAATAATAATGACGATGATGATGATAATAATAATAATAATAATAATAATAATAAAATAGAAAAACTTAAATTTTTCAAAATTAAATGTCATAAAATTGTATTGTTGTACATAAACATGTCCCTAAAATCAAATAGTCTTGCACATAAGGAAAACTGAATTACCATATTTACTCGAGTAATTTCCACCTCTTACATAAACAAAATTGGACTTTCCTTTTGCTTTCAAGAGTATCTTTCGTGAAGAATCCAAGTATCGAAAAAATAAGGCTGGAAAACACCAAATCATTATTCATCCCTTCTATAATGAAAAATGTCTGATTGCTCTGACGACAGAAGATGATTGGATTTCTTCTCTGTTGAAAATATTGTAGTGTAAAATCCATTTGCATTTATTTTCTTTACGCAGAAATTAATTACTTTCATACGAATATTTTAATCACAAAGTTTATTACCAAGATCTGAGATTAGTCAAGATCAGGCTACCTGCATTAAAACTGACATACAGCAGTATAAAGAAAAGTCACAAAATTGTTCATAATTGATCAAGTGGCATGTATATATTTGTAACTATTTATTATTAAGTATTGATCTGATTAGTACATGAATTGTTTGATGATATTAATGACCAGATTATTCTCGATATTTTGTAGTCCTCGCGTATTTCCTCCCCCCCCCCCCCCCCCCAGATTTTTCGCCTACCGAATTTTTAGAAAAATTACGCGAGTAAATGCGATATTTCATATTACAATACAGCTCATTATGAATGAAAATTAAGGTTGTGCATTAAAATACATAACAACAACACTTAAGATGTATATTAATCATTGAACAAGCTAATTTAATCCAGTCTGTAATTTTTTTTTCTCTCTAGATAATCATATAATTGCAACACAGAAGTAAAACGATTATTGTTCTTTCCAAAATCAGTTGCATTTGAAGAAATAAGTGAACAACAATAAAATTGTGTAACTGTTAATTACAGTGGCGTGCAGTGCCTGCTGTCTTAGGCTAGACTCTCCTTTAGAGATAACTAATGTCACTACTACGAGGTTGTATTTTACAATTCAGCTTTATAAGTATATTATGTATTAGACTTACTCATTAAATTATCCCAGCCGATTTCGAAAAAAGCACGAAACTAATAAAGAAATAACACACAATTTTGAAGAAATCATATTTTGTTTACTTGAAGAAAAACTCCATTCTTTGCTCTTGCTCTGTAAACTCATCTATAATGTCACTGTAAAATGTTGGAGAATTTTTAAGTTCTTGTAGCATCTTTTCTGTTAACATCAAGTCTAGGTAGTTCAATCTTTCTTACCCTTGAGTTGATCGTTCAAGTGATTTAATTCGTTTAAGGACAGAAATGATATTTCGATCGATGTTTATGTGCTGGGTATGAACAAAACAAGTGATGTCTATTGATACAGTTCAGAGGATGCTGTGTGGAGCAGCTTAAATTTCAGATGTGTAGCTAATTCATGAGGATTTTTACCACGAATCATTTTTTCATATTGATTTATACTAAAATATCGAAAATATATCACCCCCTTTTTTACGTTTGAATTTCAAGTCCATGAGCTCTGACGTAAGCTTTCCCGCAGTTACAATTTCGCTTTTTTCACTCAAAGATCGGCAGTTAAACAAAATTTTCAGGATTTACTTTATTATGCACCTATTTTAAATCATTATATGACACTTACGCTTCAATTTACATTTCTGCAGCAACTATTCTATTTTTGTGTACCAATACTCTTGGAATTATAAATCACCGCCAAAAGCGCACCTGCTTAGCGCCTACTAGACCGACATCACAAACCAAATGCTTGCATAGAGAACAACCATCTATGTGCCAGACGCCAAAGAAACAAGACATAAGACAAGAGAACGCTCGTTGCAGAGTCAGGATGTGACACACAGAGAACTAGCTGGCTATACAGCAGAGAAGAGCCTGTTGCAATGCTGGTGAGACAGCGTGAAGTTAGATTATATTTAAAAGAATAGGTACCGATAATTGGTAAAAAAAAAAAAAAAAAAAAAAAAAAAGGAATATTTATTAGCTTCTGAAGCTAATAATACCTTTAAATACAATTTATTGTTAATATTAAAATAGCCTAAGTAGACGCAGCATACCTACTTAGAGTAAACGCAAGAAGAGCTTGCCAAGGAAAGCTGCGCGAACTTTCGGAAATGTTCGGGTGCACTCGACCTTGCTTCGATTCGATTGGCAAACTGTCGTCAGTTCTCAGTCGTCTGCTGGCTTGATGTTTCGAGTGAGATTTATCACAGTGCATGTAACGGAACCTAAACCTAGTTGCAGAGTAACTAATAACATAACATTGTTGAAAATAAAGAAGCACGAATTCTTTTACATATAAAATCATTGAATGAAATTACAAAGATGTTATAAGAAATATGTGATCGTGTAATAATAGATATTTGACATTGTAATAAAATACTAATAACTAATACTATGTGATTTTATTAAAATGTTCCGATAACTAGCGTTGCACTATGGTCGATTTCTTTTAATCTGTATATACTCCTTATGTTACGAGCGGATCCAGTTTCGTTTTTCAAACATTTATAAACGTTATAAATAATTCCCTAGTTTGACTGTGTAACGTTTTATTAGCACTTCCTAACTTAGAGCCAACGGGGAGCATTGTTAAGTACATAGAATGTTATACAGAACTCTGTTATTTTACAAACACACTTTGAACTCTATAAAAATCCTGATATGAGGGATAAAACGCAGAATATGTAATGCATATGCTGGCTCCTACCTGCTCTGCACAATACATTTCACGATACGAACAGCTCAAGACTGCGCTTTCGAATGCGCCCTGTAATCAGCATTAGGTGATTCATAGCACCCTGTAACGAGCATGACGGCACGAGGACCGAATATCGTTCTCTGCGCATCAGTCAAATGGGCAAGCTTTCTTTGTGCTTCCTCTACCTACCTATTTTGAATGCACACCACTGGTTAATTAAAAGGTCAGCGATTACAGAAATTCAGAATATAAGAAAATAAATAATAATATTCATATCACACAATTTTACATAAATTATTACATCATATTCCGCAATGAATCTGACAATGAGCAAGAATCTAAAGTAGCAGTTAATTAAAGGATATTTAGTAATAAATACAGTTCTTACGGCGTGGTGTGGCGTAGACATCAGTATCATGACCAACCAGTCTATACATAGCATTAACAGTACGAGTGTAGGAAACAGTGATAAATGTCCAGATGGCTAAGAAGAAAGACTTGGTAACTGTAGTGAAATTCCATGTTTTAGAGGTATGAGATGAAGTTTTGCTGCTAATTGATTCAGCCACTTCATCTACATCTGAATCAACAGCCGCCCAATCTTCCAACACTTTCCTAGTTGCTTGTGAGCCTGAAAGGATAACATTCTATTAACGTCACTTGCATATATTTTGCATACTGATGTTATGTTATGCAGAGGAGAGGGCATATAAACAAAGTGACAGTCTATTTAAAATGTGTGAGTTCTTCTTAATCATTTTACGATGCTTTTCCAACTGCTATGGTTATACAGGGTCTGAATGAGATGAAGGTGATAATGCCAGTGAAATGAGTCCAGGGTCCAACACCTAAAATTACCCAGAATTTCCTCTTAATGAGCTGAGGGAAAACCTCGGCAAAAACCTCAACTAAGTAACTTGTCCCAACTAGGATTTGAACCTGGAACTGCTCATTTCATAGTCAGGAATGCTAACCATTATTACACAGCAGTAGACAATATGTGCGAGTTGAAACAATGAACGGTTACTCTAAATTAACACAGACCCAGAACAAAATTTGGGCCACCTGAATTTTCCAAGTTCCAGTAGTAAGAACTGAGCATGCACAGTACATAGTAATTGGAACTTGAAAAATTCAGGTGGCCCAAATTTTGTTTCTGGGTCTGTACAAACAATTCAATATCTGGTGATGAAACATTATAGTATTTGTAAACTAATTCATATTTAATTTATATTCCAGTAAATAAAAACTAAACTGAGAAAAAGAAACGGTATAGAAATAAAAAATCGAATAACAATAATTAAACCTAATTCTACATTTTCAGTTTATAATGTAACAATAAGTAATTTAACATTATTATTTACGTACATGTTCTTTCTAATATTACTTTTGTTTTTACCTGAGGTAGAGGGATCAAGCCAACGTGATTTTGTAACATGTCGTTTTGTGACTGTAGTGAATGTACTACTTGATGGCATTGTTTCTGAGCTACTGTCAAGACGTACAGTATTAAGGCTTCGACGAGACATGTTAGGCATGGGAATCACACCTGGTGCAAGCTCTTTGCGGTGTGGTGATACTGGAGAGTATGTATAGTCTGTCTTTGGGAACTTACTGAAACACAGAAAGAAAACAAGGTTTAAAACAGTTTCAACAAATTTAGAATCAAATTACATAATTCTTAAATGTGCAAATAAATACATTTGAATTTACAATATTATGTTTCCTGTAATGAGTGACATCTTGTATCTTGAAGACATATTTCTTGAATATTAATTGACTTACAAGCCTAACCACAACAGTTCAAAATGATTAGACTCTTATAAATTAATATAATATTTAGAAAAGTACTAAACTAGTGTCTTATGTTAAACTTCTAATCCCATTTTTTTCCACTTGAAATTAATTTTGAGAAAAAAAAAATATTGTCACTGAATATTTTGTTGCTATCAAATTGTGATACATGATGGGAATAATTTCTTCCTCAGAAATTAAGGAAGGTGAGCTGAAACTAATTTTGCAATATACTTTACTTGATGATAATCGTGATGGTCGAAAAGAACTTGAATTTCAAAAGACAAATAAGATAACTATTTAAGAATAGCAAAACTATCAGTCTCACAGACTGGGCTTATGGTAAATCAATATACAAATAAAAACCTGGAAAGCAGTGTCTGCACATCAGCAATCTGAGACAAGCAGCCAGATTATAGAGGATAACGAACCCCCATAATTCTACAGACACAATTATAAAATCTATAGGAATACAGCAAAATAGGCCTAAATACTCTACACTCTTCTTCAGGTGCATTTTCCTGACTGTATGTTTGACAGCAACATAACCAGCTAATCTAATCAAATGCAGAAAATCCTAGGTTCAAAAGGAATACTGCCATTTTGTTCAACATTAAATGGACGACTAATAAATTTAATCCTTTAATTCGGCTGAAAGGGATTTGATTTTTCCTATCCTGTTACAGTAAAAATCCGATCCTCTGTGTTACTTCGATCTTTCTTCAGAACATACTGTACAGTCTCTGTACATTCCATAAGACTGGTGAGTAATGAGAATGGTGTTCATTTCTAAACATGGGCAATCAAATGATGACAACACCAAAACACATGTACCCATGAGCTTTTTTTTTTTCCCCCACACAAAATAATGGAGAAACTGGTAGAAAGAAATATTAGGGGGCAAGAACGCCAAGAAATATTCATCCACTTAAATATGATTACCACCCTAAGAAATCACGTGTAGGGAGGATTCAAGATTCCTTAGTTTTTAAAGAGATCGTCTTAGTCACTTTCTTAGATATAGTGATAGTGCTTATGATAGCACTTCTCTTGTACTTCGGATCAGCTCACAATCTTGTCTTATGATAAAGTTACCACATGTTCCAGTTTTCCGGGGACAACTTCTGAATTTTTGTTTTAATCCCTGGAATGTCCCCAGATTAAAAAATTTGTTCCCAGATATCCCTAGATTTTAAGCGTTAATTGTTATAATTTTATGAAAATGCTGTTGAATATCTCAGGGCCTGGAGCGTTCATTTACAAGATAAAATATTTATGAGAGAAAAAGAAAAACTTGAAGATACAGTCAATTATTTTTCTTCAAATGTAAATAAGTTAAAAGATAATTCATATTGTGAAATTTCTTGCTTGAAGAAATATGAGACTTCAGAGAAAATAGCAAAGTGGAATGTAGAAAATGCTACTCTTTGCTCAAAATGAAGTGACATCTTTTAATACTTCTCTGAGAAAATGTTTTCTCATGCAGAATTTCAGAAGTCGATTGAACTATCTCTGTGTCTTCCTGTAAGTAATGCTTCAGTGAGGAGAATTTTTTCTCTTACGAACATAAAGTGGATATACCAAAACGCTAGGATAAATTTAGAAACTGTTCAAGTCATGCTTGCTATTTTAACCAACTTCAACATGACCTATCAGGAATTTTCTGCAAAATACGAATCCAGAGAAGACCTGCTTAAAAAATTCACTCTTCTGTAAAATACCAGCAGTTTAAGTAGTAATTAAAGTAGAATGGGTATTTTTAGTGTGTAAACAAAATGAGTATTTTAATTCTTCAAAGTTTATAAAAACAATATAAATGAATGGTAAACTAACAGAAATGTTAAAAGTAATTTTTCCATATAGAGGTACCGGTATCTATCCCTGGGAAATTGTGGAAAAAATCTGGTAAACATTATCTCATGAGTTGACAGACTGCAGTGATGTGGCAGCTAAGTCGAAGCATACCGTTGCCTTCTTGTAGAAAAACAAGAGTTAGTTGACATGAAGGGTTGTCGACAGGGGAGAGCTCTAAAGCCCCTGCTTTGGAGTTTTGTAGCGGACAATAAAATTGGTTTGTGGACATAAGCAAAAGGGATAACTATACCCACGGCTACATTGAGCATATTGTAAAATTATTCTCTCAACTGTTACAAAATTAATTAATAATGCTGTGAAAAGCATAGACTTGTATGGCGTTAGACTTGATTTACGCAAGTCAGTTAAGTATCTAGTCTAATCTTGATCAGAAACTCGTCTGGAGTAAACATTGATAACTTATAGAAAAATAGTTAGTAATTACATTCAGAAGCATTATCAGAATGACCAGAAAATAAAATCAACATACTGGCCACTGACTGAAACTCTGTGCTGATACCGTTGCTTACGTAATTATACAAGCTGGCGCATTGGAAGATCAAGAGTGGGCTTCAGAGCGTCATTACAATTTCTGCTGCTAGGTTCACTTCGCAGTTCTATTAAATAATGAATAGTTACATTACTAAGCATTGTGTATCGTGAAAATTCTTTGATTAATTCTGCATTAGGCCTACTGATCGAGTACGATTATAAACATGCCAAGCATATTAGTTTATTTGAGATTTATTGATGACATGTTAAATAACAGTAGGCTATGCAGATTTTCAGTTTGATTTAATGGAATTTACAACTTTGTTTCCCGAAAGTCTGGATTTGTTCAATTAAAAAGTTTGCTTTCAAACTACATTCTTCAGCTGGTTCATTTACCGTAATTTGGCAAGTTGATTTTTTTTTTTCCAATTCCGTATTTTTCCTTCAGATTTCGTTCCCTCTAATTCGTTTAATTGCTGAAAATGAACTACCGGTGTCTTTCACTTTCAGACATTATTATTATTATTATTATTATTAAACTAGTATAATTCTTAGTTTGTCTTGTCTTAAGACAATCAGCGTTATTCAATATTTTCGAGGAAAAGAGTATTATTAAAAACCATTGTGTTAGCGAAATATTCTACGACAATGGTTAATTATTACTGCTAAATATTGAGACACATACGATTTGCATTATTTAGGATACAACATACGCAACAAAGCGATTTTAGTGTTGTACATGTCGAGTTTAGTGTAACGTGCTCCCCTCATCCTCAAAGCCAAATCAAATATTATTACGACATTACGAGTAATAAATAAATAATAATTACTACAATTATTCGTTGTGATAAGGTACAACTATCACAGTATGGTGTACCAAAGATTTTTCTTTATAACTTTCATTAAATTTACATTCATGAGTGACGACAGAAAACACTTCAGGGGAGCGAGATGCAGACGACAATAAAAGAGAAATGGGGATCGGGGAGAGCAGATGCGCATGAGCTTATGGGCGGCACAAAAAAAAAAAAAAAAAAAAAAAAAAAAAAAAAAAAAAAAACGTTCCTGAGATATATGTTTTGGGAAATCCTCAAATACGGAAACATTTCTATTATCACATATATTGCATACTAACTTCATAATTTAATTTAATTCCAACTTCTAATTAAAAACTGTTCACATACGCTACAATATTACATTTGCTATTACTTTCCACTACAGATTAATCAGTAGGTCTATTAGATATATATTTCACCACTACAAGGTATGCAAGAAATATCGCGCAATTGTACTTACAGTATCATGCACTGTGACTGCACTTTCATATGAATTAGTAAAAATCATAACACTTCGTCAATATATTTAAAAAAAAGAGAAAAGTTAGGCCTACTTACAAATGATGAAGAATCAGTAGAACAGAGAAAAACTCTCTCTGGCATTGGGACTCGAACCCGGGTTTCCAGCTTTACGAACTGGTGCTTTATCCACTAAGCCACATCGGATTCAAGTTCTGATGTCGGATTGAATCCCTCTCATTTTAAGTTCTTCCTACTGTGTTCCCCTTTGTTGGTCTACTCTCATGTGCCATGTTACAGTATGTATGTCCACCTAAAGTACAGAAATGCACTCATTACGAGTGACTAAGTGGCCGGGGTCCGACGAAACACGGCACCGTCTCCAATCACAAAGTGATTACTTACGCTTTATCATATTACTATTATGTACCGAAGTACATATGGGGTTTCAGTGTAGCAATTCTGCGTTCCCTTATGATGAAGAGAGTTTTAAACTTTGATGTTTTTCATTTAACGTCCATATGTACTAATTTAGTTATTTTATATTGGTCAATCGCCATTCTTGAAATTACTGTAATCTGGTACTACTTACTGGTATTAACTTACGTTGAAATTTAATACTGGATACTGGACAGAAAGAAGCTTAAAAACAGTACCGGTAATCATTACTTTCTTTTGCAGTTCGTTCTTAACAATGAGCACGATGTTGTAAAGTTTGAAATAAGAGAGTTGTTATAAGTTACTCAGTAAACATATGTGGAAATTGTAGAATATTATAAGCGCTATCCATATAATTTGGCATCAAATCTTAGGCTTTATTTTTGAAAAACACATTACATCATTAACACCGACTAATATGTGAAAGTTTTAAGCTGTTTCAATTTTGTTCATTATAACGTGCACTGTCATCAACAATATGCATTATCACATGTGGCTGATAGTTTCGAACGCTCAATTTTCGTGAGAGCAGTGTCAGCAACTACAGTCAGTTCCTAATACCGTATTGGTCCGAATATAAGCCGCACTTTTTATTCAAATTTCAAACTCGAAAAGTTGGGGTGCGGCTTATTTGCGCGACCGATAAATTTAAACTTGAAATGTGGCGCATGTTGCTACCGGTAATTTTATCATTTTGAAATGGAGCAACAATGCCACGCGCTCGTGTTTGAAATTGTCAGCAGTCGTATGGTATATGACGCAACAATGTACCAGTCTTCATAGTACAGTGATCGTACTCTTTTGTATGATAGGACAGATTAAAACAGTTTGTACGTAGCTACGGGTTCAGCCATGAGCGGAAACGTAGAAAGAAAAGCTTCAACAAGCTTGGGAATTCGGCGCAGTTATGACGCTAGTTTAAAACTTGCAGTTATTCGTCATGCTAGGAGTACGTCTAATAGAGAAGCCGGCAAAAAGTTTAGTGTGGATGAGTCTAATGTGCGGCGCTGGATCGCCTCGGAGGATAAACTGAAAAATGCCAATACAACCAGAAAATCTTTCAGAGGACCCAAGGCTGGGAAATACCCTGAACTAGAACGTAGGGTCCTTTCCTTTGTACAAGACAAAAGGAAAGAAGGGATGCCTATCTCTCGACAAGTAATCCAGGTAAAATCGTTGGAAATAGCGAAGACCCTAAACATTCTACAGACAGAATTCCATGGGAGTATAGGTTGGTGCCGCAGGTTTATGTGTAGAAGTGGCCTTGTTCTCCGACGAAGCACTTCATTAGCACAGAGACTGCCAGAGGATTTTACTGAGAAACTCATCAACTTCCAGAGGCACGTCATTGAATTGCGTCAGCGCCACTCTTACCCATTACACCAGATCGGCAATGCCGACGAGACGCCCGTATTTTGGGACATGCCGAGCAATATGACAGTTGACAATAAAGGGGCGAAAAGCATATCATTGAGAACAACTGGAAATGAAAAACAAAGAATCACTGTGATGCTGGCGGTTACGGCAGATGGAGGAAAACTGCCTCCGTACGTTATTCTGAAGCGTAAAACTATGCCCAAGGAGAATTTACCTAAGGGATTAGTGATTCGTTGCCAAGAGAAAGGATGGATGACAACCGAACTAATGGTGGACTGGCTAGCTACGGTTTGGAATCGCAGACCAGGTGCGCTGCTCTGTAAGAGGACTATGTTAGTATTGGATGCCTTTAAAGGTCACCTCACACCCGAAGTAAAAAAGAAAATTACTGCATTGAAGACAGACCTAGTCGTCTTACCTGGAGGTATGACATCAAAATTGCAGGTGCTTGATGTCGTCGTGAACAAGCCTTTTAAAGACCATCTCTGAAAACATTATTCGGATTGGATTCTAGAAGGGGGTCATGCATTCACTCCATCTGGGAAGATCAAGAAGCCATCTGTCAGCCTTATTTGTGAGTGGATTCTCTCTTCATGGCACACGATATCACCAGATTCAATCATCAAAGGCTTCAAGAAATGCTGCGTGTCTAATGCTCTGGATGGCAGTGAGGACGACGTACTTTGGGCGGAGAGTGATGGACAAAGTGACAGTGATGAAACAAATACCGGTACCGGTAGTAGTGAAGTCAGCAGTGACATTGGAGAAGACGGTGATTAGTTGTACCGGTATTTTTGGTCATTTACCCACGTAATACCGTAATTGAAGAAAAAGTGTTTAAATAGTGTAAACAGTTTTGTAACTGGATAATGTGACAGGTAAATTTCACTGCACTCAATTTTCCTTTTTTTCTCATTCTGCACTCAATTTTTTTTTTTCTCCTTTCCCCCTAAAATTAAGGGTGCGGCTTATACTCGGGTGCGGCTTACACTCGGGCCAATACGGTACATTTTGAAGTGTTAATCTGTACGATCTGTTTGTGATTACGGTATGTTTATTTTTTTGCATGTTTAATAACATTGAAATGAAAACGTGTATTCCTAAGTTTTACAACGTTAATTTCTTCTGTGCCTATATTGAAAATTACACTAATGAAGAATTCCTTTGTTAAGTTTACATACATATCCACTTTTTCTATCTACCATAGTGATAGAAGTCCTATATGCACGTTACGACGGGAAGCAAAAAGTTATTGTCGAGTAAAACAATTAATTCGTATTTTACTGTTTTGTGTATTAATTAATTTATTTCATGAATGCCATTGTGAACACGAACGGATTTGGGTTCACCCGGATTTGTTTAGATGTTATGCTAAAACTTATTTCAGTGAATTTAACTACACAAATCCTATGGTTTTCCCAGGGGCAGGGGAAGACAGTAAAATATTAAGCCAGATTCATTGATCTACCAAAATAAAATAACTATTTTGACACTCAGGTAAGGCATCATCCTTTTGTACCATTGCTACAATCTGCTTCACCTACATAATCTCTGGTGGGTAGGCAACAGAGTAAAACAATTTTTGAGATCCATTCTCCTGGAGAACTGCAAGATTCCAGGGTATTTTTCCAGATATTCTACACCAAAGGAGGCTATACTTTTTTTTTTTTTTTGCTGATTATACATTGTGTGACACATAATATTATTATAGTAATAAACAAGTGGTTTCATGTTGCAGCAACATATATTTGCCTTTATTACTTGCCTTCCACGATCTCTCAATCTCCCCACCTTAACATCCCCCCATAATCTACACGCTCAAATGCTTCTTGGAGTAGGGGGAAAAGGGCGGGATTGGTGTAGACTTTCTGGAGAATTACTTATTCTACTATGATACTCAGGTAAGGCATCATCCTTGTGTACCGTTGCTATTATCTGCATTATCTACGGTGGGCAGGTTAACTCACTGTTGCGTTAATAATGTTAAAAGAGTAAAACAAATTTTTGAGATCCATTCTCCTGGAGAACTGCAAGATTCTAGTAGTGATAAGAAAGTCCTACAACTTTATCATGGGACTGGACTGCAATGTCAGGTGGTGATGGGTATATAAAAAGCCAATATAATTTGGCATCAAATCTTAGGTACGTGAGGCCATGACCTTAGTTTACCTCCTAGTGTAATATAATTCAACTCAATGTAATCTAATCTAATGTAGCCCACTGCTTTTTTTCTTTCCAATCCAGTTTCACATTTCTCTCTCCCCCTCCGAATGCTTCCTTCTTTTCTCTTTCATGACAAGTAATATTAATTTGAAATTATACCAAATAATCGTAAAATTAAAATATAAGCTAAACTAGTGCTGAGTTTGTTCCTCGTACTCCACTTTCAGCTGTTTCCTCTGTAATATCAACATAACTTTGGTGACATTAGGAAAGTTTCATGTTAGTGTACACTCATGCTATGCCTTGCATATACGAATCTGTGATAAGTTAGGTTAGTTTAGGCTTTTGTTATGTTCTGCATATACGAATCTGTAACAGGTTAGGTTAGGATAGTTCTGGTCTTTATTATCTTAGATATTACTCTAGGCAAAGGTTGGTGATTTTTTGTTTTCTGATGTCAGTAATAAGGGAGTGCAATGGCGAATTTTCCTGTCTGAAATCACTGGAACAAACTCAGCGCTAGTTTCACCCAGAATTTTTTATGTGCTGAAATTCTACGACACTGGCGTTACAGTTTTAGTTTCCCCCCACAGAGAGCAATGCTAAGGATATTATCGTCCTTTGAAATATATCATCCTTGGCTGTGTCTGAACCTGCGAACCTCGGATCCAAAGACTAGCACGGTAACCGCTAGACTATCGAAAAGATATAAACGGTTGAAGTCATCAAAGGTATTACTAAATAAAAGCTTTGAAAACTGAATGATAATCTTGTTCAGATTTCGTACTTTCAACAGGTGTTAATTAATTTCACATTAACAATCTAGCAAGAAGTAAAATAATAGCACATACTGATTAAAGACTTCCTAGATTGACACATATTTACAGCTGAGTGCCATGTGATGCTAACGAGAGTTATTTTGATCTCAGAAAAAGTATTAATGTTGTGCTTGAGTACTCATTCAAATATTAAAATTGATGTCTCCGTAATTTGAAGAATGAATAAAATTGTTCAAACAATTCTGACATTACTGCCATACATTGTAAAAAGAACGGAATACTAAGAACAAAAGAACTCTTCAGTGACATAATAAATGTCAGAATTTGGCACACTGCATATGAAACAAAACATAAGTTTAATAAAATGTACTATTAATTGTTGTGCATGAGTACTCATATTCAAATATTTAGTACCAGTATTCAAATAATTTTGACATTACTGCCATACATAGTCAAAAAATGGAATACTGAGGACAAAAGAACTCTTTGGTGACATAATATGACAGAATTTGGCACACTGCCATATGAAACAAAATTTAACTTTAATAAAACATATTAACTTAACTGTTGTGCTTGAGTACTCATATTCAAATATTTAGCACTGGTATTTAAATATTAAAACTGCTGTCTTCGTAATGTGAAGTGTGAATAATGTAGTTTAAACAATTTTGACATTACTGCCAAACATAGTAAAAAAAAAAAGGAATATCGAGGACAAAATAACTCTTCGGTGGCAGTGGCTTTCAAAATATTCAGCTCTCATAATTATTATTATTATTATTTTATAGTACCTACATTCCTCTTTACACTTTACAAAACGTCCATAATGTTTGTATTTCAGAGAAGTTGCATGTACGAAATTACGACTAGACCTCATAACGAAATGAGTGCAATAGCATCCTCTGAGAATATTCCTTTCTATCTCTTGCAAGTGTGAAGAAATGTTGAATAGTTTTGATGATCATACATAAAGTGGAAAATAAATAAATAGGCCTAGTAATATTTTAAAATGTTGTTTTTGTTGAAAATTGTTTAACACTACTGTGCCTCAAGTCAGTTTAACTTTCTCTAAAGGAAGCATGCTCCATTATATGGAAACCACCTATGCGTATGACACAATGCATTCACTTCCTTCAGATCAGACTCTCTTCCCACCTATACATGCTTTTTACCTTTAATTTCAAACAGAGAAGACCCCTTCTGTAATACATAGTAAGAAACTGAGCTATGTGGAAAGATCTAAACAAAGTCCATACAGTTAGAAAAATATTTAATCTATTTCCCCCCCAAGTCATGCAATATTCAGTCGCATATTTGGAGAAGAGATAAACCAATTACAAGATATGTGTGTTAAAGGTCTTGATAGTTTCCTAGCAAAGTATGACTTGGCATGTGAGTCACTCTCCAGGGGTTACAACATTTCCCTATAAATAGCCTTCACTCTTCCCTCTGTTATGTAAGGTCAGGTGGGTTGGTTCAATCTAAAGAGGGGAGCTGGGATATATGTATATTTAGCAAAGCAACAGCTGCAATTCATTAGACTGCATCACTATCTTCCCTCTGCTGGACAACAAAACTGGACCTCCAAGAATCTCTCTCCTGGTGGAGATTCTAAATTTTACTCTCAAAAATAACTGATGACAAAGCACGGGGTCAAATGTAAAGGTTGTATTCTCAAGTACAATAAGACAAATGTAGGCCTAGTTAAAAATGGAAGAATGTCTATGGAGACAATATTAAAAATTATAATTATTCATTAGATCATTAAAGATAAATTAAAAGCACGCAACAAGCTTTCCACTCGAAAGAAATTGCATTTATATAATAAATATTGTCTCAACAAATGTTTGATTATGAATTTTGTCAGTTCTAATATTCTTATATCGACAAATCGTCTAAAATTACAATCAAATCCAATTTCATAATAAAATTTCAAATAATAATCCAATAATAAATATAAATGTAATCCGTCTCCACCAAAACATAAACTGCATTTTATGATTCAAATTTTGGCAGTTTGTCACAGTACGGTCAAAGAATCAGCACTATTAAACATTATTTAAAGAAAATGGGAGTTCAAACTTCTCATTACACTTGTCATACAGCTCCAACATGAAACTGCATATGAAGAATGGATTTGTGGAGGAAAAACTCAAAAGAAATTGGGAATAATGCTAAATATGAAATGCTTTTGTTGGGAAGTTTTTACTTATTAGCAAATTTCAAAAGTCATAACGTGATAGCTACTATGCATACTTCGATATTAATTTTATTTGCTGCTTTACTTAATGGTGTATTCATATGTAAAGATTATTTAGATGATGCTGGGATCACGAAACTGTCGTGTATAAACACATCTGGACTGCGTTGTGAGATTAAGACTATGTATGTCCGTACGTCGTTCACATTTAACAAAAAGTCATAAAATCCAAAGCACTGAAGTGTGATAGGAATAACATCATAATTTGTCTTTATTGCACTTAAACTTTTCAGTCATACGTATGTAATCATTTTAGCTGGATTTAGAACATTGTGAATAACTTATACTTTCAGCCATGTGACGCCTTGGATTTTTATTCTAATTGTGAATTTAATATTAATTACAATTTTAATTGTATTCTTGATATTGTACTTGTAATCCCCTGGTCGAGGGGAAGAGAAGACCTGACGGCCTTACCTATACCAGGTACCAACTTTAATCTTGAAGTTATCACGACAATCATTTGCCCTAATTTTAAGTAACAATCCCAACACTAGAATTAATGAACTAGCCTATTTTACATCACGAAAAACTTTCCGAATGACTGGCTTCAGAGTCATAGCATTAATTCTTTTTCAATTTAAAGTTATTATTTATACAGTAACAAATTTGTATGTTATACGTAAATAGCACTTCTGTTAACACATTTTTGATACATACTGTACATGAATGAATAAATGTGTGAAAAATTTCCAGACTAAAATTCATGTTCCTAAAATAAGTTTCTATATCCATGGCTTAATTGAAATTAAATGAAAAGAAAAGTTTTATCTTACACAAACGTTTTCGTATCATAACAGCGCGTATAAAGTTACATGCTGCGATATTAATACACAACCAGATTAAAAAAAAGCATGCGAAAAATTAAATCATACATTTTATCCAAATAAAGGGCAAGTTTCTTCCTGATTGGTACAATGCAATATTAAAGTCCTACATTTGTATATTTATATAAGAATTAAAATTCTCATTTCTGCCTGCATTACTCATGGTCGCTTAAACATAAACGTCAAATACTTGAACTTCACTGAGATTTCATGTAAATAGTAAAGTCTAAAGGACATAAGCAAAATAACGAATTCATACTTGTGACAATATTTTACTATGCCTGTACAAACTCTGATTTATAATATGCTTTCAACTGCACAGATATGAATATTTCGAAATAATGATTCCTACTTTGAACTCTGAATTTCAGCTAAAAGTTGAAATATGCTACACAATAGACTTCGTAGGCCTTAAACCGGCATAAAAGAAATGTGCTATAAGTAAAGTCTTACTAAACTACCGTCTTTTGTTTTAAAGGATATTTTTATAACCAATTAAGATTTGAATGCCTACAATAATCATTATAGAATGCTTCACACGATAAGCACATTACATTAATGTCGTCAGAATTAACTTAATATGAATATTGTTATTACGGATAAATCCTATGTAGCTTGTACTTCAATATACGAAAATCTTTGGTACAGTAAATATAACCATGTCATAAAAAAACTTCCATTATAAACTCATAAACAGGTTTTGTTTTATAGAATAATTTACCCGTCTTCCATACAAATTTAGACTAAAATTATAACGGTGTTTGTGTTTAAAATACCTTGTGGAGCTCGAGGGGTTTTAAACGCTCTGCAGCAGATCTGTGACATTATTCAAAGATGTCTATATAAAATAACTGCTAATGGTGAGGCTAGTATTTCTTTTATCCACAACATAATTGACACTACATCAAACTGTCAAAGTCAGTCTCGGAATGCAGTAGTGTTAGGACGCGAGAACAGTGCTTCTTTCAGAAAGCGTGTGTGATGGTATCCATTAAGTTCTACGTCAGAAGACGTCTATTCGGGTGTTAGGTTAGAGTTTCAGTTATTGCTTAGTCACCTGTTTTCATCATTCATTCCCACCCAATGCTTGAATTGAATTTCAACGTAGCCTACTGCAAATAATAATAGATATTGTCACACAAATTTCATCACAGTTTGAAATATTAATTTAAAATGCACTAAAAGAACATGAGGCAATTTTTAAAGATATGATGGAAAGGTACAATGTCGTGGAAGAGAGAAGGGCCAATGTTTCACTTAACTTTGTTTGTGGGTTAGATGGATTATATGAAGGGATAGCTAAGTGGCATTAAGCCGAAGTTAGTGGGTTAGTTAAGGCGATTAATTAAGTGATATGAGGCCGAGGAATTGTATGACATACCTTTCCATCGTATCTTTAAACTTATATACCACTAGAAATTACTTCCCCCCCCCCCCCCCCGACATGAATGTAATATGTAGGCAACTTTTTTTCTATTTTCGCTATTAATATTATAGCCTGCAAGGTTAGAATGTTTCAAAGTGGCGTAGCGTCGGCCTTGGTAGCGTAGTCGGTACAGCTGGCCTTCTGTGCTCAAGGTTGCGGGTTCGATGGCATTTAAGTGTGCTTAAATGCGACAGGCTCATGTCAGTAGATTAACTGACATGTAAAAGAACTCCTGCAGGACAAAATTCCGGCACACTGATATAACCTCTGCAGTTGCGAGCGTCGTTAAATAAACCATAATTTTTTTTTTCAGTGGCATAGCCAGCAATTTAAGATGGGGGAGGGCAGCTAAGTTTTGGAAACATCACTTGGCAAATTTGCTCCTAAATTACATGCGAGATATTTAAAATCAATTTATTTAGATTCACCAAAAGTTGTTATAAAGCAAAATCCATTCTACCGAAGTACATATATTTCCATGCAGAAATTCTGCATTATCATATGAAGAAGGATGGGTCGAGCGGACAAAAATTCTCTCCGGCACTGGGACTCGAACCCGGGTTTTCAGCTTTACGTCCTGATGGTCTATCCACTAAGCCACACCGGATTCCAGTTCCAATGCCGGATTGAATCCTCTCAGTTTAAGTTCCATCTCTTAGTGCATGGCACACGCATGCACACACATACACACTGGATTCCGCTTAATAGGACCACGTTATGACCATGTTTTGGTCCAGGACCAAGCTTAGAGTGTACATATACAGTAAACTTCAATATATGTATCTAATTTATGTTAAGACCTGCGCATTATTGGACGTGGTCCTATTAAGTGGAATACACTGTATATATTTTACAGCAATAAAATTTTTTGGGAGAAAGCTTTCACTAGTGATAAAGTGCCCTGTACAATGAAGATTTCCAAAAATTTTGTCAAATGTCATAATACAGACATTAAGATACATGGATCATATGCAAAGACTAAGAGGAAGGCAGAAAATAGGAAAGATAGAAGAATTCTGGGTTTGCAGTGAAAGACATGCCCTTGGGCAGAGAACTATGAATAAATGTCATAATAGTATTCATGTAAACAGACACAATGTCTCTGGCACATCTTGTATCCATAATAGCTTGTAAACATTATCTCGGAAATATATGTTTAATTTCAAAAATTCAAATACAGGCCTCCCAAATTAAGTTATGGGTGCTATGCAACAATGAGATTCGTGATACGTGCCAGTGCACTAGAGGATATACAACAGTGATGGGCAAATGCCGAACCACTTGATAAGCAACCCACATTTTTTTTTTAATTCGTCAACTTTTTGGATACAGTATCGAAATCTTGGGTGATCTCCCGACTGTTCCTAATTACTTTTTGCTTATTGCTGAGAGGTAGTTCATTTATGATGCTGCACTCCTGTCATAACCAGGATGAACAGCGTGAAAACAAATTTGACAGATAACTATGAGAATAGGAACAAAGGTGTACGATGTCTTTTGTAGTACTGAGGGTTATAAGTTCCTAGTTTTGATATATATACACATTTTTGTGGGAATGTGCCTGCTTATAAAATGTTTCAGCGACTCTCCTATGATAACTGGGATATTTTCCAAAGCAACTCACAGAACCATAAAACACCAACTAGTTCAGAACGAAATGATAGATGGAGACTTGAACAGACAATGAGTTTGTTGATTTTTAGATAAATATTGATTATGGCTTATGTGTAAGTTAGATCACAGTAAACAAATAATACAACACTTTAATTGCTTTCTTTTGCATTTGCAATAATTTCGTCAAAATCTGGGTTTACTTCAGATAAAGCTATTTTTAGTTGCACCAACAGATGTTCGTCAGTAAAACGATATCTGGACTTTGACTTGACATAATGCATTTGTGAAAACAGTTGCTCACACAAATATGTAGAAGCCAACAGAGTCAACATTTTTGCCACAAAGAATCTTAATGGCATGTGTTTAGCAACTGAAAATTATTTAAATATATCGACATCAAGTTTACCATGGGATAGATGTTTCGAACAAGTATCATTTTGCACGGATATTAATTGTAACTACAAATCCAGTCTTATCTTTGCATGTTCGATGTGCGTAGGATTTACAAAAAAGTTAAAATCATTTCCCATGTTTTTGAAATCGGCAAATCGTTTTTGTAAGAATTCAGTCTTCAGATTTTCTAATAAGGGAATATCCTCGTACTTATTAAAGTCATTGTAGTCATTTGTATTTTGGAGGGATTGCAAACAGGGAAAATGATACAGCTGCCCCTCTGTTAGCTGTCCTTTTCACAAGTGCAACTGCACCGCAAAGGAATTAATTGCAGCATACATATTCACTATACTTCGATTTCTTCCTTGAAGTTTCTTGTTGAGATCATTTAAGTGTTTTGATATATCAACAAGGAAGGTCAAACCTTTAATCCATTCTTTTTTTTCTAATTCCACAATTTGCTTTCCTGTAAATGCAAACAATATTGATTGATGCACATGAACATTATGCAAGCATGATGAGGTAAATGATAACTTTTAATAGAATAAAGTAGTTGTTTTGTAAAGCTGTTTGTATGCAAATGTTAATGACCAGACATTTCATAAACTCATTTACTGTCTTATGAAGTTCAAAGAAGCGATGATGCATGTTACCCCGACTGAGGCACCTGACATCAGTATAGTAAATCAGATCTTCATAATCGGATTCCATGTCCTCCAGAAGCTTTCGAAACTGTGGATGTTTTAGGGCTTTGAATTTTATTTTATTATTGTGTTTAGAACCACGTTCATTACATGTGTCATTAGCATTTTTGAACATAAAAGGCAAAGGGCACTGTCTCCTTTGGGAAAGCAGAAAATTGTTCTTCCCATTCACCATGAAATTTGCGTTTATATATAGTCCTTGAATGTGCCATGATGACTTTCCAACTGGAACTGTGTCGCTGCCCAACACAGCTATTCAAGTTATGAACATCTAACTCCCGCATTGCCATCTCTTGTCCTTTGCGGGGATGTCAAGAACCACTTTTGGTTCACAAACCAGTAAATGCCCATTCATGATACACAAGAACCAACCTTGAGTTCAATTCGTGTAACAGTACTAAAGAAATAACATCTACGTGAGGAAATAACAATTTGAATAAATAGAATCCCACTAGTTCGAACATTAAAAAAAAAGAAAGATTATTATTACAAAACTAAAAATAAAGAAAGAGAAGAAGAATCCAAAATTTCGATAATGTGAATAGCTCCGGTCCCAATTAATTCAGACTAGCGGGATTCTACTATACCATAATCATATATTTAATATACCATTTCATTTTAATGATATACAGGGTGATTCACGTGGATTTACCGTCACTTACGGAGTTTATTTCCGAAGATATTCTGAGAAAAAAATGTCATATAAACATGTGTCCTAATCTCAAAATTTTCAAAGTTACACTAATTTGAAGTTGTTTGTAAAATACCTTTTTTTCTTTAGTTTTAAGGGTAAAAGAATATTACAAGTGGAGAATGAACTATTCAGAGTATCATTTCTTCAATTGGCTAGTGTTCTGAAGCTAAAAATCTGTTGTCAGTTGCTTTGTACAGATTTTGTTTTTCAATTTTTAACTGAAAATGACATCATTCTCACTCACTATTACAAAAATTGTTACAAATCATACGACTTTAGGAACTTGGTTCTTTACAGTTTAATTATGCATCCTAATGTACAGTCTTGAAGAATTTACAAGAGTGGCGTGATTTGTAACAATTGGGAAGAATGGGTAAGAAAATGTAATTTTGTAGTTAAAAATCGAAAAAAAATTTTATACGAAGCAACTATGAAATTCACAACAATTTTTTAACTTCAGAATATTACCTAATTAAAGAAATGATACTCCTGAATAGTTCATTCTTTATCTGTAATGTTCTTTTACCCTTAAAACTCAAGAATAATGGTATTTTACAAATAATTTCAAATTAGTGTAACTCTGAAAATATTGAGATTACGACAAATGTTTATATGAAATTTTTTGCTCAAAATGTCTTCGGAAATAAGCTCTGTAAGGGACAGTAAATTCTCGTGAATCACCCTGTATGTACTATGATTTACATAGTATACAGGTATTCTAAAACTTTTTCTTTCTTTAATTTTCTTTTTTAATTTTACCAGCCAGAGGCCAGGAAAATGTTTTTTCCTTTCCTTTAACTAATACAAAAACAACACCCATGCCTGAGGTGGGACTCGAACCTGTAATCCTTCAGACCAAGTGATAGACATTCTGTGGCTATACTGCTTATGACACCAAGCTGGCACCTTTGGGATGCTGCCATAACTAGCATGTTATAGTGAATTTAAAAATAGTTTAATATTTACGTTATATGATTGAACAAAGCCTACCATTTGGAGTAGTTAGCAATTATACAGAATATTAAAGAAATCTGCAGTAACATAATGTATGTAGGCTATGATTTGAGGCTTTCTTGGAGATGGTTTGCAATAATGGTTTCGTGGGCTATCAGCCGAGTTAAGTCATTGAAATTTTCCAAGATTTCGGTCACTAACTCTGCAGCCATCTTCTGGGTTACCAATGGTCGTAACCAGAAAGTCACAGCCATAGCAGAATGGGTGTACTAAAGGCATAGGTCATTCTAATCTCTACCTTAATAAGTTGGACGTAATTTATTCCTTGTTTAAAGTATGATCACAACATATCCAATAATATATGAAGAATGTAACCTAATATACATAATACAAATATAACACTTGGACCAGTGACGTAATTCTTATGTGCCTTATTAAGATTAGACGTTTATGTAGAAAGAGACAGGTTCCGTTTAGATGAGGATTCACTGGTGAATTTTATAATACAAGCCTAAATAATCCTCTAATAAAATTATGTGTCTCTGGAGGTTGGATGTTTATGTAGAAAGAGACAGGATACGCTTAGTTCAACATTCAGTGGTGGACTTTCTGATTCAAGCATAAAGAATCCTGTATTATAATGGTTTCTATGTCTCCGAACTAATCTTTCACCGATAAAGAAAGCATATCTGTTTACACATAGTACAGACTTACAATAATTACTTGCTCATCATAACTTTGTACCACCGATTGAGGTTCTGGCTGACATGTACATTTTTTTATCAGGCAGTACATCTCACTTAATATGTGTCAGAGGAAGAACAGTTTGTATGCATCTGAAGTCTGATTAATGTAATATGTAGCTAATTGGCGATCTATGCAATGGAGGGGGAAAGGAACTGACCACCCTACTCAATTATCTCCTGGACTAGATGCCTCGTAAGTGGTGTCTTGTTGGTATCACTTATGAGATTCAGACCTGTCTTCCGACAGTTGACTAAGCAAACCAACATAACTTTGAATATATCTATTAATTAACTATGCTTGAGTGTCTAGGTCACCCTGTAAACCTCTTTCACACATTTTTGGGTGCTCTCAGACTTCTCTATTTATATAATAAATTAATGAAGGTGTTTGGTAAAGTATATCCGACAAAGAAGAAGATTTTTTAATATTCTGCCATTGTGCTGAAACTCAACATCTCCAAAGTTTCAGAACTGCATACAGTTTCCATCTTCTGGGCAAATTAGTACTACTGAAGAGTCACATACCGCTATTCTGCTTGGCCTGTTATGCCTGATTATTCCAAAATGCTGGTGGAATGACCAATAAAAAAATCTCATATATCCTATACAATCGGTACAATGCACATTTCTCAGACTGTGTTCAATTTTAGCAACTAAAGATTTTCTGCGCAGTACAATACTGACTTTGCAGTTATAATGTTCAGGTTTGGATGATATTAATTCTGAAGAAAGACGACACTGTGCTTCTTCAAAATCTTTTCCATTCATCAATTTATAATAGTCATCTATAATTACTTAATTATTGCTAATTAAATGCTACAGATAACTAAATGCTGATTCCTCTGTAATCATCCCAATCTATTTTCTCTACATAGATCTTCTGGACAAAAAGCAAACATTTAATCACAGAAATAAACATGTGTAGCATGACAAAAATCAGTTTTTTGGATTGTCAGATGTTGGAAGTATATGATTGCAAATAAATGGATTAAAACCTAATATGTTAACAGTATGCATATAGAGTGTTAGTTGGGAGGCCAGAGGGAAAAAGACCTTTAGGGAGGCCGAGACGTAGATGGGACGATAATATTAAAATGGATTTGAGGGAGGTGGGATATGATGATAGAGAATGGATTAATCTTGCTCAGGATAGGGACCAATGGCGGGCTTATGTGAGGGCGGCAATGAACCTCCAGGTTCCTTAAAAGCCAGTAAGTAAGTATGTTAATAGTATAGTCTGAGAGTGCAGTTAAAGATATTTCCAAATGTTATCCATTTATTTCTGTGTGTTTTCTTTTAATTTCATGATATACATATGCAATATGAGATTGTAACATTAATTCACAGAACTTAACCCGAAAAAGTGTATTAGGAAAAATGTGCATAAAGTAGACTTGGCATAACAACCTTTATATAAAGTATCTTCTTTAATAAGCAACGCTACTTAGGAGATATATAAAGAAATTCACTTATAATTTTCACCAGTTTTATGTTCAACTATGTAAGCAAGTTTTAATCGTGGTTGAGTGTAAGAGAAGGCCTTACGGCCTTAACTCTGCCAGGTTAAATAAAGCCATTATTATTATTATTATTACGGTATTGTTGTTATTATTATTGTAATTGTAATTTGAGAGCAGATATAGTGCACATAGATGCAATAAGCTATCAGCACTTACATCACTTCATCCTGCATAAGCCGAATCACCTTTATAGAGAAGATGAGGATGACCGTACAGTAGTGTCATTCTAATGAATAATATGATGCAATATTTGACAGTTTTTTTTTGGTGGAAATTATTTACAGAATAAACAACACTATAAAACGTGTTAAAAATGAATTCTGCACTCTCAAATTATAAATGAATCTCTCTAGAAACGTTTTTACTTCCAAAATGACACAATGTAAAATAAAATTTCAGGCATATACAAAAATACTAGTAATTTTGCAACTCAGAAATGCTGAATACATATACTTACATGACAATCTCGAGGTCAAATTTTTAGTATTGTAGGACAAAATTTGTGTATTATATCTGCATGATTTATACCACAGCCATCTTAAATTAACAAGCCATGCTGTTGTTCGAATTGGCAAAGTTGGCATAGGGCTAAGCCAGCTCCACGCTGGAGTTTAAAGTCAAGTGCGGGAGAATGATTGAAAATAGTAGTGAAACTTTAATTTAAATTAACATTTAGTTTTTTATGGGTGGATATTGTTTTCAACAGCTGCTTTTTTACTGTAGCTACTATGGGAAAATTGTAATGGTCAGAATGACTATAACGGTTTTTTATATTATTTAACTTGCCCAACCTAAAAATGTTATTTCATTTTAGATGTATATATTTGTCTTCCCTTTTATTTAAAATCTACATGAATGCTCTCATACAACAATGAATTTTTTTTATTTGGTTATTTTACGATGCTGTATCAACATCTAGGTTATTTAGTGTCTGAATGAAATGAAGGTGATAATGCCGGTGAAATGAGTCCGGGGTCCAGCATCGAAAGTTACCCAGCATTTGCTCGTATTGGGTTGAGGGAAAACCCCGGAAAAAACCTCAACCAGGTAACTTGCCCCCAACCAGGATTCGAACCCGGGCCACCTGGTTTCGCAGCCAGAGCGCTGACCGTTACTCCACAGGTGTGGTACAACAATGGAGACAAGGTCCTCATGGAGGAATAAACATCTTAGAAAATATATTCTTGGACACATTATTGTACACTGATGACCAAGTAATTATAGCCAGATCTGAAGATGAATTACATAAAGCAGTATACAATTTGCAGAGAACAGCAGAAGATTTTGACATGAAAATATCCCCGATCAAAACAAAAACTATCGGTATGGCATTTCAAGGAAATGTACCAGTCAGAAGTAAAATCTGCATTAATAATACAATAATTGAGCAAGTCAATACATTCAATTATTTAGGCTATACAATATATCTAGAAGAGAAGGATGTGTCACTAAAGATTTCAAAATTTATTAAAATTACTGGTGTAATAAATCAGGTAACCAAAAAACCATCACAAGTTCAACAACATAACAGGCTTAATATCTACAAAATTTTGGCTCGTCCAGTCTACATCGATGATGATGAAGTATAATTATTTAGATTTTAGATGCCTAGACAATGCTGCGTTCCCAAATACAAGTATAACTATGATAGTATATTAGTCAGGCATGCATATAAGAACATTTTCATTCCCCAAAGATGAAAATAAAAAAAAGCATGGATTCGTGCAGTACCTCGAAAAGATTGGACTCCTACTTCTTCAACAGCTGTATGCAACAACAACTTGGACAAAAAAAAATATGACAACTACAGACAATCTGATGGTACACTTATAAAATTACTTGTTGGGTATCCTAAACTTTTGAACAATGCAGTACCTCGTAAATTCCAAAATGAAAAACATAGGCCTAATTCAAATTCTAGAAAAGCAATAGACAAATTAAATAAGGAAAAAGAAGCACATGTATTGAAAATAGGCGTAATAAGTGATTTTAATAGCTTTATAAAAAGAGTTCCCTGCAAATTTAAGTCTGTGGAAATGGTTGTTTAAACGAAATAATGATTGTGTGTGGCTACACAAATTAAACTATGTCAATGAAACAGTAAGTTGATAGTGACATAAGTGTAGTAAGTAGCATTGTGATTTATAACAACCTCACTTTAAAAGTAGACTTAAAAACCAATGAGAGTCCTTTAAATGATCTGAAGGATATCCTCCTTATTCAATTGGCAGAGTTTAGTTTGAAATCTAGCAGTGTGTTGTTGGAAGAACAGTGTGTATATGGGCAGCTATTTAATGTATCAATTCACAAAATTTTTCTGTGTTTGCCAACATAAGTTTGAACAATTACACTAAGTGTGTACCTGACACAGTAGAACATTCGAAAATATTAGGCCTATATTAGATTAGTACCTAGTTACGTTTTTAATTTCTCAATCCATTCAATCACTTATATTTAAGCTTAAGGTGATGTAAATTTCAAATTATTGTCTAATACAATTTTCTTTTAAAGCCCATCATTATTATCAGTATAGTAATATAGTCCACAATAATTTGATAGGCCTAATGGCTGACTTCAGGTACAGGCCTACTGATTTTTAAAACGTCAATATTTCTTTAAGAAATTAGTTCTTATTTTAATGCAAATCAAAGAAAGGAAGATGAACTATTATTTTTTTGTTTAATATTTTCATTTTATCATGTAGTATGTTGTAGGAATATACTACTTATTAAATTGGGTCTTTACCTTGATTACTAATAGCCTACACCACAACTGCACATACCATAAAATACACGTTTTGTGTTTATAGTTCCTAACTGTGGAATAAAAGGTATAAAGTAAAGTAAATCCTGGTGCTACAGCCCATGAAGGGCTAGGACAGACCAGCTGGCTGCTGGCCTCACGTCCACATGCCGAAGCAGAGGTGAACGATCATCCAACCAGAATGGAGGTATCGTGTGGTTAGCATGATGATCCCCCTAGCCGTTATAGCTGGTTTGCGAAACCGGATTTTCGCTCCCCAAGTGCATCACGATGCTGGGTGAGCACCGGTCCCATACACTGGCCGAAATTTCACGAGAAAATTTCTTCGTTCACAAGGATTCGAACCACAATGCATTCCGTAATGCGGGTCCTAGGCAGGATGCCTTAGGCCGCGACGCCACGGTGCAGGATGAATAAACTATATATAGATCATTAATAACTTTCATGTTGAAATCGCTCATAAGCTTTTTCAGTTACTATGAAGTCATTAAAAACGGAATTCTAAACATATTTCTTAAATGTGTCATCTGCTATGATTTCTGCAATCGGACCACCATTTGCTGGAGTAGCAATGTTACCAAGCGTATGAACATGGCTTGTTAATTTAAAATGGCTATGTTTATACGTATCTGTCAGTAATCTTGAATTAAGCAGTTATTTGTAATAAGTCAGTTTACATTTTCCCATTCTGATAATACCAACGATGAAAACATAATGAACACATCTACTTAAGGAGAAGGAAATTGCTAAATATCTCTATAGAACTGAACCTAATATTTTAAGTCTACCTAGTTCATCATGATAATGAAATTGTTTTTATTAAATTTGAAGATGACTTCAATTATGGGATAGTATTTATATTTCCTACTAGTAAAACGTGAGTCTTCCTCTTAAAAAAATAATCTTTGCTTCAGTATAAAGTATCAAAATTCTAAAGTGCTTAGTATATAAAACCTTCATCATTATATATATATAAAAAGGAAAACATGCCACCAACATATAAAGCACATCTCAGTTTACATTATTAAATATCACATGCACATTGCACTTGGCTAATTTTCTACACCTGCACACATATAATATGAAATGAAGCATACAGCTGCATAGATATCGGAAAAGCATGATTACAACATTCACCAAACAACATAAATGGGCATATCTTTACATAAAATTGGCACATGTAAGAACACTATTTCATAACTGCATGTAAAATATGACAACTTTTCCCGCAAATCCTTACTTTCAGATTATTAGTGACTATCAAAATTTATTTCATGTGCCATCTGTGCTTATCCTTATTTAACAACTATATTGGTTTTACAATATTTTTGTTACATAATATATCAATTGAACGTTTTCGGCTCTATTGAGCCATCATCAGGACCATGTATTCCCATATGTATGATATAAGTACACATATATTGCAGTACAAGTAAACTCAATTAATATTAAATAACATGCTTCTGTGTAAAATCAATGATTATATGGCAATAATTACATTATAAATACAAAACATCTATGTAGGCCGTATTCAAGTGTTAAAATTGTTAATGTTAAAATTACATAAAATGCTTTAAAAATTATAATCAATCTTTTAAAGCATTTTATGTAATTTTAACATTAACAATTTTAACACTTGAATACGGCCTACATAGCCATTTTGTATTTATAATGTAATTATTGCCATATAATCACTGATTTTACACAGAAGCATGTTATTTAATATTAATTGAGTTTACTTGTACTGCAATATATGTGTACTTATATCATACATGGTTCTGATGATGGCTCAATAGAGCCGAAAACGTTCAATTGATATATTATGTAACAAAAATATTGTAAAACCAATATAGTTGTTAAATAAGAATAAGCACAGACGGCACATGAAATAAATTTTGATTGTCACTAATAACAAATTAGCTTATCGGTCTCATCATGCCTTTTAAACTTACTTTCAGAGTTGATGCAGAATGTCCTATCTTGTTACGTATTAAAACATGGACCAGTAAAGTCTTCGGATGTGTCATGTTAGCCTACATAGGAACTGCATTAGATGTTTGTTATTTGTATACCTACTATGGTTGATTTTGACCTGATAGGACTGATCTTAGAATTTTACAGACCCCGTTCAACACATTTCTGAACAATTTCATAGCCATTCGCTGCTGTAGTTCTGCTACATTCGGAATTTGAGTGAGATAAATGAGCATCTTTAAACGGCCCCAAAAGTAAAAGTCCAGAGAGCTCAGATCCGGTGATCTGGCTGGCCAATCTATTGTATTGTACACAAATGAAGTACAGATATAACGACAGATGAATGTGTACTTACAAGATGTGATGACATTAGAAACTGCAACAGCACCATACAACTAAACATACCTACTTTCAGTAAACAAAATCCAATCAGATCGGAATCAACTGTAGTGGATGTACGAAAAACAAACAACTACCGCAGTCGCTATGTAGGCAAACGTGACACATCCGAAGGCTTTACTGGCCCATGTTTTTGATGCCTAGCAAGGTAGGACATTATGCATTATAACTATGAAAGTAAGGATTTGCGAGAGAAGTTATATAGAACATTTTAGTTTTATTTTACCTCTACATTACACTCACAAAGTTTGTACAGGTAATTATAAATCTCCCTGTCTAAAAACCAAGTACTGTATGTATTCTCTGTTATGAAATAATTTAAATGACAACCAGTCGAGATATTGCAGAATTAGGATACAGACATCCAAAACTCTGTATTAAATCATCGTTTAATTTTCCTGCAATTCTTGTAATTAACTAACACTGTGTCAAATATAAACTTTAATAATTGGTGAGTTGTGTAAATTTTGGATGTTAATTGGGTGTCGTAAAGAGAACTCTCTTCAAAATTTTGAATCTCCTAACTGGTTTCATCTTGATGGAGAGGTAACAAAATTAAGAATGTCACATTCAATTCAAGTGATCCAATGAGTAAGTGGTAAGTCAATGTGTGAGAGATGTGTTTAACTGAGTAGATTACATTTCTGGTAGTTGCTAAGTGACAACAGTAAGTCAGTGTGTGAGAGAGAGGTTCAACTGAGTAGATTACATTTCTGCTAGCAGTTAAGTGACAACAGTTTAAATGTAGGCCTAATGTAACTGAGTCATCTCGTCCTACCTCTCCCTAAAAGTACTTAGCCAGACTATACGAAACACTGAAGATAATATCCTCTATAGTATGATAGAAATATCTAGAAATTCCACTATAAGAATAATATTACTTACTTACTTATGGCTTTTAGAGAACCTGGAGTTTCATTGCCGCTCTCACGTAAGCCCCTCCATCAATCCCTATCTTCAGCAAGATTAATCCAGTCTCTAACATCATATTACACCTTCCTCAAATCAATTTTAATATTATCCTCCCATCTATGTCTTGGCCTCCCCAAAGATCTTTTTCCCTCCAGTCTCCCAACTAACACTCTATATACATTTCTGGATTTGTCCATACATGCTACACGCCCTGTCCATCTCAAACATCTGGATTTAATGTTTCTAATTATGTCAGGTGAAGAATACAATGTGTGTAGTTATACATTGTGTAACTTTTTCCACTCTCCTGTAACTTCATCCTTTTTAGCCCCAAATATTTTCCTAAGCACCTTATTCTCAAACACCCTTAACCTCTGTTCATCTGTCAAAATAAGAGTCCGAGTTTCACAACGATACAGAACAAATGGCAATATAAATATTTTATAAATTGTAACTTTCAGCTTTTTGGAGAGCAGACTGGATGACAAAAGCTTCTCAACAGAATAATAACAGGCATTTCCCACATTTATTCTGCATTTAATTTCCTCCCGAGTGTCATATTCTTTATTTATAAGAATAATATAATTTACACAAACTAATATATAAAATATGCAAACATTTCTCTTACGTATTATCAGCACTTTTTTTTATTGTAGCACATAAACAAAAAGGATCATTTGGTAGTAATGCTGTAATTTGGTATGCTAAACATAAGCTTGCAATAAACTTTAAATCAAAATACCATTATTTAGATAATTATAACAAATTAAATCTGGGAAACAAGACAGTCACCTCTAACGACCTCAGAAACAAATCATACTTCACAAATTCAGACAGTGTATAAAAGGAATTTGCAAATAATCACTGTTATTTGAAACTGAATATATTTAAAAACCTAGGTAATTAATTCTTAGACTAAATTAGTTTTATTGACTTATAATGCTACAAGCATACCCACTGCAGTGCAAGAACTGATATATATATATATATATATATATATATACATACACACCTTCTCGTTTCATATGCATAACATTATACAACGTTTTCAGAAAGTAGATTAATACATACAAATCTGGCTTTCAAGTATTAGCTCCCTGTAAAGCTGACTTGAATAATTTCAAGAGAAAAATTATTCCAGGGCTGGGTATCTTGAACCCAGGACCTTTGGCTGAGTGCCAACACTCTACCGACTGAGCTATCCAGGAACTATACCAGACCTCGACTCAATAAGGTGAATAATTGAGACAGGATCTGGTATAATTCTTGGGTAGGTCAGTCAGTAGAGCATTGGCACGCTCAGCCAAAGGTCCAGGGATTGATACCTGGTCCTGGAAATCTAAACATTTTCAAGTATTTTATTATGAGGCACTGTTTTCTTTTCTTAGCCAAAAAACAAATTCTTTTTCATATAAAAAGAAAGTACAGTTCTAATATGTACATGCAACACTGTTCTACACTCCCAGAGATCTTCATACAGCAGTAAGCAATAGGATTAACATGCATTCAAGCACAAGCAAACTGTACATGCTTTATCTAGTGTTGGGAATAATCAAATGATTTCTATAACAGAATGATTTGATTATAGGATTAAATTATTCGAATGAAATCTTTCGAAAAAAATATACATATATGGATTGGAAGATTAACTCTTTCTCTTTTCACGTCATATTGCTCAAGTGTTTCGTCAAATGAAGGTCAAGGTCAGATACTGGACAGTTAGTACAAAATACCCCCACACAATATTCAAAGCATATCCTTCTACTATTACACTACATGATCCTGAATATGGAGCTCTTATAACATGAAATAAAACATGTAACTTAATATGGCTTCTTATAGTGGTAAGAAAAGTAAACAAATTACCGAATTATATTGTGAGCATTTCGAATGATTTTAATAGTCAAATAATTCGATTTTTCCCAACACTAGCTGAATCCTTTAATCATACACATAATTCCACCTAATGTAGCACCTATTCGTAAGGAGGAATGAATTGACCTGTTACAAATGATTACATAATATTGTATGTCCTTTTTTTGCAGGTCAGAATGAAAATTTTACATTTTTAAGTCTATTTCTTTTCGTAATTACAATAAGGACACTGAATGTAATTTATTTAACTTTTTAACTTAAGTTACTGTTTGTAAAGTTAATACTTTAAAGAAAATTATGTAGGCCTATTAAAAATGATTGTAATTACAGCAGAGCCCAAATTATCCATCACCCTATCAACCGATCGGCAAATTATCTGGACTGTCTTTTCTTTCGTTCTTTTTTTGCTGCAGAAAAAACCATGTAGTACTGTTCAGTACCTTACATTAATACATATTTGCAAAAGGAAAACCATAATTTGTTTCGCATCAGAATAAGAGATTAGCATTACAACTGTGCGTGATTAAAAGGCAAAGTGTATCATGTATGTACATCCATAAGACGAGATCTATGTATTATTCCTATCTTTCTGCAGATAGCAAACACAGAATTTCCTTGGCCCTTAAATAGTTATTTATGAGACAAGTTCGTAAAGGTTCTCTTTTTGGCATTTCGCCTAGTTTCACAAACATAGGAGAGCCAAAAAGATAACTTTACGAATATATATCATATAATGTTTTTCTACGATAGCACAAATTCACATTAAATAAATATTTCAAGTTGGAAAGATTATATGATCACAGGAAAGGTTACGATCACGATGGCATGGCCATATAAACTCAGAACCATTAAGAAGTAAGTATCCATGGAATGGTAGCCTGTTTTATTAAAGTTCACGATTTCATGGCCCTCTAAACTGGCGATGTAATCAACAGCTGAATGATAAATCTTGTTACAGTGAGTACCTATTACATGTAACTTCAGAATAATATGGGCTAAAATATAGATATGAATGTTAAATTTGTTCCTTATTTGCGTTACATGTATTATTTAAATACCAGTAATGAAAGATCGAGATAATGTATTAATTTCTTACTGAATGAAGTTTGTACATTTTCTTTGGCAGTGTGTAAAATGAATAGCAGTGCCTGAAGTGTTTACTTACTTTTTTTAATCACTAGTGTTTTAAGGGCTCACTTCACACACTGATAACAGTGGGTAAAATGCAACTTTACGCACTATCGTAGAAAAAATCCATTTTTGACTTAAATTAGTAAAATTCTGATCCACTACCATATTAAACAAAACATCATGGAAGAAATTACGAAACTGTACTTAATTTATGAAAATGTTTTAGGTTATGGATTATCCGATTTTTTCGATTAACTGTTCATTACCCGGATAATAGAGGTTCTACTGTAATTACTTTAGCAATAACTGTAGTTATTGACGTGCCCAATGTAGCCACAAGAGAAACTAACATCTCGGAGAAGGGAACTGTTTAACATGTAAGTAACTAATCTAATCTAACCTAACTTCCGGAGAGTGAGGGGTAGCCTGAAGCACAGCTGGATAGAAATCACACAGGAACTATACAAATAGTGGATACAAACAGTATCACTAAAGTAAACGATTATGAAAATATATTTTTTTCTGACTTCAATTACTGTATTTTGTTAAAGGAAGCATAAATCTACCTAGAAATACCAAACATGCCAATGATTAATGTTTATATATACGCACTTCCACCAATCTCCTGCTTGCTTGTAGACTTGATATGCAAGGCCTTCTCCTTCTTCACTTGAATAATCGCTTGTTTTGTGGTGATGTCTTTTCTGCACTGTCTCTTCTTCCACACTATCTGCTGTCATGGCAAGCCTTTCATCTCCTTTTCGTGGCATTGCCCCATTAATAAGCAAGCGACGTTTTGCTTTCTGGCGATCTGATCGCCTGCCGATCTGGTAAATAACACAAGAAGAAAATATTCACTAATCATACTACGAAAATATCTGATAAAGGTACATACAAATATTTGGTACAATCATCACACTTACAGACTCAAGCATTTGGTACCAGTAACACAATTTATTACACATACAATCAATCATTGCTAACTTATTCTTACTGCAGTATTTGCATAGATTAATGGTTATGAGACATCTTACACAGGCCTATGGTTTCTAGAAATTACATTAAATACAAATCGTGTGCTTTATAAAGCAGCCACTCTTGGAACTCACACATAGTGAATGATAAGAGAAAGACCAACAATTATTAAATAAAAAGGTTCTGCATGACTGTGTTGGATGGTAGGTTGCCTGGTAATCATATTCATGTTCAAACACCAAAAACTTCTACCAATTCATTTAAACTGGTATATCCTCACTCTCATCAATATGTTTGTATCAATACAATATAGATACAGGGATAATTTATTTTCTGAACGATGCAATTAATTTGTCACCACTAAGTTACTATCTATTAATGGGATTTTAGTCGCTTCTAACACTATTTTACTATAAACAATAGGCCTATTTACAATTTTTCAGCGATTAATTTAACGGAATTTAAATACTACACTACACTGGCCATCCTACCCCATTATCTTCTGGCTTAGTTGCCTCTTAAGTGATGCCTTATTGGTATTACTTGTGAGGTTCAGACCTGTCTTCAGTTGACTAAATAATAATTATACAATTGTAAAAGATCCATTTCTAGCCTACAATAGACAATAATTTAAAAGAGAGCCCTTTAACAAATGATAAGATTAATTAATAATGCAATTCTTTCTTAATGAATCTTAAATAGAAAAGAAATGTACCTTTTGCTGATCTTCTACTGCATTCTCAATGGAAGAGTCACTTTCATTACCAGTCTTCCTGCGCACGTGTTTGTGTGTTGTGACACTTACTTCACTTGTACGAGATTCGACAACTGAGGTTGTGTTGGATTTCTGACGGCTACCTCCTCTTTGCCTAAAAGATATAAGAAAAAATGGTGTTATAAAGATGACACATACTTCTCATTAGACTATACATTTTACTCATTTAATAACATTATAGCCTACAATTATTATAGGCCTATGCTGGTAATTTGAATAAACTCCAGAACACAGACTGCACCCTTTCCCTCTTCAAAATTTCAACCTTGTGCACACAAAATAAATTATTGGCACTGAAAAGTGCCTTTTCTTAAATATAATGATGCGCATTCAACAAACGCAGACAAATCTGCTCTTTTTAGTATTTTAAGACATAATTTGGTAGGAGCAATCCGTGTTCTAAAATTTTCCCATTTATTTTTGAACGATATAATTAATTTTTCACCAATGTACCTAAAATAACTACCTACTAATAGGATTTTAGTTGCTTCTAACGTTATTTTACTATAAACAAAAATAATCACAACACAGATCACTTGGCATTTCGTAGGGACTAAGTTAATTGCTTACAGATGACTAGACCTCGCCACTTTCATTAAAATACTGAATCATTATTTTCATGAAATAGCCTGTGGTCATGCAACTTCAAAGCATAATAAATCACGCTTCAAGCATCTTTGTCAATCTTTAAATTCTCTTCTCACCATCGGTCTGTTTTTAGTATTAGTTTCAGATGGAAGGCCTATTGCACTATGCACGTGAATATTTTATAATAATTCGTAAGAAAGCGAAGGCGTGGTTGCGTTGTTAGTTTATGACAGCGGAAAGAGATGAAACTGAAGTGAGAAGCTAAGCCTCGGCCGTCTCCTGTCGTCAATTTTGGTTATCAAATAGAAACTTTAACTTGCCACATTAACGAAAAAGACGAACCTGATTATCAGGGACCGTTATTAAACACAGAACAATGCATATCTATGCTGATCTCCCTTAAATAGCCGGTAATAATGTTCCCTATCGCGCAAAATGAAAATGATGCACGAAGAAATTATTTAGGTCAAATCAGTCCATGCATATTAGTAGCACTTACCTTCCTTTTGTCTGTGTATGTGATGTTACATGTTTACTTTCTTCTACACCGTATGTACTTGTACTGTCCCTATCACGACTTGCCCGGATGAATGGAGTATGTGATCTTGACCTACTACTCCTTCGTAAATCCCTGCCGATATCTTCTTCTTCCATTCTCACGTCTCAATTGGCAGGCAGTCACATTTAAAGAATAATACGATGAGAACCAGAGAAGTTCACTGAAACTCTAAACAAACGCTCCAATGTCTTGAAGCAACGCAAATTTTATTAGTCAGCGTTGTGTTTACCCACGCTTTGCATAACAATATGTTCGTTTGCGTAAGAGCAAGGACTACCACTAGTCTATTCCATTTCTATTTAGGTAACTCCCACAAGCACACACCCATGCAAAGAAAACTTCCACACGATCGAGTTAATAATAGCACAATTTTATCTATAAAAAACTAAGTTACAATCCCTATACTTAACAACACAGTTTTAGAGTACATTAATTTCACTGCAATTGTTCCAGCAACTTGAAAATACAGATACAACGTATAAAAAATACATGTCAACAGTAGCTACTGCCCTTGCATCTTGTACGCATTCTAATAATGACGTCACGTTTATAAACGACAATGACGTATAAAATCTGACGGACAAATGACGTACTAGAGCCAAGTTCTTGCGTTATTGATTCTTGCGCCACCTAGTGAACAAAATTCTAATTCAGTCGACATCTAGAGGCTTGGGAAAAAGCGACATATCCATGGCGACATTCTGCTGTTTCAAAACATTCGGAACGACTCAGTGACATGTTTCGGAACACTGTGTCGAATCACGACACATCTTCTGCGAGGCGTTGCGCTGATTCGAAACTGTACAGTACAGAAGATACGACACATGACAGTCTCGCGGTACAGGATTGAGACATGAGTCTCTTGGTGTTTCGAGCTTAAGTAGAACATTTATTAATAATCACATCTAGTTCAAAAATATACCACTGTCACGTCATTTTGAAAAATCACATTTCAAATGTAGTCTTGAGTTTAACCTACTCATATAGAATAAACATGATGATTATTAAACGCTAAATAAGCTATACAAATTAGATTATGATTAACTTTTAACTATATTTTGTGCAATGTATTCGGAATTAAAAAATTGCAAGACACTCAATTAGAAAATACATGAAAAGTTGTAAACAGTAAAGGAAAGAATATAGAGTATTTGAATCTCTAAAAGAGTAATACTCTTAAAAGTATGTCTGGTTACTCTTGCGAACTCAATAAGGCAAATTATTTAAATTTACTTGAAAACCACTTTGATTCTTAAAAAAAAAAAAAAAAAAAAAAAAAAAACTTTCCTGCGGGTGTGAATTAGTTGAAAAAAATCGTGTCCAAAACATAACTCCAGACACAGATAGGGTACCAGTACATATTAGCCAAGAAGAGTCTGAATTATAACAGGCTAGAAGGCTGTGTGATGTAGAGAGTGAAAGTCCTGAAGAGTTTACTAGTTTGAACTCATTGATTTAATAAGAGATTTAGGATTACAAGGAAAAAGCTGAGCTTTTACATTCCAGATTAAAATAAACAAATTTTCTGGCACCAGAACATTTCATTGGTACAGGAGTAGAGCTGAGGAATTTACGCCGTACTCTTCATAAGAGGGTGCCTTAGTACACTGCAGTGATAGTTCTGATTTGATACAAAAGTTTAATGTTCAGTACGAAATGGATGAATGGAGACTTTTATCACTGTCTCCAAAAGAAGTCTGAAAGCAGTAATCAGTGCTTTTGCACGATGGCAACAAGTACTTCATTACCTGTTGGTCATTCAGTACCAGTGGCGTATACTGGTTAAAGGGTTTGGGCTACCACTGACCCTATTATTACACAAAATATATTTTAAAATCCCTATAATAAAATTCCTTACATATTTATGTGAATTCCAGACGTCTTGATTGGGACGAAAATACGTTGATGACTTCGTCCTTGAAATTACAGTTGGGCCACTTGCAAAGTTTCTGTAGAAATGACTTTTCAATGGATATTAGTGCCAAGCCGGATAAACGTTCTTGTGTACGAGTTGATCTACAGTAGGATTTTATTCTCTTCAACGCAGAAAATGTTCTTTCTACCGATGCTGACGTAGCTGGTATTGTCACAATTAATGTTGCCAATTTAAGGACTTCAGGAATAACTTGGTTCAGCTGGTTTTCATATATGGCAGATAATATTTCATGGATAGGTTTGTTCGAAAAATCAAAGACTTCTGCTGAATATATTACACTTAATTCATTTTTCAAACGTACTTGATCAAAGTGACTGTTATAGGACTGAAATAATTTGTTTAGTGCCTCATTCGGGAAGTTTTCTCTATAAGCAGAAAATTTTTGAGAATCTAGATGTGTGAACTGAAGCTTTCCATAACCAGAAAATCTGTCAGTAATTTCCATGTGCATACGTTCTAGTATGATGTAGTACAGCTGCCTGTATTTCAGTTCATCATCTCCTTTTCTTCGCTTTAATGTTGGTTCCATTGTATTGGCTAAAGAATTTTCATTTTCCATATTACTCCATATGGACGGAAACCCACTACGTCTGAACTCGGATATAGTATTTTTTTTTAACTTTGATACCTCTTGCAAGTAGTATGCTATGTCTAGACTTTTTGTCTGAAGAATATTGTAGAGCACATCTGTATGTGCGAACACTCTAGCATAGACTTCAAGAAGAAATATATTCTGAAACTGTGTGAAAAAATTCAAATATCCTTGAGCCTGCACATTTACAGCATCATCCCAGTTTTCTTCAGAGTCATTACAAATTATATTTTTAAAGAAAGCAGTCCGTTTTTCTCTGTATTCCTTTACTGTATTTACAAGCCGAGATGTAAAATTCCATTTAGTTGGTGCTACTTTTGGGAGTTTCTTGTTCATAAATTCCTTGAGTTTTCTTATCTTTTAGGAGATGATGAGAAAAATGCAGCTAAACCCGACAGTGTTTTGAAAAAAATGCGGCATTCTGGAATGGATGAAGTAGTTTGTTGCAAAACTAAATTGAGAACATGGCTGTAACAATGGACAAATAGTGCTTGAGGATACTTTTCTTGAACTTTTGTTTTTAAGCCATTAATATTTCCCGCCATAACTGAAGCACCATTGTATGTCTGTGCAATTAACTTATTGCCGACATTGTATTCTGCTATAACACCTTCCACATGCTGAAACAAAGTAGCAGCAGTTTTGTCCGAACTGACATTTGTGAATCCTATAAACCGTTCTTGAACATTGGCAGTACTGTCGACGTATCTTAAAACAGTGGACAATTGACTCTGATTAGAGCAGTAACTTGTTTCATCAACAATGGCCACAAAAGGTTTTATGTTCTTTATCATAACCCCACTTATAGCAAATATTAAGTCATTCTGAATTGCGAGAGAAGTACCACGAAATACTGTTGAACTCTCAAGATGATTGGCCAGTAAATGGTCAAATTCACTTAAGGAACTTAAATATTCAATATAATTTCCTATATTGTCTGATTCCACACTCTCGTTATGACCCCGAAAAGTCAATTCTTGTTTTCCTAGAAAGCAGACTGTGTTAATAAGTTGCAGTAAAATCTCCCGATTTTATTTTCACAAGAGCATTGTGTTGGTTGATGTGTAGAGCTTTTTGCTTATCTAGCTGTAAATCAATTCTTGTCTTCCCAAAGTTTGCAAAGTTCATGCTACTACAAATATGAGCTTTTGATTTGTCGTATTCTAGGACTGCCGTTCGAAGGGAGTTCATATTAGAAAACCCCTCTTTTGACCACACATTAGTTTCGTGGCTAAATAACAAACATGGCCAGCAAAATAGTTTAGACAGTTTAGAAGTACCACACAACCAATTCCACTTACCATATGATGTTGAAGTGAAATGGCGTGTGTACTCTCGCTGTTTTTCTTTTACGTCCATGGACAAATTTAACTCAGGAGTTGGTTTTTCCATTTTCACAATTTCAACTTTCTCGTTGTTATGTACGACGGTTAAAAGGCACTTTTAATAAACCTTCTATTACACAGTCATTTTCAACACAAACCTCTCCAGAAACTTGTTCTGCCATATTTTTCACAATATCACTTAATTGGGAAATTAAAAACTTAATAATTCACAATTAATATAACTCTTAGATACTCGAACAAATCACAGATTAAAAATAATGCACTGCAAGAACACAATCACATTCAATTGCTAGTGTATTAAGAGTATTGCTCCTTCGCGCTTGCGAAGAAACCGATCACGAGAGCGGCAACTCGCCCGCCTACAGTGCACGATGGAAACAGGAGGGAGCGGGGGGGGGACGGGCAGTTGTGCGAAGGACGTGAGCGAAACGGTCACAGGCTACCTCACGTAGCAAGCGGTTTCTCCAGCAATGCCGCCTTGACAACTTGTTTCTTTTCGAGAGCAGAGAGTGCATATAAATCTAACAATTACTTTAATTTTAATTACTATGGTAAAACTAATAATACAAAATTATTACATTATGTTATATTATTTCTTTTGTAATTTCCTTGGGCTACCGCCGGTAGCCCCGGTAGTCCGCAACAGACGCCCCTGTTCAGTACACCTTAAAGAAACTTATGAGAATCTTGAACTGGATCTCACAAAGATAAAATATAAAGATCATAACTGGTGGAGATCTGAGAGAGTTGTGCATGCTTCTTGGTCAGTAAGCTGGGTATACTAAGTTTCCGTATGTCCTCTGTGAATGGAACAGCAGAGCAAGAAGCAATCATTGGGGACAAAAACACTGACTACAAAGAATATCTCTTGAACCTCACATGAGAGGAAAAGCAACAAACGCAACTACTCCATGAAGAGAAAAAGGAGGTATAAAGCATTTGACTAAATGTAGGTTGTTAATTATGACAAGTTAATAGTTTTTGTAAAATATACGTTTAATATTTGTCACAGGACATGTTTCACTTCATCACTTTTCCATATTAAATTCAATAAAGCTACAATCACATTGCTGAAAGTGCCAATGCATGTTGCGGAAAAATGATACGCGATAGAGAAAATCTGAACTCAGATTTGGATTTAGCACCCCGAGAAACCATAAATGTACTGTAAATTTGTAGAAAAATTTTTATGACCCTTAATTTTGCAGGCATAAATGTACTATAAATTTTTACGACCCTTAATTTTGCAGGCCCGTGTTATGTAAAACACATTTTACGTAAACCAATGTTTAATTTGCAAGCACCCGTGTGACAAGATACATTCTGTTACAAAAAAGCATCACTTTGTTATATTGCATGCTATAAAGCCACAATAATTGTATAGAGTTGTTGAATAGTTCAGTTTTTATAAGCATACTGGTACACAATTTTGAGTAAGAATATTTCCAGGTTCAGATTACACCATTATATCAATTACTATATTTGCTATGTACCATCTCATTGAATTAGTGGTTTCGTCCATAGACATTTTTTTCCTCGTGGATTTTCTGCCGAATTTATCATTCTTTATTTGTGGCAGTTATTGACACAATTCTTTCTTATGACAGAATAATTAGGTTATTGGCTATGTTGTATATTTATCCATAAAAGCTCGAAATTGTTTGCTGTTTAGTTCATTTAGTGAAATGTCAGCAGAAATGAAAGTGTCACACAATTCTTCAAAAAGATGAGATTGTTTCGAAGAAGACTTACCTATTTACAGCTGCAGTCTCTTCTTCTAATCTTGAAGTTGCTCCAGAGCGTTTTATGTTTTGCAGAGTTAACATGCTGCTCCACGGTAAATTTATTCTCTGAAGAGATTTTCATATCAGTCCTCTGATTGAGGTTCCGGCTGATGTGTACATCTATTATCAGGCAGTACATCTCACTTGACGATATATGTCAGGGGAAGAACAATTATTTCTATGCATCTGAAGTCGGATTAGTGTAATATGTAGCTAGCTAGTCAGTGATGTATGCAATGGAGGGGGGAACTGGTCACTCTATCCATTATATCCTGATCTAGTTCCCTCATAAGTGGTGCCTTGCTGGTATCACTTTTGAGGTTCAGACCTGTCTTCGGACAGTCGACTAAACAACAACATAGCTGACAGAATAATATTGAACCATCCATACATGAACATCATCTTTTCACCATAATGGGACACAATATATTTTAATTTGTGTGTTATAATATCTGGTTTAACTTTAGGCGTAATGTTAAATGAAATCACTGAATGGAAATTATAACATCCTAGCAAGTCAAACAGTGCAGGTTTACTTTTGCCAAATAAAGTGAGCTACTCTGTAACATTTTGTAGTAAAAGAAAAAGTCATCCCTATTACAGGCCAAGGAGATCCACATGATAGGAGCAGCTTAAAAAGTTTATTATAAAATAAAAATAAATGTTATGTATGTATTCAGAAGAATAAAATTATATCCTCAATTCTGAAATTATTGTTTACTTTAGCGAAAAATGTTCTTACAAGATTATCTCGAATACTGATTTCAATTTTGTGCATTTTGTTTATAATCAGTTCTACAGGTGATAAAATGATTCGGTATGTGCCGTTATGGAATACCACCACTGGTTTCTATGGCCAGAAAACATACCGTTAGTGAAATATGACATACAGTCACCATAAAGTGCTTTGTAAATCTAAACCACAGCCTTCCGGAACTGTATTCAACGTGTATTTAGACACGTTTATTTGATAAGTCAACCCCTGGAATGCTTACAACGGTAGTATTTCAAGTATATAAGGCTGTGGTCTGTAGCTTGTGGTGGCTACTGTTGCCAATTTAGTGACTATGTCACTTTTGTTGTTGTTGCTCTTTTTATTAATAATTAAGTAAGGCACTTTGAAGCTTTAACATTATTTTAAATAAGTTTCAATGGACATTGAAAATAATCTAGTAAATAACTGAAGTAACTTGAAATTATTTTATTAAGAAATTTAATGTGTTGCGTAAGCTTCAAAGATTCGCGTCACTGACTGCACAGAACAATTTATTGTATACATCATGTATGTGTATGTTGTTAGAGAGGGGGTATGTCTTTTTTAAATCGAGGTATGTCAGGAGAAAATCTTGGGGTAGCATACTACCTCTGGTTTTTTCCCACTTCCTTCACTGATTTGCATCATTAAAAACATAGATACAATAATGTAAAAACTCTTTGTGTGTAATATATCTGTTAATGCACATATAAACAAAGAAACGAGAAAATGAAGTCTGTTAGATAAAATCTAACACGAGAGTTACTGAGTAACAACTATATGTGCGATGATTCCTGGTTAAGAAAGGTTTTCTTTCTAAATTTTTGAGAAAAGTACCAATAAGTTAATTAGAAGAGAGAAAAAAGAGGGTAAGAGTAGAAGGATAAGAGAAAAAGAGAGATGAGGGGAAAGAGAGGGAGTGAGAACAGAATATTTAATTTACATTGTCAATTATGTAATATTAACTTACTCTGAAGGTACAATATTTCATTACTTATATTTTAAACAATATAAGTAAGTATACAATAATTATTTATAATAAGATGTAATACTGATATAAAAGAACACTACAATCGCACTATAACCATATTACATAAATCAATAAAATTATTTATTTCGACTGCAACATACTGTAATAACAGTTCATGCTCTTGAAGTGTTGCTGACACTAAATATTTTTGTGTCACACCTAAAAAAAAAGAAAAGAATGATCAAGACAATACAAACTAACATAAATTAACACGTAAAATACATAATTACTAAAAAAAAAAAAAAAAAATGCACCACACCTTTTCATAGTGTCTAAACTTTATTTTTGGGACCTTCAAATTCACTGCCCAATGACTATATTCCATCTCTTTCTCATAACCAGACATCGGATTCTAGGCCAAATGCCTATTTTGTTTCTTTAGGAGAAAAGTAACAATAATTATTAATATTTGTGTTTCATGGAAATTGAAAGGTATTCAAAGAGTTTTATAGTGCCCTAAAATGCCCTAAAACGGTTATTAGAGCCTAATTTGTTAATATTCGCCTAAAAGTGCCTAACTCACTGTAAAGTTTCGCATTTTACTGTTACTTTTTATAATTTATACATGCATTCACTGCGAAATTTAAGGCATTTAAAAAGTGGAAAGTTTGCTTCACACCGGCCATGAAACCATTGATAAAGGAAACAAAATGTTTTGAATCTCACGACACTCGCAATAGATTTCACCGAATTTAACATGTTTGGAGGCATAAATGCCGACAAAGAACCAACCTTAGTTTTGAAGCAGGCAACAATCACAACATGTGCTGCTACCGATTCAGAGATATACTATACTATAAAAATGACTGTTTTCGGTCTGAAACCGATTAGCTGTACTGCCCTTCAGAGTGTCATAAAATCACAATTTTTGGAGAAAGAGTGTTTTTGAAATATTTATGAAAAGTCGTAAAACTGCGAATTAGTAGGGTAAACCGTTACAAAGTATTTAAAAGAATGGCCCTCCTAGTGTTAACACTACCAGGAAATGCAACAATAAGTGGAACTTTGTATTTTTGTCCAATTGAATCTCAATAACAACGGTTCATTTGAATGCTCGTTAACAGTTGCTCTTTCCCTCACCTTATTTGTGTTGAGAAGTTTTGAGCGGTAGGACGTTTTCCTGTGAAGTTTAACGTGATAATGCCGAAAAATATAAGTGCAAAATCTACATTGATCCGGCAATGGCTAACAGAATATTCAGAATTCACTTATGATGGAAAAATAATATTCTGCAAGATTTGTAGCAAACAGGTATGTAACAATAGTTGAAATATATAAATTCTATTAATTTTAATGAGTAGGCCTATAATATTTATACATTGACTGAGCTATCCTGAGGTATAATTCTTTTTAAGACCACTACACTTTAACCTTTTAAATTCCGATAGTTAAAGTATTTGCAGGTCATTAAAATTTTGATTGTTCGAACCCACTAACTTTGTGATAGAAATACGGCAATACAACAATTAGGATTTTATTTTAATTCAGTTTACTTTACATTTTTAGATTTCGCAAGAAAAGAAGTGCCACCTAAAGAAGCATGTGCAAGGAGCGGCTCATAAGGCTAAAGCTCAGCAGAAAAATCAACTGCAACAAACTTTACTAACACAGCCTACTTCATCCAATCTCAGCAGCAATTTCTATGCTGATTTAACCAGAGCGTTTGTTGCTGCTAACATTCCCTGGAATGCAATTGAAAATCCGGTTTTAAGACAGTTTTTACAAAAATACTGCAAACAAAATATCCCATCTGAGTCGACCCTAAGAAAAAATTACTTAGACAGAATATACAATGAAACTTTAGCGTCCATTCGGGAGGATATAGGCGATTCTTACATATGGGTCTCTGTGGATGAAACCTCAGATCCTATGAATAGGTATATAGCAAATATGGTAGTAGGAAAACTTAGTCCTGATGGACCGATTCCACACCTCGTATGTGTTAAGGAACTTTCGAAAGTGAATAGCCAAGCCATTGCTTATTTTGTAAATAGAGGCCTACAATCTTTATACTCAGGTAATATAGACGATTCTAAAGTTCTGTTGTTTTGTACTGATGCTGCCTCATACATGGTTGCTGCAGCTCCACTTCTTAAAACATTTTATCCCAACCTCACGCATGTAACCTGTCTAGCACATGGCCTTCACAAGGTTTCTGAAACAATCCGGAATGAATTTCCTCTTGTCAATTCGTTTATTTCTAACACAAAAAAATGTTTTTGTAAAGCTCCATCCAGGATTTCAATATTCAGAGAGAACTTTCCAGATATCCCACTCCCACCTCAGCCGGTTGTTACACGATGGGGAACCTGGATTCAGTCAGTGGTGTATTATTCTAAGTATTTTAAAGAAGTGGTCACAGTTATTGATAAAGTACCTGAAACTGATAGTGCAGCGTGTGTGAAAGCAGTGAAAGATTGTCTGAATGACTCACGAGTGAAAAACGATATTGCCTACATAACATCAAACTTTTCTTTCATACCTGCAAGCATTGAACAATTAGAACGTGAAAAACAATCTCTTTGTAGCCAAATAGCAATAGTAAAGGAAGCTCAAGTGAACATACATTCTGCTTTGGGCGAAACTGGGAAAAAAGTTAAAAATAAGTGGGACAACGTATTAAATAAGAATGTAGGATTTTCATTGTTGGAAAAAGTATCAAGAGTGATATCGGGGGAAAGTGTAAATGTTCCAGTAAGTATTGATGTTTCTATTGTACCTAATTTAAAATTTGCTCCTCTCACATCAGTTTCGGTTGAAAGAAGTTTTTCTGCTTTCAAAATGATTCTCAGTGACAAAAGGCAAAGGTTAACTGTGGAGAATTTAGAAAAAATTCTGGTGATGTACTGTGCAGATAATTATAATAAAGTCTGAGCATGGAACTGAATTTCAATAACTTAAAATGAGTAATCTTGATATCAATAATCATTATTTCATTAGTTTCAATATATTAAATTTGTGCAGCTCTGTTTATAAATATAATATAGTATTCTTTTTTAATGTTTAAACATACTTTTTTGTGCGTATTTTAGTGTATAACTAAAAATTTCAGTGAAAGAAATAAGTATGGTACCTTGATGTGCCTAAAATGCCTATTTTCATTAAAATAGAGCCTAATTTTACAAATTTTGAGCTTATTTTAGGCGCCTAAAACCGCAATTTTTAGTGCCTAAAAATCCGATGTCTACTCATAACTCAGGAGCCACAACACATCACACTACCCATTCCTAATAAGCACATTTTCTGTCTTTTACGCAACATAAGGTCGTATTTATTTTTTATTTGGAATTTAAAAGTGTGATAGCATTTTGGGGATTAAGTCAACCTATACAAGTTTATACTTGCCTCTGGCTGCCTGTTGATTTCCTGTAGTTGTCATGCTCAGGGGGAAAAAATTAATAGGTCACGTCCTAAGAATCCTATTGGATTTGCTACGTATTTTTAATGTATTTGTTTACGAAGTTGCATATTGTGTGTGTTATTCTTATTTTTATCCCATAAACACATCTATTACTACTGCGTGGGGAAATTCTTTAACATAGTGATTTTTAGAAACATAAATAAATATTAAGAAAAAAATAAAAATTATTATTTCATTTCAATTGTTGTTGTTTTCTAATGCCAGGCGTTTGACAAAGTCATTTGATCTCTTGCACTCCAATATTTTTCAAAGATATTATCATGACCAGCCACTGAAGCACAGATTTTGAGGTGTTCCGAATCCATTTCTTGGTTTGAGTTGCACAATGGGCAGTTAGGGGACTGATATATTCCAATTCTATGCAGGTGTTTAGCCAAACAATCATAGCCTGTTGCCAATCTAAATGCAGCTACAGACGATTTTCGTGGTAAGTCGGAATTAACTGTGGATTTTGATGCAGAGAGTTCCATTTTTTCCCTTGGGATTGAGTTATCAAATTTTGTTTGTTGAAGTCTAAGTATGTAGATTTAATAAATATCTTCACAGAGTAATACGTAGATTTAGTAACAGGTCTGTAAGTAGCAGTGCTGCCCTTCTTTGCTAAAGCATCTGCATTCTCGTTTCCCAGGATTCCACAATGGGATGGTATCCATTGGAATACAATTCTTTTATTGAGTGATATTAATTGAGAGAGCATTTTAGTTATTTCTGCTGTTTGAGATGAAGGTGTGTGTTTAGAGACAATTGATAGAATAGCTGCTTTGGAGTCTGACAATATAACTGCATTCTTAAATTTATTGATGTGGCATAGAAGATTCCTGAGACTTCACTTATTGCAATGATTTCACCATCAAAACTTGTTGTTCCATATCCAAGAGATCTATAAAGTGAGAAGAGATAGCACGTAACACCTGCACCGGCACCTTGTTCTCTGGAGATCAAGGATCCGTCGTTGTATAAATGAAGCCAGTTTTGTGGAGGGTTAGTTGCAGTCGTTGCTAGTTTTGGACAGCAAGGCAGTCTTGTGTAGCAGTGAAGCCAGCTTCGAGACCGGAGTTCGACTTGAGTTGTGTTCGTAACTGTGGGAGCCGGAAGTCCTGAGTTTGAGTGCAGTGGACCGCAGTTGAGGGACCTGAGTTCGAAGTTCAGTGGACTGTCTCTGAAGGTGTGGGGTTCGGGATACTGTGAACTCGAGTGACTGAGCTAGAAGAACTAGCCAAGGCAAACGAACTGTGAACTGAGAACTGACAGTTCTGATTTGTAAATAGTGCTTTGTGAACATTAGTTAAGATTAACAGTACATTGTTGTTTTTCAATAATCCAAGTAATTTGCCATTGTCGTCTGTGGAGTGCAATAACGAATACTGTGTTACTGTGTGGAGTGGAAATCCCATTGTTGACGGGAGTGTTTACATTCAATCATAGAAAGTGATTATTGTCGTAACAATAAAAGTTACATTCTTGTTTTGAAATAAAAGTTACAATATTTTAACACATTAAAATTAAAATTAAAACTTCACGGATACCAAAGCTTAAAATTTTCAATCCAGTTTCTCAAAATTAGCTAACGTGCACTTACACCCCTTTGCTTCTGATTCCCTCAACTAAGAACACATTTTTTTTTTATTCAATGCAGTGGCATTTGACTGGAGTCATTGGCCATACAATGGCGATTAAAACCAAAATGAAAGATAGAAAACAAAATAAAGTGAACAATGAGCAAAGTGAAAATACGAAGAAGGGATGTCAGCACTGCTGCATTCTTTCTTTGGCCTCCCAGTATCTATCCACAAAGCTGACATTGGGGTACAATGATAGACTCACCTCCTCGTGGTGTACCCTGGAAACGTTTATAATAAATGGCTAAGTAGTCTATCACCTAAGCAGAAGAACCAATGGCACCAAAAAACCGCCCTTTTCAGGGTGATTCTTTGAGAACACAAATATTGTATTACAGGAAAAATGAAAATGATTAATTTTAACTCCAGCATATTAAAAGGCAGTTATTTAAAAAAAAAAAAATGTTAAAAAATTATCTAAAAAGAATGACTTTTTTTCCGATTATTCTGAGATTTTATGTATACAACTTTTAACAACTGCTCGTCTTTAATTAAACCAAAAGAATTTACCATGATGAAAGAGTGGCATGTCGTTTGTCATTGTCAATCAATGTTCTGACACCAACCCAGACCAGTTGGTCGGGAATTCCAGTTCTGATACTGCAAATGAGGATGAGGATGAATGTGATGTATATAGCTAGAGGCAAGGTTGCCTTTATAACCTGTCTTGATAATATAATTTTAATCTTGAGTGGTTTTTAGCACAGGTGCATACAGTATTTGCTAGTATTTTTTTTTTCTGGATTTTGGGATAAAAACAATTGGTGTATGTATTATATTCGATGGTGTACTATATTATATTCGAATAAATACGGTATTTTCGCGTTCTTATATTTTCATGGCAAACCTAATTTCGAGCAAAATTGTATTAGAATGTATAAATGAAGTTACGTACCTCATGTGATATAAAATACGATAGTATAAGTATAAAAAACGTATAAACGAAAATTAACATGGAATGTATAAGAATTTTGCCAGTGCTTCAGAAAAAAATGTATAAATGAAGTTTTACTGTATATGATAAATATAGGTAAATATCAGTACACCTCCACATGCACACAGAACTATATTGTGATAAAACAACAATATTTTCAAGACAGTTATCTTAAATCAGGTTAAGTTGCTATAAATTAAAAAAATTATTGCAAGAAGACAAGATTAATGTACACAAGACTGTGCTTTACCTTATCCGAAGAAGACAACTATAGTAGGTTGCGGAAGAGTCGTACTGCCATATGAACCCACAGTGGAGCATATTTTCTATCAGGCTGTGATAATGTTTCACTAGTAAATGGAGTACTTGAAGCATATAATCGCTCTCTTTCTTCTAAAAGATTCTGTTGCAATTTTGGATTTTTAGTTACTATAGCTATCTGCGTCTCCAAGTCCCGGCAGACAGATCTATTTCCTATTAAAAATTATATTATGAGTATCAAAGAAAAAAACAAGATTTACTTCTGTACAATAGTTATTATGTATCGGAATAAAACTTATCGAAAACATATTATGATATGGTGCAGACACATAAAAAAACACTAAAATTTACAGAATTTGTGTCATGTACTATCATATCACACTTACATATAAAAACTTTAAATACTGTATATGTGCATATTAACCTCTTCCCTTACTATTTATTTTACCAGTTTTGTGAAAAAAAGTGTCATATTTTTTTATTTTCGTAAAGAGGTCATTTAATATTGCAGAATCACTGTACATCACTAATTTTCTTACATACCGTATTTGCTCGCGTAATTTGTGCCCCCGCGTATTTTGCGCATCCTACTTTTTAATGGATTATTTTGAACTTTATTTTTGCTCCGTGTATTTTGCGCACACATTTTACGTACATATTTTTTTCAGTGTAGTAGGGATTACGTACATATTTTTTCAGTGTAGTAGGGATTTTCCTTCCCTACAGTCCATCATAGGTCATTCACCAGCAACTGAAGTACCTGCTTCAGAAAGAAACCCCAAAGTCCCGCTACTTTAACAATGCTTGTCCTTGGTAGAGACAAGTTACCGGTATAGAAAATTAGCCCTACCGTAAATACTTACCTATACATATACTAATTGAGATAAACTCAGAACAGGACCTCTTATTTGAAAAATCCGCATATTTTACGCACCCCAATTTTTCAGTGGCCAAAGTTAATTAAAAAGTGCGCAAATTACGCGAGCAAATACGGTACTTAAAAAATCACTATGAAATAGACAATGGGACTCAAACGAGTTAACTCGGGTTAATAAATTTTGACACATGTTAGCAACTCGAGTTAACTCGGGATAATAAGTGAAGTGGTTAAATATTGTGATTATGATAAGTTGATAACCATGCACTCTACTCTTATTATATATCATTTATTGAAATAACAAAGTATATGCAATATGCAGTTTTTCATCAATAATTAAGTACTATTCGAATTCGCATGCACGCACCCACTCCCTTTTCAGTATATTAAGCCTTGGTGGGTATTCATTTCTACACTCATTAATATACATCCTGGTAACTACTTACCAAAATTAGGAGATCCAACTAAAGTCAGGATGGGCAAGTTCTGGCCCGGCAATGTGTACCATAATCCCTTTGCATGGTAGGTCCAGCCCTTCTTTTGAAATTCTGCCATTTGTATACGTTGTTCCTGACCACTGATTTGCTGTTGTTTGAAGAATGCTGATGCCAACAAAGTGTAGGCTGCTGGAATCCCACCTGCAGGACCTTGTGCACCAAGGAAGCCATTTGCCTGAAACATTGAAAAACAAATTTCTAAAGACTGTTTTGTTTATAAAGCTGAATAACTACTTACAATGATTAGATAAATGTAAATTTTATAAATACTATATTCTCAGTTCTAAGAATAAACATGTAATTATCTCCTTCACTTTTTTATTTTCATAAATCTTTAACATTAAAATATACAGATTTCTATTTCAAGAATCCATTCATTTTATTCAGTGATGACTTTCAACAGTATCATATTTCTACTAAGTTTCTTTAAAATCAACCCAATGACTTAAAATTTATAAGAGACACGCAAATACACGCATACACATAGGCCTCACACTACTCAATACTCACTGTCGGGTGTGCCATTAAGATGTTGAATGATGCAGCAGAATGGTTAATTATGGATATGGTATATTCTTGTGTCAGATTGAAGTATCCAGTAGCAAGATGAATGATGGAGCCTGGTAATGCTGTTTCGAACATTTTCTTTGTCACACAACTGTCCTGATGAAGTCCCAGCTGACCCATCTCCACCAAAGGAAATATCCAAGTGTCCCCTGTACCTAAATTGTATACATATTTACGTTACAATTATTTTTCAGAAAATAATATTATCCTTTTCTCACATTAAATATGAAGGCAAACTCAACTATCTTCAACGACTATTCTTGAATATTTGAACTAAATTCACAGATAAGTAGCTCACAACATTATTTTTGTTCTTTAAAAAACTTTAATGTAAAATATGCAACAATGTTTAAATTATCAAGTCTCATCTCGTTATATAATAATACAAAGACTTCACTTCAAGTTCAATTTTATTTATACACGTAAACTAATGGAAATACGAAAGCCATATGAATCATGTTCTGTATCACTTTTCTGTTTTTGCAAAATTAATAGGATCTACACTCAGTGCTTGTCAGTGGAACTGTTTGAACTGTAACAAACGACTTGCCAACAGACATAATATGATGAGCTATGGACACGAAAACATCCCTTTGCTTTTGTGTGTAAGTGTTCCATGTGGAAGTTTGCTAAAAGCAACTTGTGAACTTCGTCATTTATTGTTCTACCAATACCTTAAATGACCTTGTATTAATTTCTTCCAAGTGGTTTATATAGACTTTAATTGGTATTATTCTCTATGAAAAAAAAAGTGAATGAATTGGAAGAATTTCAAGAAAATCACATACAGACAGGTGCCTACTTAAAATCTTCTTAAATACTGGAAATAACAAAGCCACTGATGATATCAAAGAATTATTGGCTTGATGGAAAAGTTCGAAGCATTTTTTCGCTGTGACAAAAGTTTTTATTTGGGATGAATAGAAGATAGAAATTAATCAGTAATATATTCTCTTACATTATCTATGACTCTGTGCCAATGCTGGAGTAGTTTTTCGATTCCACATCTGAAGAAATCTGCTGGTTTGGAGTGAAAGAAGTCGTCAAGCCAAGTTTGTAAAGCATCTTCATTATCAAAGAAGTTCCCTTGACGACTGCTGGACAGAGAACAAAAAAGGTGAAAAGATCGGGAGAACATGGAGGATGTGGAATCACCTCCCGACCAAACTCCTGAATAATTGCTTTCATCATGTTAGCAGAATGCAGACGTGCATCATCGTGTTGCAACAGCATTTTATGCAGTCTTCCCAGTCGTTTTTCTTCAATTGCGGCCACAAGGCATCTGAGTTACTGGCAATTTTTCCCCTCATGTAATTTTCGAAATTTTAAATATCAGCAAATAAAAGACACTAAAATTGATCAGTTATAATGGGAAAGTGCGATAACCTCACCACGGTGTACCTCCACATCCCTCAACCCGTGGATGTCTGACCTTGAATAATTGTGACAAATCATTTTTTGTCTTCAAGGTCGCCACTCGCATACTGACCTCCCCCAACACCAGCTGAGGGTTGTTAGTAATGGTAATATTCGTTTTGAGTGCCAAATTTTACGATTTTGCCAATGCTGTTTTAGGTTTGACACATGTCTAATTATTTCTCCTAGCTGATGCACTGTGGACACCCTGCATGGATACATCTTCAAACTAGTCTTCAGAATCTTGTGAGATGTACTCTTTGACAAGTGGGTCTGTTGGGACAACGATCTCACAGACTTACTTGGACTCTGGATATTGATACATAATTGTTTCTTCTGAAGTGGAAAGTCTTCCAGATTGGGGTGCATCTTGAATATTTCACCAAACACTTGTCATATTTTTGCACTGCATTATGGTGGGAAATTTATACATATTTAAATTGCTGCGTGAACTTTTGCTGAACAGTTATTGTTGTCATGGCTTCATGAAGAATTATTCCATTTTATTTCTGACATTCCAATAAAGTATGGCTAAATTTGTTTCCTTTTGATGAATATGGTTGAGTTCAGTACAGTGCAGGAGATGGTCAGCATCCACGATGGAATTTGGAGTACAGCATTCACTAGGGTATATCTTCATTCATGCAAGATAGTCATGGCCAATTGTCAGCCTAAAAACTGCCACAATTTCCTTCCTAGGTTTCATCTTGTTGGTTTCCCACAATTCTCGTATACTCTCCCATTTTCTCCCCTTACTTTTGCTGAATATTCTCCATATATTTACCGATTTTACAAAACACATGCTCCATTGTCAATCAACCAAGATAGTTAACCCTGTTAACACTGGTGTACTATGCTGATGTCATTTCCAATGCTCTATCCTGATTGCTTCTATTCCCTAGTGCTTCGACGACCATCAACACCACTGTTGCAGCTGCGTGTCGCCAAGTTCATGCCAAGTGGAGAACCAACAATTCTAACATCACTGTATGCTGTACAGTAGTGGCATAAAAAACAGGATCGACCCTTGTAGCTGATTTCAGAGCCTAGTTCACTCTAGAGCATGATAGACCGGTAAATAAGACTTTCGTGGTTCGAATCCTGCCTGGGAAGAAAACTTTTTTTTGTTCCTTATTCAAATGTATTCCCAATACTTTTCGATTGCTGGTAAAATTCATGTTCTGGGAATAATAAGTTAATTAAGTAATAAAATATCGCTGCAATCGAAAAGTATTGGGAATAAATTTGAATAAGGAACAAAAAAAAAAAAAAAAGGTTCCTTCCCAGGTAGGATTCGAACCACGAAAGTCTTAGTTACCAGTTTATAGTGCTCTGGAGTCAACAAGGCTCTGAAATCAGCTACAAGGGTCGGTCTGGTTTTTTTTGCCACTACTGTACATGCCAGTGCACAGTAATTTTTGGGACAAACTGTATAAAAAGTGGACGTTCAAATATTCATATACTGTAATTACTTCTAATACTTTTTTACTTATTTACCAAGATCGATACTTAAAACTGATAAGATATTAAAATATATCAGTAATTTATAATGAGATTCTCATATTACCTATTTGGCAAATTACCGGTAATTCTAATGTAAAGGGTATAGGTACTGTTTCTCTTCTCGTTAATGAACAGTACTGTATTAGAATATTGACCCAATGAGGTATAGACTTAACAAGTCTCATTTCATTACTTATTTCATTGGTATTAGGGTTTATGAACTTTGCTTCTAAAAATTTATCTTTTACAATGCACTGGTAAGGAGATGAAGTGTTTGGGTTTACATTATTTGTATAAATGCAGTCTCACCAGATATGCCATGGTTTTGCTGTTGTGTCATGGTCGAACTGATGTAACTCCATACTCGATCCTTTGCTGCAGACTTAAACTCTCCTTTCTTTCCTTTGTATGGATGATACTTCCAGCTGGAATGAAGATGGACTTGGTCACCTTGGTCTAACTGAAGTGAAAACTCACTCACTCTCGACACCAGTCCATCATAGAAATCAGCCAAAGGACCACAGTCTTCTATCAGCACATATCGGTCTTGACGATTAGTGAAATAATCATTGCTCAAGTTTGCTCTGTAAGATAAATAACTCTGTAAAATTGAAATGTGCTCTGGAATGACAAATTACAGTAAATTACTACGATGAGGAAGACATACAGGTAGCAAAATAAAATGCCATACAATTTTTAAGATATTACAAATACACTCACCGACAAAAAAACTGGACCACCTAAAGTTTCTCAATTTTTTTTTTATGAGGCGAGAATCAGAAAACCAATTATGAATTGAAGAAAACATTGCTTCCCAGCAAACAGACTCTTCTTTATTATCACTTGTGTTATTATTTTCAACGCCAAACAATGGGTATAATTAAAAGGTGTAAAAACTTACAAATTGTATCAATTTTCTTCCAAATGTTCAACTGATTTCATGGCCACCCAGATGTTGCTAATAGCAGGTATTGCCTCCCCGTGACCGTATGACTGCTACCACTCAGATTCTAGATGACAGTCTGCTCGATGCTATCCATTCTTAATTTAGAACATTTTGGAGCTGTTGTAAGTTGCTGTGAGAAGATAGACGACTTCTAACTCTCTTCCCTGGCATTTCCCACACATGTTCAATAGGGTTTATATCAGGACTTCTTGCTGGCCATGCCATCCTATTCAATCCAACATCATGAAGGAACTCATCCACGATTTTTGCAGCATGCATTAACAGTAACTCTTCACCAATAAGTGGAGCATATGGTACCACATGTTCAATTAGAACTTCTTCGATGTATCTTGGAGCAGTGAAAGCACCTCCATTAATGAAAACAAGTTCTGTGCGAGCTTCATACGAAATGCCATCCCACACCATTACTGATCCACCTTGCAAACTGACACGTGAACTGAAAGTACATGAAGAAAAACGTTCTCCTTCTCTTCTCCACACTCTTTCAGGTCCATCTGGAGACCGTGGACTAAATCTCGATTCATCTGTGAAGAGCACTCGTCGCCACTCTCCCAGATTCCAATTAGCATGATTGTGAGCAAAACATAATCGCTCAACACGATGATGCTGGAGCAATTCTGGGCCTTTAGCTGGTCTTCTAGATTTCAGCCCAGATTCATCCAGATGTTTTCTTACAGTTCTCTCACTCACGCTAACTTGCCTTATTTCCTGGAGGGTTCTTCTAGTCTCAACAACTGTGGAATGGCGATCTCTTAATGTGTTTAGGACAATAAAATGGTCGTCATGATCCGAAGTTACTTGTTTTCTCCCTGAACCAGATCATCTGGAATAACTTCCTGTCTCTCTAAAGCGATGGTACACCGGTTGTATGGTTGATCGAGAAATCCCAAGAACTGCAGCCACATAATGCTGACTATTCCCATCTTCTATCAATGCAACCACTTTTGCTGAATCGGTAGGACTTAGCGACATTTGTATACAATGATGTACTCCAATACTGCCTCAAAAGAGCTTAACAGTCTGTAGACTTCTTCAGTTTGGCTTGAAATGAGTCTGAGAAGTTTAGACAATATTGCAAGAAGAACGAATCTTCTTTTCAGATCATTGTTGGGTATTATGTATTCGGCATTACATTGTTACGTATCACAAAATAAATGAATGATTAAATGAACCTCAGCACACCTACAATCATTTAAAAAATCCTACAATTTTAAAAAATTTTAAAGAAAATGTAGGTGGCCCAATTTTTTGCTGGTGAGTGTATATTACGAAAATTCATGTTATTGATGTGACAGAATAATACAATACAAGTGTTTCTGAGTTAGATGAGGTGAATGAATATTTCCTGTGCTTAGTTTTCTTCTTATTCCTACCAATGTTTGTTCGTCATCTGTTGTAGAAATTTACTATGATATCTATTCTTGCTAAAAAGCTGCATAGAAATAAATCCTATATACGGTGTATTGTGCAAAAGTGCAATAATATATTGCTCTCATTGCATGAACTTAGTACGAATTCTGAACTTATCATTGTTGTGCTAACTTAATATCATCATCTTCATAACTTTCCATACCAACGTTGTTTACCATCAGAGGGAAACAAATATTTAAGTAAATCTCATATCAATAGCTAAAATTAAAAGTTCAAGAAGGACCTATACCAGTGCTGTTTACCTGTGACCTTGACACCTCGAATTCTATTGGACATGAAGTAGTTATTCTCTTTATAATAACACAAGTAGTTACTATCATTATATAAATTTACATATCGTATCCTTAATCAAGTACCATTTTAGAGTCGGATCTGAGAAAAATGAAAAATTATCATGCACCTAATAATGCAATCAAAATGAGGGCATAGTCTGAATCACGGCCAACTAGAAGACTATGACTACGTGATTAATATATAGACAACCTGTGCTATAATGTCACATCCGTTTTCAAATGCACATCAAAGAACAGTTAAAATATATTATTTTCTGGGATAAAAAGATTTTTTGAACAAACCATCCATAACTAGGAATCATAGAATATATTTAAACAATAAAAAACATAATGCACGTTTCCCACTGAGAATGTATTTTTGAAAATATGTATAAAACTCACCCACTTATCAGGAGTGAATCATCAAAAAGGTATACTTTCATGTGCTGAAGACCAAGTACTTCATTATATCGCTCTGGCATCAGTCTGTGCAATAATCCACGCAGCACTGGAGTGTGATATAAAGAAACCTGATGAGAGACCACAAAAAAAAACAGACAAATTAAAATGCTTTACTAATGAAATGCCATTATGAACAAGTTTGGCTTTATTTGTAATGCAAAGAACTCGACTATAATGCCATTCACCTACTTAAACAGCTTGCTTATAACAATGTTTCTACTGCATACCACAATCCACCAATGACATATTTCCTATCATTCTCATCTCCCTTTCCCAGAACATAGGACCACAACAAAGCATTACCAGTATACTACTTTCTGTACACAGTCTTTAACATTCTCAACAGTCCTTATACCTGAATAATTTGCCGGAAAAAGGGCAGATATGCAGCAATGAAAAACTGACCTACGTGCTCTTCTTCCAGCAAATTCCTCAATTGTATTACTAATGTACAAATGGACTATTACTATACAATTAATATTGTAACACGAAATGAGCTGGATTTTCAAGTATCTATTATGGCTATCCAAATCACAATAAGAAATTGCTGTACTGGTAAGGAAAGTCAGTGAAAAACGTTAAACCAATAAATTAAATATTGCACAAGGAAATGTTACATAACCAATTTAAATTATAAAACTGTCAGAAAAAGCGGGTGAAGAAAGAATAATGCTGAAACTGATGAGGAAGAGAAAAAGGAATTGGCTGAGTCACTGTCTGAGAAGAAACTATCTATTGAAGGATGCACTGGAAGGAATGATGAATGGGAGATGAATTTGGGGCAGAAGATATCAAATAATAGACGACATTAAGATATATGGATAAAAAAAAACACACACACAAAACCCTCCCAAGATGCATGAAAAAAAAAAACTGACGTTGAATTACCTGACACAAATCTTTGTACTTATTAAGAAGTGGCAGAAGCATACGACGTGAATTGGGTTCACCTCTGGATCCTCTAGTATGGTCTAATAATACTTTCACCTTCAGTTGATCTCCTGATGCTCTAAGGTTTTCGCTAATTGCAGCTACCTGTAAAGATTACAGATATTCAGAGATCTGAGTAGCTTTGATGACCACTATGTAAAAGTAAACACAATATGATGTTTATCAAGTAGTGGTGGTGGTCATTAAAATAAGTACTGTAACATGACTTCAGTCCAAGAGTAAGCTAGTGCACAAGGAATGGTACATACTCCTTTGTTTCATTATCCATCTACAGTTAGATAATAGTTTTACAATAACTGTATTTTCTTGGTGCAGACACACACTCAAATAAACACACATGCACATGCGCAATAATATTGTTTATATACATTAAAACAGGCTGTTTGATAAAAACAATTTTCACACCAAAAACATAAAAATTTTAAATACCAAACTAAAGAAAAACTATAGGCCTATTTTATTGTTGGAATTTGGAAGAAATTTAGATAATACTGGCAAGCATAGGCTGATAGGAAAATAATTATTGGTGAAAAATTACAGGTACAATATTGGACTCAGCTTTCTGGCGCTGAAGAATGTAAGGATATGTAAGAACCCACTCCAAAGCTATTTCACCATGCCTCTATTCACCAGCTTCTGGAATGGAACTGTGAACTCTACCGACTACATAAAAACAGTCACTCACCATTATATCATAGCAGTTACATCAAGTATGAACCAAATTTATCTTTAGTCATCATACCGACATGAAGGGACAAATAACTTCTGTCATTACAAATTTCTCCACTGCTGTCTTCCCCAATATATATAATTATATAATAATATGTAGTGAAGAAATGGTATTTCCTGTTTCACATCATGAAGAAAACTAAAATCTGTTGCTGGCAGAAGCTGTGATCCACTCAAAGCATTTAATAGTTGCTTGGTAAGCTAGTCAAAACATAAAATTATGAAATAGGCCTACTGTAGGTGTTTTGTTCAATTGATTATTTGGTGCTGTTGTCATAAACATAAGGAGTCACTGTGCTTCACAATAGTAAGTTACACTAAAATATGTGAGTTGTATGAAATACTAGTTCAGTTAGTTATTTTACGATGCTTTTTCAACTGCTATGGTTATATAGCGTTTGAATGAGATGGTGATAATGCCAGTAAAATGAGCCCAGGATCCAGCACTGAAAGTTACCCAGCATTTGCTCTTAATGGATTGAGAGAAAACCCCGAAATAATCCTCAACCAGGATTTGAACCTGGGGCTGCTCGTTTCAAAGTCAGACATGCTAACCGTTACTCCACAGTGATGGGGCAACACTGGTTCATAAATTACCTGATGTTCGAATTTCCAAGTCCACAATATATGGGACACAGATTTTTGTATAATATTATTGTATCTGAAACCAAGAACAAAATTTTTGCAATCATAATATTATTATATGTTCAACCACTTATATTTTCCTATAATGACTACCGTTTATCAATCAACTCCTACTTTTCATGTTGTCAGGGCCAAAAAGCTGAGTCCCTCATAGCAGTTACATTCAAAGACGTTATATGTTACATTAGAGTTTACAAATGTAGTCTAATCTTACCAATTGTTCTTCCAGATGACCAGTTCCCAAATACAAAGATGCTAATGTTATTCGTCGTTTAGCTGTTCGGCACCTCTCCACTACTGTTTTGTAGAATATGTTGGGTTCATGTATTACAGTAACCTAAACAATAATTATTACAAATACGATATAATTTATTTCCTTAGTATTCGCAAAGATTTGCATGCTTGATTCTAATAAGCTACTGCTGATGTTATCATCTTACGTAAGGTTTTACAATTTATCATCGGCTGCAAAAGGGTATCTGTCGGATACAGGGGGGAGAGCCATTAATCCTTCCCATTGAAGGCTTTAAGGAACCAACCTGGACAAATACCCAATGTCCCATCCCTACCTTCCCGTGGTGTAGCTGTTAGTAAGCATAATTTTACGAGCTGAACTAAAGGGAGGTGCTACTCATCCATTACCACTGGTCAGCTTGATGAGTTATTGACTGAATTTGGTATAATTTTCCTCTATCCAATACCTAATTCCCTCTTTACCCTTTCCTATCCAGTCCTCTGACTGAACTCTTACTTTCTTCGACCCTGACGGCATTAGAGCATTCGAGGCCTAGGGGTTCATTTCACTTTCCTTCCTCCTCTTTCTACTTTTCTGTTCCTAGTGCTGACCTGCTATGGCACTAAAATCGTCCTCCAGTGGCTTAAGGAGGGAAAGCTGGTGATCAACAAGATCTCCCAGCTAGGTCCAATGGACCCGTAGACCAACAGCAGGTGTGGTCCTTCAGACATTCTGGAGGTTGTGTGTGAATGAAGTAGCCACCAAAATGTTAAAATATGGTGTTCACTTAAATCGGCTACAACTTGCCATTTAACTCTTTGAAAAATATTGGAGTGCAAGAGGTCAAATGACTTTATTGTCAAACGCCTGGCATTAGAAAACAACAACAACATTTTATCATCATCATCATCATCATCATCATCATCATCTCATATAAGGTTTTAAAATTAACAACAATATTAAATTGTCATCCTAAACCAGTAATGATACAGCAATGACTATAAATACCAATGACTGCTGTTGGTAGAAGAAGTGAACCAAAGAAGGCACAATCTTTAATGTAATTAATGTCTTCTGGTATACTGGTAAATACATGGTCTTACATTCGAGTTGAAAATATTTTCATTATAATAATCGAAACATATACAGAGTAAACCATAAGTAATGTCATTAATTCCAAGAGGTTATTCTTTGAAATATTTCAAGCAAAAAAGTTAAAAGCGATTTTTGCTCGTTTTTGTATTGTATTGTATTGTATTTATTAACATTCCATGGTATTCATACATTGCTTTACAGCTAGAATATGGAACAGGTCAAAAAACTTAATACTATTATAAATGAAATATATATACAGACGAGATTTACAATATAGTCTACTAGTACAACACAAAGTTTTAGTATCAATTTCATGAAGTGTTATTGAATGTCATGAATTCACCTACAGAATAGAAGGCGTGAGAAATTAGGTACTTCTTTAATTTGGCCCTAAATAATCTTATGTTTTGAGTTTCATTTTTTATATCGATAGGGAGGCTATTAAAAATTTTTACTGCCATATAACGCACTCCTTTTTGATAGCACGACAGACTTGCCGATGGAGTATGAAAGTCATTTCTTTGACGTGTATTTATGCTATGAACTGTTGAATTAGTTACAAAGTTTTCACGATTACATACGAGGAAGACTATTAATGAAAAGATATACTGACAAGCCATGGGGATTATTTGTAGTTTTTTGAAAATAGTCCTACAAGATTCCCTAGATTTGGCACCTAATATTATTCTAATTACTATTTTTTGTAATAGAAATATACTGTTACTATCTGTGGAATTTCCCCAGAATATTATTCCAAAACTCATTACTGAGTGGAAGTATGCAAAGTATTGCTTTCTTTTGGAGATAAAAATTGTTTTATATGAAACATTTTAGAACGTGTTTTGGGAAAGCCATTGATTTAATTCCCGACATGATCGTCAGTTTAAGAGAGCAGTGTATTATGATGATAAATGACTGAAAGAATTTTTGTTTTGTCCTTTAAATGTGCAGAAATTTAATCTGGACAAATATAACATTGCAAAATTCCTTTGCAGAACGAAAAGTTACATTTCTTCAGATCAAATTTCTGCACATTTAAAGGACAAAACTAAAATTCTTTCAATAATTTATCATAATACACTGCTCTCTTAAACTGACTTAACATATTGGGAATTAAATCAATGGCTTTCCCAGAACACACTATAAAATGTTTCATATAAAACAATTTTTATCTCGAAAAGAAAACAAAAACGAGCAAAATTGTATATAACTTTTTGGTTTGAAATATCTCAGAGAACACCCACTGGAATTAATGACATTACTTATGGTTCATCCAGAATATATATACTTAAGCATGGCTGATTTATAGCTCAGTAGAACGTCTCATCCAAGAGGGCCACATCTCATCTTTCTCAGGATTTCTCCTCTCCCTGAACTTCACTTCACACATGACATATTGCCATTCGAATCCAACACACTATTGCACAATCCACTTTGTCGAGAGGTGCAGGGCGAATTACAGGAGTATCAAAACATTTCAATTCACATGTATGTTAATTAATTTACTTCCACATAATTAGGCAATCCAAGATTACACCACATGTATGCCAATTTTATCTCTTTGTCTTACTACCCATAATTCCCACTCATTACATCACTGATAACCTCACCTCTTCCAGTGCTCCCTGGACCTCTTGAGGCGACAACATAACAGAAAGAATTCAAATCTAACCAGCATCAGCAATAATGGCCTAGTGAATTGGCTTCAGGCCGGGTTCCATGGTTCATGTCTTCAGGTAGGAATTTATAACAAAAAAAGCAGTAGTATGTAATTCTGTGTTATGATTGCAGGGAACATCACAAAGAAAGAGAAAACTGAATTAAATGGAGTAGATGCAAATGCTATCTAGTAACGAAATATTTAAATTTTACATCTGCTTTCTTCATTTCTTCACAGATGGCTCCCCTCCCACACCCTAAATTCCCCTCTTTCCCCATCACTTATGTGTTTCTTGTGGTGAGTGAACATGCAGTGGTGGTTCACTTCTTCTGAAGAATTACTTAGACCTTTTTATAGATTGTCAGTGCCCAGTCTTAGTGTCGTTCTGTTAGGTAAAAATAGGTCAATGAAGAAAAAAGAGAAACATTTTCTCTTACATTCCTTCAACATAACCTCTAAATAACCACTTACCGGTTAATCACAAAAAAATTGAAATAAAATAAAAGAAAAGAGTACACTTGTGTACACTTGGAAACTGTTAATTTGTATTAGATTGGATTCATCCAATCTCATACAAATTAACAGTTTCCAAATATTTTTCTTGTTGTGACTCCTAAAATATTCAGTACTCTCTTCCCACTAATGTGGACTTTAATTGTTTTCAAACATACAGCAGTTTCATCTCTGCTAGTTCCTTTTGTAACAAAACATTAATGTAAGAATACAAAAATAATTAAGATTACCTTATTTCCATCTACTGGAAAGCAGGGAGCAAATGTGTGTAACCATGTGAAACCAAGGCTATCAAATTCTTGTGAGATCTTTAATTTCTTATGAGCTTCTTGTGAAAAAGTTGAATCTCCATCTGGTGAAATTACGTCCGGTTTTTGCAATATGACACTCAGTCTTCTAAAAACGTCCATTTTAGTTTTTATGCTTATCTTTATTAAATCGCCACCTGAAAACCTTGCATATAGGTACATTATACAGCAATGGGAAGTTTACTCACCATAAAAATAGGTCCATAATTGTTGAAGCATTGAAAGAAAGGGACCACTAAGTACTTATAAGAGGAAGTGAATGGCTTATCCTCGGATTGGAGCAACAGGAGGGCGGACATTATTGCGTTCAGGAACAAGAAAGGATGTATCGTCAACCCTATTATTAGGTCTGAGGCATATTTCTCAACCTGGAAAAGCAGACTATTTATAACCCTACAATACCATATTCTATTTGACAAGTGTCACTTAGGAAGTTTAGAGGTTTTAGGGCTGCTAATGCTAAACTTGCGCTGAGGTAGTTCCCTTCGTACTCCGCTTATACACTTTGTAGATATGAATGTGACAGGTTTGGTTAGTTTAGGCTTTTGTTATGCCTTGCATATACGATCAACTGCATTAAAAAAAATCCCGGAACCAAAATCCCTTACAAATTCAATGATTTTCACTTCCGTCCCCGAAATCACTGAAACTACCTCAGTGCTAGTTTCACTTCTGGTTTTGTATGCATTGTTACTTAACCCATTATTATGGGAAGCTGTTATTTTCCTAAGTAAATTAGGCATTTCAAGATTATTAATGCAATGTATAAAATACGACATTAACCTTTTTGGCCATTTCCAAATGTATTTTTTCATTTTCATAGCAACATTTTAATACAAACACATCCTTAATGGCACAAATGAAATTGATTCTTCTAACATTTGAACCATTTCTGATAAACTTGAATCACTTAAAATGATCATAGCAACCATCTTTTGATACAGTGGGACCAATATTACAATTTGTCGATCCTGTGCTCCTGTGTGTGATCTGTGATTCTGTAATATTCCATTACATGTATTAAAGAGGTAATTAATAATATATGTCTGAGCTATTTTTCGTATGTAATAAATATTAAAATATTTTAAAGCGTTATATAAAATAATTTATTTGAATGAAATTAGGTTTGATAATGTAATGAGCGATTACACTTTATTCTGACAAATCTATGTTTCCGAACTTGTAAAGAATTGACTGCTAGTGCCATCTTCACGTCCAAAAGAACAGACCGTTGGACATTGTATTTCAGCGTTATTTGCTCAGTTAATAAAGACGCTCTTCTTGCTATCATCGAAGAAATGTAATTTGAAAAGACAACTACAAGTCCATCTACACGGTTCAATTTTTCATGCGTTTAAGCATGCAATCTGGGTAGAATATTGAAAGAATCAAGTTGAAAACGAAAGTCCAATTATTATGTATGCAGGTTTTGTGTCTACACGGTGCGCCGTATTGAACATCATCTTCTCTCATATATATATATATATATATATATATATATATATATATATATATATATATAAAATATCAATCCATTACTTAGATCTACTCGATTCTCAAAATTGTGGTTGAACAGCTGCATCTACACGGTTCAATTTTCCATGCGCGTACGCATGCAACCTGCGAAGAATACTGAAAGATTCAAGTTTAAAACGCACGTTCAATTAAGATGCATGAAGATTTTGTGTCTACATGGTGCGCCGTTTTGAACGTTATCTTTACTATCTAAGTATATTAATTAATATTAAATATCAATCTTGCTCATTGCTTGAATATGTAAAGTCGAAAGAAAAGTTAACCGTGTTTTTAAGGCACTCGTATTTGCGATAATCTTCAATAAAGATAATCGTGCTTGCCGTCATTTTCAGTTTAAAAGGTTCATCACCACCAAACAAGAGAATTTTCAGTTTATTCACGACCACCTAAAACATTCAGCTGCTCGCTACATGCTACTGTTGAACGAAATACACACAAAATACCCACCGGTAATTGGTAGCTTTCAATTTCCGCATGCGCTCTCATTTTTAGTGGAAAAAAGCATGCACAATTAAATGCGTTTCGTTCACTCTTGCATGCATTGCTTGAATGCTTAAAGTTGAAATAAAAGTTGAACCGTGTAGATGCACCTTAAAGTTACTAGGGTGACCAGACATACTCTTTTTAAGATATTATACCACAGTCTAGTATTATACAGTAACGAAGCTCAATACGTGAGGAATATGCATCCATAGATAGTTGCTAACCATTAGGATCGCTACTATCACCTCATCACAGACAATGCGAAATAGTACTGCCACAGTCTATTGTCCCTAGTACCCTCAACAACTCAAGCTTCGTGACTGTATATATTAGATTGTGATTATACTCTTTCACAAGTCCAAATATTCCATACCTTTTTCTATCTGAAAATATATCCAATTATACTTTTCTATTTATTTTTGTAACTTTTTACTTATTCTTTAATTGAATGTCTTGTAATTTTTAAATTCTGAATACATTACGCTAAATGTAATTAAAAGTTAATCATAATCTAATCTAAGTTTATTTAGGTGCTTAGGTATGAGCCATTCAGTTAATTTTATTTGGTTAATTCATTGGTCAGACGGCATCAGTTCTACGTACTACGGGATATCCACAAATTATTGAAGCGTTTTCAAAGAATCACTGTTCTGTGAATATATTATCACAAAACTGTAAAGTTACATAGAAAACTCACCATAAGTCCGTAATGAAATGTTAGTGGCGGAAGATCAGAGATGTAGATTATTCAGCAGTATGGACAGTTGCGAGGAATCTATTTCTGAGATACGAAACATGAGACGAATGCTTTAGCAGAGATGTAGAATCATATACATGTTTTTTTTGTTTTACATGTTACAGACAGGGGTGTATTTCAGGCCTGGTGGGCCCTGGCGGCGCCAAGTTACTATTTTTTCGAGGCCGGGTGCCATTAGAGCATCTTCCTGATTTTGTATTTGAATGCAGCTCAGAACAAGTTGTAACCCTCATTTCTCATAAGTTGACTTTTTCTTGAATAATGGTTGTTAATGTCGCTCTATATGTAATGCTTGTAGGCCTACTCGTATTAAAATCAGCACACGTCTGATTGTCAACCTTGCCAAGAAAAAAAATTAAAAGTATATACAGTACAATGTATTTTCCCTCATTTTTTAAGAATTTCGTATTTGCTGGTTACAACCTTGTTCTGGGCGGCTATTCATTTATAAAAAGTAATAATTTATTCATATTTAAACAGCTTCATAGTGAGGTCTACTCCACGGACCTAACAACCTCATTATCTATCTTCGAACCCATGTAATATTTCGTCTGACATTCCATAAGTATTCCTGCGGAAATCGTGATGATTGTTGTTATTATTATTATTATTATTATTATTATTATTATTATTATTATTATTATTATTATTATGAAGACGGCGATGAGGAAAACAACTACTGCAGGTACTATTAACCCAGAGCCGGGCACTTTGCTGTTTTATTTTTTTTCTCTCTCTCTATGAGGCCGGGAGGGGAACATCTCTATGCACCGCGACCTGAGGTCTATTGTGCGCCCCTGGGATGAGTTGTAGCCCAACGACCACACCCACGCCGAACCGATCTAACCCCTAACATCCTAACGACATCCCTCTAAGTCCGTGTACCATACAATTTAAGTGTCATTATCATGCTCAGTCTGGATACATTATTTATCGGCACCAATTTTTATCTCACTTCAAAATTGCTCGTAAATATCTAAAAACACGATTGTAATCCTATTCTATTTTGTCTGTCATTATGTCAGACTATTTATCTATTGTTTCTTGTAAACCTAGATTATTGTATAATTTTATTGTAGTTGTATCTTATTTGTATTCCATGCCCAAGGACTGTTTTGTGCAATGCCAATTAAAATTACTTACTTATGAGCAGGCTTCGGTCCTGGGCACAGAAACGCATTAAGTTCAGAACGCACGGACGATTGTGTTGTGTTGGTCGAGTGGAGTGGGAGATGGAGCGCGCCGTTACTTCGTATCTCAACATGTAAACAGTCCGTCACAGTACGGCACAAAATATATTTCTCCCTGTACAGATGCAGTATATAAGTACATTCCTTGTGTAGACAATAAATGTCTACCACTAGGTAACGTGAGTTGTAACCTTCAATCAGGTGTCCCTACGCCGAAGCCTGTTACACGTACCGCAGCCAAGCAGCAATACACACAACGGTGATGCACATTACGGACCCACCTGTGCTGTTGCAGTCACCCTTCCACACGGGTCATGACGTCATTTATACTCCGTGTACTCTAAACCTCATACTGGTTACTCTGTGTCCTTAGGCCGAAGCCTGCTTATGATTGTTGCCTTATATTGGTGTCACTTATAAGGTTCCAACCTGTATTCGGACAGTTAACTAAACAACAGCAGCATGTGTACTTAAATGCGACAGGCTCATGTCAGTAGATTTACAGGCATGTAAAATTACTCCTGCCGGACAAAATTCCTGGTATAACCTCGGCAGTTGCGAGCGTCGTTAAATAAACCATAATTTAATTTATTTACGTTGCGGTTCTATATTTAGATACGAGTATCGGGAAGTTTATTATGTCTAATATAAAAATATTCACCTATTGTATTTTTATTTATTTATGAATTTTCAAATAAGAATAAGTTACATAATTTGTGTTTTATAAATATTGGACTATGATTCTGAATGGCTTTCTTTATTAAACAGAGAGAACTGGAAGGAGTTTCTGTGGAAATTCCACTTCTGCAATTTTCCTGTTCCTAGTATAAGGAAGACTACTCCTCCTATTAAGAACATTACTCCCGTCATGATGAAGATGAGCTGCCAAGCACGTTCCAAGTCCTGCGGAAAATAGGCTATATTATTTTACACATTAGATAACATAAACTGGCTAGAAAGAATATGCATGTACAAGGTCCGCCAGAGGAAAGGACATATTAAACAGTTGGTTAGTGATTCAAGAATTTATTTATTTTTTTTTTCAAAATGACACACGTGAGATCATAAAGTACATAGTCTGTCATTTATGTTTTGAAAAGGACGCCCTTTAAGTGACTACCACTGAGATGAAACTGTTTTTCGTCAGACATCACAAACTGTCAATAAAGTCTTCTTCTTTATACATGCGATTTAAAATATCCTCAAAAAACGCTCTTCAGTTGAGAATATCGCGATGTTTTAAATGATGTACCACCTGAATTTCATATGGATAAAAATGTAAGCCGCATGAACAGGCGGGTCGGGATCCTAGCGCCATAAATTAAATTGACGAAATTCACGCCCATTAGCTTCACAACTGCTCTTGTAAAAACTTCTAATTGCAAAGCAAGTTGTACACCACTCCACCTTTCCATGATGACTAAATGACACTGTATTGGTAACAGAATGTGTGCGTAGTTTATTGTCCCTAAAACAGTGTTGTGAGAGATGCACACACTAAGATCGCTCGTTCCTCTGCCGGATCCCGTCTTTTATGAATCCATCGGACAACTTACAGTACGATTATTTAGTCCTGACAGTCGCCGGAGATGTGCGCCTGGGTCAGGCGAGTCCATTTAGTTACGCCAAGGGGTGTTTGGGTTAGTTACTCGCTTGCCTTCGGAGCGATCGGATCTCATGCGTGCGGTAGAGCGGTATGTTTCTAGTACAATTAAACTGTACTGCATTCCTTTACCGAACGCTCGGCCTTATCTCTATCCGGAGCTCTCCCCACTACTCCTATTACTTCCCCTCTTTCGCGTCGCTGAGCTGTCAGGACTAAATAATCGGTCTATACATAAAGTAATGAGTAATGACAATGAGAGATCCGAAACACTGAGTGCGGCTATAACTACAGTTCTTGGTGTCATGAAATGCCGATATTTGCGAAAATTATTGTACAAGGTAGAAAAAATAAATGCATATTAATAACGAATATGCTAAAGAATAAAAATACGAAATTTTACTTCTCCAAAAGAATTCAGTTCTTTCATCTTGTATTTTTTTTATAAAAGCATAACATTACCTTTCCTATTCGTTGCCAAATCTAATACCGGTACAAATACAGGGTGGAAGTGAAATAACCTTGCGGATTGAAAGAGACAATAAGGTACACTGAAATAAATAGAAAACATATATTACGTTTTATGATTGAATGCACGGTTAATTAGAAAATTAAGTTTGAAGTTTTAGCAGTCCGACAACATTGTCGCGAACACACGCTTCTCGTGATACAGATGTAAAGGTTCAAAGAACACGGTAAACTCGGTGTGTCTCGCTAGCTGAGCTGTTCTCTGGCGCTGTGTTGCAACCAACTCGCAGCGTGCAATGGCTTGAATTTAGAGGTATTTAAAATTAAATTTACACGAAAACCGTCCACAATATTGAAATACGCCAGAGGGGTAAATTATTCTTTATTAGTTTTCCTATCGATATGGATAAAAATCACGATCCTACTCATAATAGTTACCGAATAAGAGGTTGTTAAATATTTGAGAAAAAACTATTAACTTTGCACCAATACGATATTATATCTTTTTGTTACATACAACCTGAGCTATCCGCTCTGAAAACCTGCAAGGCTATTTCACTTCCACCCTGTATAATCCGATCTTTCATCTTCTATATAGACTATACTTTCAACATCGCAATTTGTGTGAAATATCTATTCGTTTTGTTGACTTATTTTACCTTCGCAAATGTATTTATGTTTTTATACTCACTTGTTTCATAAGAGAATCGCTGATAAGAAATCTGGAGATGACTGACACTAGAAGAGGAAATACACTGACTAATCCATATAGCTGTGCTGAAAACATGAAAATGTTATAAATAAAATTAGAACCATTCATAGCCAAACAATCTCAATCTATCACGAAAACTGTTCATTGTATTTCTCATAGACACAGGACTGTTTTTTTTATCTCATCTCTATTTCCTTCAGGTATTCAATACCTTTTTATGCTTGTAACTAGCGAGAGTTGGGGGTTGAAAATTCCAGTATAACAACGGGAGGATTTAGTGGAAAATCCAAAGATTAGTGTTGCCAGGTACGATGCCACGAAACCGTATTACAGGTAGTTTTCTTTTATTTTTTTTTCTCAATGGACAAATAACGTGTAAATACAAGATTCCACGAAGCAACATTCATAGACGGTACTATTATGCGAGTTAACATAAGAGCGTGGCTCTTACGGTAGTGGCTAGAAACAATTTTGTTTTATAAATTTAATTTTTACTCACTAGCTAGCTAGTTAAATAAATAAATAAATAAATAAATAAATAAATAAATAAATAAATAAATAAATAAATAAATAAATAAATAAATATACATTGAAGTCAGAGAAAGGATAATGCACATTAAATATAAACTCTTCAAAATAGACATTGTGCATGAATTTAGTCCCAAAAAGGTCAAAATATGCAAACATGCACGGACAAAGTACGGTTATGTGGAATCGATAAACCATAAAACGAATATTGTCAAAGTTTGAGAAGTGTAACAAGCGTAGGCTTATATAAAAACATAGGCTACATTTGAATGGAAATTCGGGCTCTATTTATATTTTTTGCTTCCATTTTTACTTTCTCAATATAAATGATACTCGGGAGGAAATTAAACACAGAATAAATATGGGAAATGCCTGTTATTATTCGGTTAAGAAGCTTTTATCATCTAGTCTGCTGTCAAAAAATCTGAAAGTTAGAATTTATAAAACAGTTATATTACCGGTTGTTCTTTATGGTTGTGAAACTTTGACTCTCACTTTGAGAGAGGAACATAGGTTAAGGGTGTTTGAGAATAAAGTGCTTAGGAAAATATTTGGGGCTAAGAGGGATGAAGTTACAGGAGAATGGAGAAAGTTACACAACACAGAACTGCATGCATTGTATTCTTCATCTGACATAATTAGGAACATTAAATCCAGACGTTTGAGATGGGCAGGGCATGTAGCACGTATGGGCGAATCCAGAAATGTATATAGAGTGTTAGTTGGGAGGCCGGAGGGAAAAAGACCTTTAGGGAGGCCGAGACGTAGATGGGAAGATAATATTAAAATGGATTTGAGGGAGGTGGGATATGATGATAGAGAATGGATTAATCTTGCTCAGGATAGGGACCAATGGCGGTCTTATGTGAGGGCGGCAATGAACCTCCGGGTTCCTTAAAAGCCATTTGTAAGTAAGTAAGTAAGTATTTTTACTTTCTCAATATTGAAATATATAGAGAAATATTGTACTAATAATGCAAGAAATGGCTTTGAAATTTTGATGAAGATATACTTCAGCACCCCTCATACCGAAAATGTAACTTTCTGCATGCCATCTGTCTGTCCATTAGAGCGACTTTTATATTGTGTAATTACTTACTTTTGTCTTACCTGCATGATTGGGCGCCATGTCCTGTATGTTGGTCACGTTAGTGACAATGGCGGCTCCCATGAAGCCTAAGGCCAGTGAGTATACGATGAGGCTACTACCGCCTGAATAATAAAGTGATATTAAGAGTGCTCCGGGGACGAAGTGCGCTGAGAAAGACAACATATCAAGAGTTGAAACTCATCAATTAGATGGGAATTACAGTAAGGTTAGGAGTTAGCCAGAAGTGGATGATTCCTCTCATAAAAGTGTATCTACACGGTTCAACTTTTCTTTCAATTTTAAACATTCAAACAATGCGTGCAATAAGGCACCGAATGCATTCAATTGTGCATGCCTTTTCCCACTGAAAAAGATAACGCAAGCTGCAATTGAAAACACAACACTTATTTAGGAAACATTACAATATCCTTCGTAAAGCCTGAACCATTTGGATTTTGTATGAATGAAATTTTAAGTCTTTATGCAACATTCGACAGACACTATTCTTAAAAATCTAAATACAGAGCGATCCAAAATTCGCGCACATTAAAATTATAGTGTCTATATTGAGTAATGCAGTTGGAAAGTGCTATTGACTACTGCTAGATAGCATCATGGGTATTAACAGCAACAAACCTAGACATCATTGTGATGTGTATGTATACACTGACGCTTGCAGTAGTCCTTTGTTTATTGCTCGGCAAACATGTCGTTTTCCCAAGAACAACGAGTTTTCATTGTTGAACATTATTTTTCCAATCGTTCTTATGCACGTGTTGTAGAAGAATTTCGTAGGAATTATCAGGATATGGCAATGCCTAACAATTCGACATAACGAGATTAATCGCCCGTTTTAGGAAATGTGGATCAGCGCTTCTTGACAATGATGAACGTGATTGTTGGTTCCAGCAGGACAGTGCCATATGTCACAATCTAATGAAACCATGCAGTTTTTGCACGAGTTTTTTGGTGAGCGTATCATTTCTCAAGGATTATGGCCTCCACGTTCCCCCGATTTGACGTCTCCAGATTTCTTCCTGTGGGGTTATATTAAAGGAAGGGTGTACAAAAACAGGCCGCACACTCTGGAGGAACTAAAGAGGAATATAACAACGGAGATTTACAATATCAATGTACGCGTGCTCAAAAAAAGTGACCACAAACATGGTAAAAAGAGTTCGTACATACATTACTGAACGGGGCTGCCATTTTCAGCATATGTTGTGAAAAATGATGTAACTCATATGAATATTGATGAAAGTAAACGTAATAAATTCATCTTTATAAATATATGAGAACGTATTATTAAGATGTGCGCGACTTTTGGACCGCTTTGTATCACAGTACCATCTAATGGAGAGCATAAACATTTCGCACAATTATTACAGGATTCCTATGAATCTCCCATCACTTTTTTTTTGTAAACGATCCTGCACGTATGCCATTGCGTAAGAAGTTGTACTGTATTATGATAACAGCACAAGAAGATGAGAGCGAAGTGATGTTCATTAACAAATGATGAAATACTTGTAGAGATAGAAGGAGTACTACAGTATTCTCCTCCGTCCATCCGCCACTTACAGAGTTTTTGATTGTCTACTAATGTCTTCTTAAAAATAAGTCCTTCTGGACTTTTAAATCTGTTTCTCCGTTGTTCAACGCTTCTTTTTCTTATAGGCTTATATAATTTACAAGTTCTTGATGAATGCCATACTCCACTTTCCTTGTTAATAACCGGTATGTACTGTATACTACGGTGATATTAAAATGAACGCCTTATGAAATGTTCCCATACATTTCATTGGAGTGTAGGTTCCAAACACTTCATGCATCATATTGCATCTAATAATTCTGTGATGTTTGATCAGAACATATGAGACGTGTAGTTGCAAAATCAGATACATCACTTTTTTTAATAAGTTAATGTTATATTTCATATCTTCATTCGATTCTACAACCGCCATAGCACTGTTATGCTCCAAAGCCAGATACATCACATGAATTTGTATGATGAAAAATAGTATTGGTTGCAAATCCTAGGTTCCTTGCAAACATTTTTCCTTCATAATGAAAAATTATGTTTTAGTGCTGTATCTAATTTTGCAACTAAACGCCTCATACTAAATCCAAAAATTGTCTGCTTTAGCTGAAAGTGCAGCCCTATACAAAGAAAAAAACAGTTCTCTTTCGTTTGGTATAACTTAGCCGTGATATCTCTATCTAATCATATGTTATTTCATTCAAATTTGTATGTAAACTAGAATTATGATTTGTATAGGAAAAGTGAAAATAAAAATGCTTGTATCTCAAAACAGGTTTTCTTTTTTTTTAAGTTATCATGTTTTGACCAAACACCACAGAATTATACACGTATTATATGGATACTAATTCGTAACCAAAGTGGTAAAAGATACTTACAAAATATGACGAAGACCTTTCTTTTTGTTGTGATGGACAGAATATTATATCTACGCATAAGATCCGTTATAATGCAGAAAATTAGAGCCATTGTAATACGACATATATTCGGAATGGCCGCCTGCCATATTTTCTGGAATGAAAATTTATTTATATCAAGAAAAATTCAAGATTATTTTTGAGAATGCATTTTCGTGTACTTCAGATTATTACTTCTACACTTACACACAAACAACACTGAATATTAATTATACGCAAGAACACATGCGAGGAACGTAGGGTATGTAGTATAAATAAAAATAGTATATTACAAGAACTAATCATAAACAATTAAAACAATCCAGTAAAATATTATGGTAATAACAGCGAATAGGGATTATAAAGAATGGACACTGAACGAATTTTCCTGTGTTTTGTTTCTCTGTGCACCAGCGTATAGTTTCACTTTCAAGCGCTAGAGGTTAGTGTAATCGATCATACGCTAACATAATAATTGAGTATAGAGTTGAGACACAGGATCCAAACATAGCCTACCTTATTGCATAATCCAGTAACGCTTTCCTTCAAATAAATTCAAGTTAACAGCTTTTCCTTATTTCTCAGTGACAAACTAGTTGTAATAATAATATTTTATATTTCAGATATAATAAGTTATATTATAAAATAATATAGGCCTAATACATTATAAAATTAAGTATCGAATTCGTTTAATATTTGTATATAATATAATATAGGTATATGGTTTTACTTCTCATAAGAGTTTTGTTTTTCCATTTTCAGCGCTATCAAATCATTACATATTTTAATTGTTGTTGGGGTCAACGTCTCAACTCTCATTATAAAGGAACTCTAGAGTCTAGACATTACAGTTAATGACGGATTTATTATTTTATGGATCCAATTTATTTTATTTGAGTATATAATGTACCTATATGTATTAATTATGTGTTATATTTCAGCTGTGTCGTCTGTAGCTGGTGTGATGTAAGCGCCAACTCTAGGGAGAAAGCAGAATCTCACGCTCTAGCTGGCTTGAAGGTCATTGAAATCAGTCCGGGTACATCAAAGGTACCGACGCGAAGTGTCCATTCTTTATAATCCCTATTCGCTGATAATAAGGTGCATCTACACGGTTAACTTTTATGCATTCAAGCAATGCATGCAAGATTGAACGAAACGGATTCAATTGTGCATGCCTTTTCCGCTAAAAATGAGAGCGCATGCAGCTATTGAAAGCTACCTATCGCCGATGAGTATCTCATGCGTTATATCTTTCAACAGCAGCATGTAGCGAGCAGCTGATTGGTTTAGGTGACCATGAATAAACTGAAAATTGTTTTGTTTGATGATGGTGGACTTTTAACACTGAAAATGGCGGAAAATACGATTAGCTTTATTAACGATTATCGCAAATACGAGTGTCTATGGAGTGTTTAATCACAGTTTTTAGAATGAAATAGACCTATATTTAATATTTATTAGTTATATTATATACGGAGTGAAGATGACGTTCAACATGGCGAACCATGTAGACACAACATCTGCATGCATCTTAATTGAACGTTCGTTTTCAACTTGATTCTTTCAATATTCTCCCCGGATTGCATGGTTAAATGCATGGAAAACTGAACCGTGTAGATGCATGTATAGTGCACATGAAGAAGAAGCAAAGAACTTAGGATGGGAAAGAAGAGCTCCTACACTACTAGTAGTTTATGAGCCGATGAAACAGGAAGTAACTTAAGTAGTTCTGGGCAAGCGCAAAATACTGGCTAGAGCAGGCTTGGAGAACTGGGTGACAATTGTGGCGTTGCGTCACTCATCGGATACGTCACTCATCCCTTCTTTCCATCCCCGCGTCATTGAATTTGTAGGGAAGGGGATTTGTATTCAGAGTCTGTATATGATTGCGTACGGGCCACAGATACGTCATTCAACGCCGGTGGACTGTAGAGGGGGAACCAACGCTTTCCCCATGCTTTCCATCCCTCTCTCGCTAGTTCTGCATCCCTGGGCTAGAGAGATAGCGAGTATAATGTTAATACAATGAGGGAGAAGGACCAATTATTTCAGGTTCCTTGTAAAAAATGTCGTTTGGTAGTGATGAATTAGCGACATGTTTTCGGAGACAGTGTAATTAAACTTCTCTTGCTGATGATCACGAATCAATTCGTGTTTCGTTAAACTTTCTCACTATAACTGTTAAATTATTCTCAAAACTTTCATAATATTCGTACTTTAAATAATATTATATTGATGACAACACGAATATGAAAGCTGCGAACAAACTTCGAAACTGGAGCTACTATGTGGCAATAAAGTCTCTAATGCACTTGGCAAAATATTGTTTCCGGTTTAGTATCGTCTCAAAGAACGGAATTATAACGAGCTGAATATCCCTCCTTCATTTTGAAACATCTCGCAGTATGTCAGACACTGTGAAAGTCTTTAATCATATTCGAAATAATAAAATGCATTCATTTGAACAACTTATAATCTGATCTACGAGTTGTTACTTGCAAAGAAACAGACGTTTGAGATGGGCAGGGCATGTAGCACGTATGGGCGAATCCAGAAATGCATATAGAGTGTTAGTTGGGAGACCGGAGGGAAAAAGATCTTTAGGGAGGCCGAGACGTAGATGGGAGGATAATATTAAAATGGATTTGAGGGAGGTGGGATATGATGATAGAGACTGGATTAACCTTGCACAGGATAGGGACCGATGGCGGGCTTATGTGAGGGCGGCAATGAACCTTCGGGTTCCTTAAAAGCCATTTGTAAGTAAGTAAGTAAGTAAGTAAGTAAGTAAGTAAAGAAACAGTCGCCTTTATGTCTCGTGTGGATCCAAATAATAATGATGATAATGATGATAATAATAATACTAGACATAATAATAGACCTAATAATAATACTCGTAGACTAATGATAATCATCATCATCATCATCATCATCATCATCATATTCTTGAAAGACTGAGCTCTTGTGTCCGTTCCATCCTTATTATGTAAAGATTGTGAACATTACACATTTACAAGTAGCGGGACTTCCTGGTCAACACGACGCAAGACGATAGTTTAAGGCAGGCCTGCAGAACTGTAGCTCTTGAGAGCGACTGCTTTCCTCCCCTTTCTTACCCCACCCACCTTTTCTACCTGTGCGGTCATGGCGTTCTAGTTACGCTCGGCTGCATCAACATTCATTCTCGCGGCGGAGGTCGATCATCCCCAATAGAAGTGGAGTGAGGCTGACGTCATATTTCCCCTACTTGCGAGTTCTGCAGGCCTGGTGTAAGGTGTTAGGTACAGCTTACAGCAGTTAAACTTTGGAAATATCCAACATTTTTTTCTTCCATTACTGTATCTTGTACAATAATGAAAATTATTATGTGTAAAACACTGTCCTTCTGCTATATGAAAAAAATATTTTTACGATGTAAAAAAATTATTTAAATTCTTTTTAAAAATTCAATTCACTGTGCAGGGATGAAGCGTTTCCCACATAACTAAAAAATTATCCAACATTCTGTGATACAATTTTTTGTGTGTATTTATGCATGTCATATCTGCAATATGATGCAAGATCACTTCTCTACCTTTGATAGATTTTCTGATAAAAATTAAATTAATTTAAAAATGGTCAAATATCAGTATTTTCTACTAGTACAAAAAAAAATTCATTAAGGAATGTAGTTGAAAGAGCATGATATTGTAGAAATGAGTTTCAGCAATAAACTAAAAGATAGAGAACTGAAAAGTTAACAAGTTTATGAATTATAAGGGAAACGCTTCATCACTGCACAGTAAACTACCAACATTTTGAATTTTGACAAAAATATATAAATAATTGTTTTAAATCGTAAAATATTCTTTTCATATAACAGAAGAACAGTGTTTTACACATACCAATTTTTATTATTATACAAGATACAGTAATGGAGGGAAAAATGTTGAATATTTCCAAAAATGTTACTACTGTAAGTTGTACCTAACCCCTTAAGACAAAACAGGACAAGGTAATGGATACCACATGAACATATATTGTAATATAGAACTGCAGAAATCACTACAAATAAGCGACACAATAGAGACGAGCGGTGGGGTGTGATTTGAAGATCTGTGATTTTGTCGCTGTGACATGTTTGTCACTGGTTCCGGCTGTGACTATAGTTCCAAAATCATAGCTCCGAGAAATCGCCATCTCCGAACGATATGTGATTCATAGCGATAGTGAGTGACTGATGTACATATATGACAGTTCCAGAGTCCAGACAACTGCACGTCAGAAGATTAACTTGAAGGACAACATAACTGGGATCTAATTAATTATCGTCCCACTCTAATGGTTAACGTCGGCAACTCTTTAAATCATTAGTAAACATTCTCCTGAGAATATACGCGCCCACACATCGCGAAAACACAGCTCAGAGCGTGTTTGAGCCTATTTAGTATAGTCGCCGCGCTAATCACTATTGTTGATATGACACAGCACCGGTATATCAATTCAATTCTCAGAAGAGTGATAAACATAAACATCTGTCGGCTTGTAAAGGGAAACGTTCACAATATTGCCAAGAATCATCTGAACACAAAAATCACACTGTGGCAGAATCGCTATTATCGGTCACAGTGATTTTCTGGAGCTATCACACTTCGGAGCTGTGACGACAAATTGCTGTCACACACCATCTCTAATTGGGACATGCGCTATTTCCAATATTTTTTTAGTTTCTATATATTATGCTGATTGAAGAGGCTTATTGAAAACTTCGGAAGAGTGCACAGAGCTGAGTAGGGCAGATTTTACAGATTAATCTATGCCCGTTAGATTCTCCCTGGGATCTCAGATACTGACAAATCTCAACGACTTCGCTGTTCCATAGAGAACACACAGTGTCGAAGATAGCTTAATTACGCATTGATTCACTGACTTAGTCTATTATTTAAGTATTTCGGTATTGATATAGAAGATGGAGGCCCGTTGTCGTATTTACTCAACGTCACGAAAATCCACATGTATGTGCTTCCAGTGTCAGGTAAAAAGGTCAAGGCCTAAGGTTAATTCTATAAGGGGTATGAAAAACTTTAAGTACCCTATACGTAAATTGCACAATATTACATCTTACTTGTAATAATCGGAAGTAAAATCTACAATTTTGAATGATATAAAGTCCAAACAGTTAAGATGGCACGGTCATGCAAAAGAATGCAGGAAGACGTGATACTAAGAAGTGTGTTAGAATGGATGCCACAAAGAATGCGTAAGAGAAGATGGCCTACAACTTCGAAGGATAATGTACGTTCGTACAAGCAGCGATGAGGAAATTAAATACAGAAGAGGATCAATGCTATAGCAGAGAGGAACTAAGAAGGGCTACCGGAAGATGTGTTACACATTAAAAACTGACTAATACGAGTAGATTTTATAGCGGCATCAAGTTCATAGTGGCGTCTTTCAGCGGCAATGCAGGCATACTTGCGACCAGTTGTAAATATTATACGTAAATAATAATAATAATAATAATAATAATAATAATAATAATAATAATAATAATACTCTCAGAAGGGAATGCGTAATTAATTCAGCTCTGCGTGATCATTATCGAGATCGAAAAGTAGATTGAGTGTGGTAGCGCGTAGGGGCAGTAGCAATTCAATTAGAATCCAATGGACGTGAATTTCTAATCGAAAGTTATCCTATGCATGATTCTGAAACAACGATCAAACTTTATGAATCACTCTGAATAATGCCATAGGTGCAGTGCAGAGAGAATCAGTATTACATGTAATTAGAGTCATCTACTTAAACACATTGTTTTGACTTACCAATTGAGATCCCAGTATATGACTGAAGTATTTGGGTGTGATGGAAATAAAGATGAATAACCCATTAAACTGAGATGTGTGCAAGCAGAACAACGCCCAAAAGCGTCTCGAAGAAAATACGCTCCCGAAATTGATCATGCTGAACTGAAAAGAGTATGACTGTATAAGATGTTTATTCTTACTATTATTATTAAGAATATGCAGTAGAAATTGAAACTAAGTATTGCCTATAAAAGTGCGAAAAAAATCATACTTTTTAAGCACGAATTTTTTTATAAAATAATGAAACTTCTTTTGTATAGAAACTACTATTGTTCAGAAATCACAAGCGTTGTTATTGTATTTATATTTCAGGAAAGATTATAGGTTACGTTGGCTTGTAAATTACTTTAGTAGTGTAATATGCAGCTAGTCGGAGATGTAGGCAATGGAAGGGGAAAGAAACTGGCCACCCTACCCCATTATCTCCTGGCTTAGTTGCCCCACAAATGGAGCCTTCTTGGTATTACTTGTGAGGTTTAGACCTATCTTCGGACAGTTGATTAAACAACAACCGTATATATGCTCGTAGAATAATAGACTAGCCTATATCCTTGTTCTAAATCATAAAGTTTATTTTCTAAGATATCGAAAACTAAACATACAAAATCTCCAAGCAGAAAATTTCGACATCTAATGGAATAAAATTTGAATTGGATTAGAAAGGCGTCTACAGCATGAGTGTATGGGTTAGTATTTCCTACCGGAATACTGTCCTCAATTTGTTACATACATTTGAGACGTAAAGAATTAAGAAATAAATAGATGCAGAACAATGTTGAAAGGTGATTTTTCATATTTTCTGTCGTGTCTCATTTAAATATTATAATTAAGGCCGTGTCTCAAAACTCAACTCAAGTCTATACTACTTACATGCTAGAACCTAGCTACTAGCCGACTAGTAAACTATACAGCAGGAGCTTTGGATATGTATGCGTGAATCATGGCCTTCTTCACACAATTATTTTTCTAAATACCATAACATTAAAGCACAGCACTCAATTAAGAAGGCAGTGTCCTAATGCAGTTTCATTACCAGTTATATGGAAAAGATAAGAGTCTAAAATATTACATTACTGGTATTTAAAAAATGTTGTTGTTTTCTAATGCCAGGCGTTTGACAATAAAGTCATGTGACCTCTTGCACTCCAATATTTTTCAAAGATATTATCATGGTTAGCCACTGACGCACAGATTTTGAGATGTTCTGAATCCATTTCTTGATTTGAGTTGCACAATGGACAGTTAGGAGACTGATATATTCCAATTCTATGCAGATGCTTGGCCAAACAGTCATGGCCTGTTGCCAATCTAAATGCAGCTACAGATGATTTGCGTGGTAAATCGGGAATCAACTGTGGATTATGATGCAGTGAGTTCCATTTTTTCCCTTGAGATTGTGTTATAAAATTTAAAAAATGTAAATAGTGTACTAACAATGTCAATGTTCAAAGTTAACATGTTATGCTGCAATATATTTACATTCTACTTCCAGGGCATCTTCAGATTTTTAGCTCCAAGTTGCTGATGAGGCATCCATGTTAGTTTAGTCTACAAGTCATCAATCAAGCAAGCATTTTCGTTTACTATTGTCAGTGCATTTCGAACTGGGGGATTAAGGTCAAGCAATGGACTGCATTTACTACGCGTGCTTACCCTATTTCTGGACCATTCTCCTCAACTAAAGTCAGCTAGGACAGCCGGGATTACCAGTGCTTCAATTCATAGTTTTCAGTTTAGTGACTCGTGCATGGTTTTGTACGTTTGTACGTGACCTTGATCCGCCAGTTCGAAATGCACAGAGTATAGCTGCTATGAACTATGTAGCTTTCGAGCGTGACTTTTGACGTCAATCTACCTATTTAGTCAACTATCTACAACTATCTAGTTCAATTCAGCTGTAAATGTAGCTTTGGGACACGTTCTCAGGGTGTCTGTTCAGGATATGGAACTCAAGACGGTAACAACACTGCACTGCATTAAAATCAAGAAACGTAAGCTTAGGCATTCTGATGGACTGTTCAGTATTGTATAACACTTGTGTTGGCTGTGAGATCTTGGAAGTGTCAGCAGATGTGATGATGTTGAAACGCCATCTGGCTTTTTACGTTGTAAACACACAACCATCACATTATATCTAACAGAGGCAAAGGTATAGAAAAGTACAGTACAGAAATAGGGTATTTATTGGACGGGACATGCAGTTCCACCCAAATAGGTTTTTTGTACATCCGTGGTTGAATGAGTTGTGAACCGATTGTTCTGTCTTGCTAAGCCAGTTACACCATCCGCCACAGTACTCATTCTTCGCCCTAATGGTGGTTTGCTATTCCTTACATATCTACATGAGTCGTTATATCTCCACCAGGGATGAGATTCTGAGGGAATTCGATGCCTTTGGTGTATAACTAAATGTGAATAATTAAGGATCTATCATCGCGGCCATCTACTAATCTTTGGATAAACTGCGAGAAACACCCACCCTGGTGGACGATTGATTCGGTGTCGCGCAAACTTAAGTGCAGCCCTATTTTGTAATGGAAGGGGAATTATAGCGAGTGTTGGTGGTATGACGAGGAAAAAGAGAGAACCTCGACACAACATTCCCTTTATGCACCACAATACAACTCCGCCATCGCTGAGATTTGAACTCCAGCTTTCGGTTACCGTAAGCCAAGGCGGCATCTGACAAAGGTAAGTAATGGTGATGTATATTTGAAAAAATTATTGCGAATTGCAACTACATTACTATACTCACTCTACGTTCTATTAACGGGTCCAAATGATAAGTGATATATTTTAATTCCTTCGCTGAAATTCTTGGATGTTCTCTTGGAGTGTTAACAATCATGTAAATCCAGAAGAAGCCCCAGAGAAAGGCGATGGAACCCGTTATATAAAAGGCAACATCATATCTCTGAAATCTGTCTATTATCGCACCACACAGAAGAACCGTGTAAGTAGTGCCTGCCATACTACCTGAATACAAAATATATTACAAAATTAATACATTTGTTTTAAACAATTTAGAAAATCAATGTGTGATATAATAAATTTTAAAATGTTATCAAATTTACTTTAGTTTAAAAAGCAGTATAATTAAATCGTTCTCCTTAAGTACCTTTAGTACTCAAAGCAGGAATAGTTTTCAAAATGCAAAACTGTACCCCTGTGTAGAAAGGACATCCTTGAGGAAAGGCCTATAATTACAGAGCAACATGATTTATTTTGTAAAATGTAAGGTGAACAAATCTTCATTTTATTTTTAAGTACTCAATAATTTCTCTATCACTGTCACATAGGCCTACCTGTTACGAAGATAACTCAATACAGAAAATTGTGAAGATTCTTAGAGTATAGTCGATAGTCGACAATTTTAATTTCCTGACTTGCGGCTTTTATAATTGGTTTCCTATGTTTTAAATTTTACCGATCGAGCTATAAATATTCTATTTTTATGTAATATCTTATTTTTTATTTTTTATTCTATCCTGAATTCTGTACCCTTCTGCCGCTCAGGGGAACTATACTTTTAATACTTAAATACTACTGCATTTTTTAACAGCGACTGAATTTATGAGTATGCCAGTCGATAGCAACAAAGACCCGGTGCGGTGTAGCAAAGCTATGCACACTCAGTACAAAAATACAAACCAACATTTCACTTTTTTCACAAAATGATGTAGAAACGTTTGGAGCAATAAGAGTATTTAGCCTTCAAGAAAATTTTTGCACGGTTCTCAATTCACTCTTATTCGTCAGCTAACATTAGATAACATATCATGACGTGTATTTTTTCCTATAACTAAAAATACACCGTGTCCCGCTTAGAGGGATGAAGAAATATGTGATAATTTCAAGTGCAAAACATAACTTTTTATATAACTTGATGTAAAACTCTCCGAGTTTCGAAAAATGGTCAATGTAACTAGACTAGCACAGCTGCATTTGTAATATTGCGTTGCCTCAGTTCTTCCAAAGAGTCAAATCTATCACGTTGATACACAGCACCCTTCACAAAGCCCCAGAAAAAAATCAAAGAGAGGTCAGGTCGGGTGACCTAAATAGCCACTTAGCCTGGCAAGGGGAATTCATTTTCCTATCAACCTTTGCATCCAAGAAGTCATGCACTGCTTCACAGCAATGGGTGGAGCCCCATATTGCTGAAAAACCGATCCTGGGGAGGGGGGGGGGAGTTAGTCAACAATAAAAATTCTGCAACATGTCCAGATACACATGAACAAGAATGGTCCAGTGACGAAATGCTCTACTCGTCTACTGAATGGCGTCAGACTTGTTTCCGCGTTAAACATTGGTGAGCATGCGCATGAACGGGTAGCTGTTTTTAAACCGTTGTTGCATAAACTTGGACAGTTTCTGCATTTTCTCAGATGTAAATTACAACAATGTCTTTATCTGATTTTAAATGGTGAACATTTCTCGATCCCTCTCAGCGGGACACTGTGTACCTAACTTAACGTATTAAGTTTGTTTGTATCACACGAATACTGTCCATTGCTTATTCACGAACTCTAAAACAAACTAGAAGTAAATTGCCGGTAGTTTATTACTAACGAGTAGAGCTAGGACATGTATCCACTGAAGCTGAAATCAAGTTACCTACTACGCGCATAGTTATGCGTTAAGTTAGGACTGTACAGTCTCTGGTACGATAGCAGTACGTAACGTTGTTTTGCAGTCGCTCCGTCTTTATACTCTAGTGCAGAGGTCTCCAAAAAGCGTATCGTCATTCGTGCTCTCGATGCTGCCTGACGAACATAGTGTGCTGTAAGGCTAGAGAAGGGGAGAGACTCGTACCTCAACAGACGGGAGCGATCAGTGGGGGATCGCGGCAACGGTCTGCTTATGTCAACAAATAATATCATCAAAAGAATAAGAAATATCATACGTTTGTATATTATTTTGACATACTATGAAGCTGGAGCCCCGTCTGTTGCTATAGACACAACCATTTCAAATTCAACCTCTTCTGTTCTATGGTGCCTGGAAAAGATCTTCTCCAATTGTATTCTGTAATTACATTTAGAAGACATTCAGACACAGTAAAATGTTCATTAACTCCTCGGATGAAAATGGCTAGGTGAGCTTTGTCATTTCTATCTGTGCTTTCGTCCAATGCATGTGAGTAAGTTACAAACTGGTTAATTGTGGTTTCGACTTCAGATTCAATTACATTTACAATCTTGAAATTCCTTCTCTGAAGTGTAATTGGAAACAATTTAATTTTCTTAAACTTTGACTTTGTTCTGGACACAGTATTTTAGTAACGTCCTGTATGCATTATCTTACAAATGATGCTTCTGTAAAGGGCTTCATTGGTTTTCCAATGTTCCAAGCTAGAACATAGCTAGCAAGAAGCCTTTTCTGTTTAAGACTGAGGACACGTGTGTGATTTGTGTTTGTATTTTCTTGTTTTATATTTATCAAAATATTTGTTGGCCTATGCATTTCACCCAAAATGAAATGAAAAACATATGTCTGTCATGCGGAACTGAGTGTAAACGTATTGTAATATACTGATTATTACGTATAAACAACAGTTATACAGATAGCCCCAAAATAAATTATTTTCGCATGTCCAACATGCCTGTAATTGTATGATATTCTTTCTGAAGAGTGTAGTATTGTCGTCGCATGTTGAATTTTAACACACGCTTAAGAATTTTCGAACAAATTAAGCATTTCACATTCTCCCCACTAACACAAAAAATTCTCTTCCTATTCATCCTTGAATGTACTACGTCCATGATCAGAAGACATTGTGAAACGGTGGAACACTCCGACCAACACAATGATAATGGCAGTCCGCCACTGCTCTTCGTTTGCGCATAAATATTGAGTACAGTACAGGTGGGGACGGGTGAGGCGGAGCACGCTCATTACGTACTGGCTTCGGTTCCGTTCAGGGGCTTACTCGCGAGTAGGCTTTTGGAGACGTCTGCTCTAGTGTACGGTTACGTGAAATTCAATAATATCATAAATATCACGTGTTGCTACATTAAATACGTTATTGGAGAAATTTGATAGATAAAATTTCATAATGAATTGAGAAAACATTCAATGTCAGTTATATCATGCATAACTCAGAGATTGAAAACGAAAATAGTTAAAGCAAACTGCAATACTGAAGACAACTCTGTCATAAGATCTGCACAATCGCTTGTTTCAAGCAAACTGTAGATTATGAAAATTTGTTATTCATCAAAAACAAATTTGCAGATGTGACAAAGCCATTAAGAATTTAGGAACGATAAATATTCAAATGCCTGCTTCCTTGCAGTTTAGAAAAAAAAAAAAACTTTATTAAACAAACTGATAAGCTTAGAGCAGCTCCTGCCCTGTTACAGAAAAAGTGCAGCTGAATATGAATATCATTTTTGAGAATAATCCTGGCTATACTACAATGGTTCAAATAGGAAATTGTTTGCTAGAAAGTCATAAAACTCCATTAAAGTTTGAACACGATTGACAATATTTTTTTTCCCTCCCATCAGAGGAGAAGCTTCAATTTTGAAATGTTAAAAAAAATACTGTTACTCATTGTAATGCGTTTGACAAACAAAGAGAAGACGACGATACAAATTGATGTCTAGTATATTTTGCATTGCACAAACTATCTTTATTTATCAGATAGAGAGGTACCGTCACTTACCATAACTATGGTCCTGAAACACAACTATGGTCCATTCAAATTTTGTACTCCATAACGTAGTACCTCGTTTATCCATATTTTTGCTGTACTATAGTTTGAAGTCAAGTCACTGCAGCTATCTACGAACGGTCTATGTTACTTCTGCAATGTTCTTTGAATGATTGTGTCGTGGACCATAGTTATGGGAAATGACGGTATCTATATAATTATGTTATAATTTCTTACATCTTAACAATGTAAAATGATTTGTTTTCTGTAGATTATATTTTTTTTCACATCTTTTGCTAATATTTGTACTGTACTGTAGTTAGCTATTTATACACTCCTGTTCCTACTGTTTACAGTCCAGGTTACCTGAATTGAATTTTCAACCACTTCTCCCAGATAAGCTATACTCGCAACGAGATATTTGTCCGGATTCTACTCATGAGATATATGTAAAAAATAATAAACTACTGATTAAAAGTACCAAGTGATACAAACCCAATGTAGTCCAAAGAAATATATTTTTCTCACGAGGTGGTGCCCATCGAGAGAATGTAAACTGCATTGATGGAGATATTGTACCCTGTAAAGAAACGATAGCAACATATAAGATACATACCTATTTTGTAACTATATTTTTTTCGAAGATAAAGCTCTTAAGTCAATACTTTTTGCATTATGTTTATTGTCATGTGAACATACTGAATGTGTAATTATTGAACAGTAAACATTTTGTTAGCTATATTGAATTTAGAACCGGCTGTTCATTCTAAGTACATTGAATTGACAAGTTATTTATAGGAAGAAAGAAAGCAATAACATAGAGACAATTATCATCATCATCACCATCATCGTCATCATTGCCATCGTCGTCGTCATCATCATCATCATCATCATCATCATCATCATCATTTTTGTTCATAACGCCAGCTTTCAAATGTCTTTTGCTGAGACGCATTTTAAATTTTTAAGTACATAATTTTTAGTAGGCCTATACTACCGATCTGAAGGAAAGAGAAGGCTAGATAGACCTGTAAAATGTGTCTGACGATTTATTTCTTTTTGTGTGTCGAAACAAGCCACCAGATATAGAATAATGAAGGATTATGATGATAATAATGATTGTTTTAGTCGGACATTTAACGACGCTGCATCAACTATTAGGTTTTTTAACGTTGATGGAATTGGTGACAGCAATATGGTATTTGGAAAAATGAGGCAGGTCGAGAATTCGCTGTGAATTACCGGACATTTACCTTAAAGTTGGAGAAAACCTCGCAAAAACAAAAATCAGCCCAAGAGGAGAATCAAACCCAGTCCGAGCGAAGTTCCGAATCAGAAGACAAACGCGCTACTGCCTGAGCTACGCCGGTGGCATATGATGATGATAATGATCTTTACATTCAAAAAGGTAAAAAAAACTAAGGGATATGCTACTGGAGCTAAATGACAGCTGTGAACAGTATAGGATGAAGATAAAATGCAAACAAGATGAAGACCATGGTTGTCGGAAGAAAAATAAAGAAGGTAGGCCTAAACATGCGGATACTAAATGAGGCAGTAGAGCAAGTGAACAGCTTCAACTACTTGGGGTGTACAATAAGGAATAAAGCTTTGGTTTTTCTGAACCGACGCATGCGAAATGCGCACCTCGCAGCTATAGAAAACACCCACTATCTCTCGTGTAGTCCAAATTTGTGCGAGACGGGCCTCGGACCTCGCATCTCGCATCTCGCATCTCGCATCTCGCATCTCGCATCTCGCATGCGTCGGTTCAGAAAAATCAAGCTTAACATGAGCTGTTGCCAGGGAGTCAAAAGGAGGATAGTAATGACAAAGGAAACTTTGAATAGAAAAAGGATCCATCTTCTGTGGACCTCTGGAAAAAGAACTGAGGAAGAAACTAGTGAAATGTTTTGTCTGGGGGGAGGGGGCAGAAACATGGACATTACGACGAAGTGAAGAGAAGCCACTAGAAGCATTTGAATGTGAATATGGAAAAGGAAGGAGTGTGTGAAATGGACAGATAGAATAAGAAATGAAGCTGTGTTGAAAAGAGTGGATGAAGAAAGAATGATGTTGAAACTGATCAGGAAGAGGAAAAGGAATTGGTTGAGTTACTGGCTGAGAAGAAACTGCCTACTGAAGGATGTACTGGAAGGAATGATGAACGGAAGAAAAGTTCGAGGCAGAAGAAGATATCAGATGAACATTAAGATATATGGATCATATGCTGAGACAAAGAGGAAGGCATAAAATAGGAAATATTGACGAATGTTGAGTTTGCAGTGAAATACCTGTCTTTGGGCAGAACACTATGTGTGTATGTGTGTATGTATGTACAACTCATGCATTTTGTCAAGACACTCGCGATGCGCAGTAGAGGAACAACGTTTCTGTGTAGGGGGTAGGAGTAGACTCATCCGATCTCGTGCGCAGCTCTGTAGGAAGAGTGGGGGAGTGTCTGGACATAATGCAGGTTCTCTAAGATTTCAATGATTTCTGATTATTCGAATAAGGGAAAGAGAATGTTAAACGAAATAAACATAGCCTATCTGTATAATTGGAGAAGTGATCAGGGAACACTAAATCGCCTCTACATGAATAATTATTTTACTATTCTGTTATAATAGAGCAAGAGGTGTAACTTACGCAGCAGAATCCTTGTATTACTCGACAAAAATTCACCATTTCGATACCGACTTCTGCAGCCACTGGTAATATCAAGTTCGTTAGCCCTGCCATCGATATGCCCAAACCAACAAGATATCGGCATCCGACCTTTTCTGCTAATATGCCTGCAGGAACAACTGTGATGAGTTGGCCGATGTGGAACGCACAAAGGGTTTTCACCTGTTGTTCGTCGTTCCATTCAAAACGTTTGCCATACTGAAACATTCAAAAACAGAATTGCAACTGCACACATTTATCAGTTAAATACATTTTTACAACTTAGTTATATTCAATGTTATAATAATGGTTTATTAATAGTTCTATATGTAGGCCTATACCCGTTAACACGGAAAATGGTCTCTCTCCTGCAGCGTGAATTTGTGTAAGTGTTGTTCAGGTTGACGAGAGATTCACACGGAGAAATACTAAGCATCGAGGTCCAAGAATGACGTATCTATATGTCACGTAACGACATATTCCCTACGAAGTCTTTATAGTTATAACAACACCACAGCCTAGTACTGGGTGTTCATTTCAAAGTGTGTCATGACGTCACTGTTGTGAGTCAGCGATTTGAAGCGAGTTTCAGCTTTTATGTCAGAGAAGTTGCCTATTATTCAAGGCGTTCAATCTGAACTTCAGAACGTGTACGGTATAACTTGAACGTCGTAGCAACAGATGGCGGTCTGTACGGTGTGTGCTACCATAACCTCTCTCGAACTGTATTTTGCGCGGGCAAATCGTACACAGGGTATTTGTTATCATCGGTAACGGCAACATTCCACAACACAAGTCAATCAAATGCTCCGTGTCCATGTTGACTGTCGAAGTTAATGTCAACAAATACGTAAGTAATCGTCTGAACCCCCTCCCCATAAAGAAAAAAACTCACTACAGTACGTGTTTCCAAACAGTTCACATTCCTGCCACTACCGGCAATACCGTACGTATCGGTAAGTACTCTTCAGAATGAACGCCGTACTTGCTAGGCAACTTCTCTGCCACATAGGTAATACGCCTCTGCGGAAGTGTAGGAAGATTGAATTCTCTAGGCTCATCGGCGTACAGCGAGCCATGACACACTTTGAACTTAACACGCAGCATATACAGTCAAGAAGCTTGAGTTGTGAGGGTTCTAGGAACAATAGACTGTGCCAGTACTATTTTGTATTGTCTGTAATGAGGCGATATTAGCGATCCTAGTGGTTAGCAACTATCTATGGATGCATATTTACTACGTATTGAGCTTCGTGACTGTATATACTAGACTGTGTCAACACTGAAACTTACATCTTTATTTTCTGTCGTATTGTGTTTGGCAACCATAGCGACCAAGAGGTTATTGAAATTGGTGGAAATCATGTAGTAGACAGACATTGTAAGGAAGGTCATGATGGCAACAACAAGGCGTCTGGGAATCCTGTCCAGTACACCTGCAAAATAAGTACCATACTTTTCATTTTCTAAGCAGGTAGAAATTTATTTATGTATATTAAATGGAACATGTGAAGTGCATTCAAGTTTATAGTTATGTACAATTATTAAAGTATCACATCACATTTTTGATCGCATTTTAGTGTATTTCTTTAAGAATAAAGTGATATGCAGTGGTATTTCTACCTTTAAGCTTTAAAAATAAATATCGATTCGTCACACGGAACATCACATAGTCACACACATTAATTTCCTAGAAGACGAGGCTTAACGTTATAGCACAGTTCAACTCTTTACCTTACTGGAACATTTTAATAAATTGTAAACAACTCTCTTATATAACAATTGTATTTTACTAGTTTCACAGAATTTTTAGATAATCAATTTATTAGATAATTTTCTTAGTTAAATTTTGCTTCAGACGATGAGTTGTTTCTGGCTTCAAACTTAAATATTGTTCTAATAATAATAATAATAATAATAATAATAATAATAATAATAATAATAATAATAATAATAATAATAATAAACGCGCAAAAAACTTTTCAATAAACATTTCATGCAGTTGTAGAGAAATGGTGAAAGCGTGCTGCATTTAATGGTACAGTACATGATCAGCAGGGCTATGAAAAGATAGCAGTAAAATGTAGTATTGTGATTTACATAATAGTTTGTTTACGGAGGAAGATCACAAACACCTTCACCCTCCGTAGATGAGTGCAGCCAAGTGAAAAGAATTTTAACGAAAGTACTAAGGCGTTCTTAAGTTACGTGTTTAAGTACGTGGTGTTTAAATAAATATGCCGAAACAGAAGTCATGTAATCTCGATAAATTGCGAAGATATGGTTCCGAATATAGTCAAGATGCGTTTCATAATGATAGGGACGAACTTTTCTATATCCTCTGTGAGATAAACATTTCTTCTTATGGGAAGATACATGTGAACAGGAAGAAACACAAACGTCCTCTATAAAAAAAAAGATCTTAAGGTATTTATTAAAGCTGCTGCTCGTGTGCCCATATTTAAAAAACTGTGTTCCGGTGTGTCTATCCCACCATGTCCAGCAGATGTGGATTTTGGTTAAATGTTTGCACTTATTATTTGAGCATTCAGACTCTGTGCAGAACGTGATTCAGTGCTCTTGCAAGTAGGTCGCTTGGGTGGGACCATTATACTACCCAGAATGGAATGGTGTGCATGCCCTAAGGTCCTCCGGGCTAAAAATTCCCTTGGGTGCCGCCTCCGAATTCCTCTATAACCTGGAGAACCCCTTTACCATTCCGTGTAGGCATCACAGCGGTCTCTCAATCCCGCAGCCCATGAGAAGGCCTGAGTCCATTGGACAGTCAATGGTACATAGCAATACCACTAGCAACTAATGACCACATATCACAGCTTCTAAGTTCGTTGGCGACTTGCAGCCGACTCTACAAAGGAGCAAACCCGGAATATGGGAAAGAAACGGAGATGTTGAAAGAGAGGAAGTGTAATCATGGTGGAGAAATAAGTCCGAGACTCAGCGCCTAAAGTTCCCAACAATAAATTCTGCTTCAGTTCGTTGATGGAAAGCCTCGAGGAAAACCTCAACCAGGTAACTTATCCCAACCAGGATTTGAACTCGGCCCGCTCTTTTCACGATGAGACATGCTAACCGTTACACCACAGCGGTGGACTCATTGTAGTTGTGGGGCACACATTGATTTTATTTTAGAAGTCTTTGCTGGGATGTACTGGTAGAGTGCCTGATGTCCTCTGTTTTCTTGATATTGTTAGGGAGATTTTCTTGGTAGGCAGGGTTGTTTTCTTTCTCATAATCATTCAAGGAAGTGCATACTTTAGTAGGATCTTTATTGCCTTCCCTTTCCTGATAAGAGTAAAATGTAACTTTTTTCGGCTTTTAAGTTATGGATGCAGAACTCGTTGATCCAGAATTGCCAGTAATAAAATACTTCCTGCACCGGTAAGCATGGAAGAAGAATGTTCTGCATGTAATCAAAGCATAATGCTACTATTTTCCCCGATTTTTTTTTGCATAGTGATCTTATCGAGTCTATTTTGTTGAAAAATTTGCTAGCTCTTCGCTTATGAACTACGTTTTCAACAAACGCAGATAGATTTGGATTTTCATTAAGATGATGGTCTCTTATTTTGATTCCAAGCTCTTCATATTTTGAACGTACGTCTATTTGGGGACAACCAAAGGACAAATTGAAATTTTCGTTAAATACTTAAGGGAGAATGCGCATTTTACGTGCATTTCACATTCTGAATGATTCTTTAAGAATATTCTGTACGGAGCGGGCCGTAAGTCACGATCGGATATGTTATATGTTAGTTTATGAAATAACAAAATGCTACAAGCTACTTAAAAACGTTATTTATTGAACTCGCTAATATTAATGGATGGAAATATGCAAAAAAAAAAAAAAAAAAACTTACATATGGACCTATTGGTGTCATTGTCAAACATCGAACATTTCGGTATGCGTACCATTATTTTCCATGCACAGTTGGATGCGCCGCCATGTGCGTCTCCTTGCCCGCCTAACCATTTCGGGAGTCCCGTCGCATATCCATATCTCTGTCACTTCATTCATTTATAACGGTGGGCTTATATGCAAGATGACCTGCATTTTTCATCCAACGGCGCAACGAGATTCTTGAGATATGCATTTCCGCCGATCGCGTCCTTGTTGATTTCATCGGTGAACGTTCCAATGATTCATTCAGATGGTCATTGACATCATAGTCGACATATCTTTCGCTGCGTTTTGCATTCAATACAGAGCCTGTTGAAAAGTCTTCTTTTCCAGTTTCCGGAGATTGACCTCACTTGAAGCTGCTTTATTAAAGCCATGAAATAAGTTTTGTCTGATTTTTTCGTGCATTTTGCCAGTTCGTTGTTTCTCATGAACCCACACACTAACGATGAGACGTTTCTCAATCGTACATGTGCTTGTATCCGCCATTGCTTAAGGCTGGTTCACAATAAACCGTAAACGAGAACCAGCACGAGAACGGAAATTGTTTAAAATGTATAATTTAAATGTGAGCATTCACAATTAATAAGAAGCTTGCCGGAGCCCGGGAACGGTAACGTGAGGTTGCCCAAGTTTCAACTTTGCCGTTCTCGTTTCCGATCACAGCCTACTAGATTAATTCTGTTGCCATGATAAAGCCATATTCTTAAATATTCTGTCATAAATTCTGAAGTTGGTTAACCTGTGTCTAGGTTGGCTGGTTTATTCTCATGAGAGAACGTCATTGGTTAATTATACACATATAACAACAGATTGCGTAATATCGATTTTATATATCGTTATTATCATACATATAGATATGCATAGCCATTTCCGTTCTTGGTTTATTGTGAATAAAAAATTTTCACTTTCACGTTCTCCGTTTCCAATTCTCGTTCTAATTCTCGTTCCCGGTTTATTGTGAACCAACCTTTACAATACAAAGTCAACATCGACAACAATAAAGTAATAAACGTGCGCGCCGAAAAAAATCTGGCTTGTAAGCAAAACATAAAGATTCACTCACTCTATCGGAAAAGTGACAAACGTTTGCCACAAACAGTATATGAAGGGGAAAAATATCCCTCTCAGCCTAGGAATAGTTGGTAATTAGTTTTTGCTTGCCACAAATTTTTCATTTCAATATAAACAATATCCATAGTGACTTCTGGCCCACTCTGTACATGATCTTAACATTGAGCCTAGCAGAGAGAAACTTTCTTATGGTATATGAATAATGGACTTGTTTGACAGGAATACTCTCAATAAACAGATCTTGTGACAATTGTCACCTGAATCCTTCCTGAACAAGAGCCGGCTGATTTTGTTCTCTTGTCATTGAGCACTTTTATTCTTACTCTTGAAATAGCAAGGTCCCTCACCTCTCTTTTTGTAAGCATAAATGAATGACTGTTCACGACTAACAGAGGCAGATGATTGCTAATTAACTACCGATAAGCCCACTGCATCAGACAAAACGGAACTTGGGGGGAGAATCAGCTATACGGCAGGTAGGCGTCAGTGCGTACGTCACACAGATCATTTTGAAAACGGCATATCTCTAGGACAGGGTTACAGGACTGGCGATAGAGGGGTGGAAAGCTTGGAAAAAGTGTTGGTTCCCCGCCCACAGAACACTGGGGTTGAATGACGTCACTGTGCCCCGTATGCAATCACATAACACAGACACTGAATACAAATCCCCTCCCCTACCAAGTCAATGACGCGAGGGTAGAAGGAAGGGATGCGTGACGTTTCCGATAAGTGAAACAACACCACAATTGTCGCCCTGTTCTGCAAGCCTGCTCTAGGAGATGACCTGTTTTCTAAATGAAAGCGTGAATGCGACTCTCTTTAAAAGCGTTTTAATGGATGAAGAACGTCCTGTTTTCATATGGAAAATATGATTAGACGCTCTAGGAATGCAAACCCGTAAAGAAGTGATTTTTTTTTAAATTGGAGATGACCCCTTTTCAAAATGACCGATTCAATTAATGTGATAACAGAAATGAGCTAGCTTACGATTAAGAAACATAGAAAATTACACTTTACCTTGTATTGCAGCTATGAACTTAAATTCTGAATAGGGTACATCGCGCTCTAATTCAATATTTTGTGCAGTAGAAATATCTGGTGTTGCCAAGCGTGTTGATTGTATCTGTCTGCCTTCCATCATATGATTTCCTATAAAATAGTAATTTTACAAAGGCTGCGAAGTCACATTCTAGAGTTTCAAGATGATATAAATACTAATACCAATTGAAATAAGGCAAATATACAATTATAATACACTGCTCAAAAGATATAGTCACTATTTAAATTATAAAATAAAATAAATAGGGTATGAGAAAAAAATTACGAGAAAGTAGCTACCGTTAAATAAATATCTTGTTTCTTATACGAAAGTTGGTATCATCACGATTGTTTTGTGTTTCATTGTTGAAGCCATTTGAAAGCATCACATAGCATAAATCCGTGGCGGCATAAATCAGATTGTGCGTTAGGCACTGCCTACTGGATCGCATCTTATGGTTGCGTAATTGCCTGCTCATTCCTCTTTTTTAACATTTTTTTTTTCAAATTCATCAACTTTTTGGATACAATATCGAAATCATGTGATCTCCTGACTGTTCCTAATTATTTATTTTGTACTGAGAGGTAGTTCGTGTATGATCCTGCACTCCCGTCATAACCAGGATGAGCAGCTTTCTTAGCATTGAGTTTCGCGTGGAGCATTATTGTCCAGTTTCGAAGCTAGAGGGAAGCAAGTAACTTGATTACAAACATGATTTATTTAATCGCGACCTATTCTTTTTATGTACCTAATTCAACCCATTTCACTTTGCCATTCAACATTAAAATCGCATAGGTGCACGTACAGTATTTACTATGCTAACTACAAACGCACACATACACAGTACACTTACTAACTTCGTTCACTAACTAATGAATAAATTAAATTTAAATTAAATTGTAGATCAATTTGACTTCTTCCGCATTGCCTTTCATGCATTTCAATATTAAAAATGATGTTAAATTATTGCAATGGAGTGAAACGAAAAAGGGATAGAAAATTTACATTATCTGTTTATTTTTCGTTTTACTCTTTTTCGCGCGATTAATTTGACAATATTTGAGCAAATGTGGTATGTCGTAATTAGTGCTGATAAAAATCGCAACATTTGCTTAAATCATTAATTGAGCCGTTCAGAGCAGAAGTGGTGTAAATCAGAAATGGGTAATGAGGGTTAAAGTAAACATTCTGCAAAGTACAGCGCAAAGAAGCAATTAATACCATATTCAATTTATTTAAACTATTAGTAGTCAGTGGATAGCAAGAAGGACATATTAATTGCTATTATGCGCTGTATTTTACAGAATTTTTACTTTAAACCTCATTGCTCTGAACGGCTCAATTAATTAAGTTAGGAGTAGTTGGTTCTTTTTTCAATACTGGATTGCATTTAATCTTAGAAATAGAATATCACTGGTTAACATACCTGATAAGTTGCATGTTTGAATAGTTCCTTGTAATATAGGATATTACGTATAATAAGTTATTATTATCCTGCCATGGCCTACGCTTGGTGCTCTAAAATAATTTTGCTGCTATGCGACGGGTAACAATTTGTCTGTTAAGCGATTGAATGGACAATAATTAAGTGTTGAAATATAAAAACAAAGAAAGTTTTGTGATACTGGAAAATTTGATTTAAAAATTTTGTAGAAATACACATAAAAGTGGTTTTGGGTTTTCCGTATGTATGCTTATCTATCTGTTTGTGTAGACTATAACGATTTCAAGAATTTTGTTCATATGCAATATCTACGAGTCAATTTATCTGGCAATGATACACATGAAATATAATTTTAATAAAATAAAAAATTAGTGTAATATGTAACTAAACGGGATGTATGCAATGGAGAGGGAAAGGAACTGGCCACCCTAACCCATTATCTCCTGGCCTAATTGCCTCGTAAGTGGTGTCATGTTGGTGTCACTAGTAGGGTTCAGGCCTTTATTCGGATTAAACAACAACAACAACAACAACAACAACATTAAAAAACTGAAAGACCACCGACTACCGAAGGTGGTTGTGAATTATGCGCCATGAGAAAGGAGGAATGTTGCTGGACCTAGAATTTGCTGGATAGATCTTATACAGGATGAAAGGGAACCTATTGCAGTAATTCATGAGGTAATAGATCAAGTCAACGCGAACAAGTTTTGTCAAATAAGTTTTTTGATACGTCAATAGTTTTGAGAATACGAAATGTAACATGTTGCAACGCTGTAACGCTCTTTGTGGTCATTTCTCCGTAGTTGGGTTGAGTATAACCACAGTCTAGTATATACAGTCACGAAGCTCAGTACGTAGGGAATATGTATCCATAGATAGTTGCTAACCACTAGGATCGCTACTATCGCCTCATCACAGACAATTCGAAATATTACCGGCGCAGTCTATTGTTCCTAGTACCCTCAACAACTCAAGCTTCGTGACTGTATATACTAGACTGTGGTATAACTGCAATCATGTAAACAAAAACGTCTCATCAGATACCTTGCGATCAAATTACTGTACCTTCGTAACACTTAACACATTACAATACATTACTGTAAACTTAATTTCTTTCCTAAATTAATTTATTTTTAATTTATTCAAAGATAATATCTTAAATGGAGATTGAGTCACAGAATGTGTATTCGTAATAATGTTATTTTGAGTTTACATCAAATGTAAAGGAATCTGTAATGGAAATAGTTTTGTTTTATAAGAATGTAGATTCTTTACTATTTTGTAATTAGTACGTAAAAAGCAAAGAAATCATCAGATACTGTGAATGTTAAACAGGTTTCACGGCATTAAATTTAGAATTAAAGAGGTTACTGCGTAATAAAGAAGGTCAAAAACGAAATAATTTTGCGTAATTAATTGATTCAATACTTTATTTTTTCATCTAGGCCTACAGTAATTTGATCTAAACGTATCTGATGAGACGTTTTTGTTTACATTCTCCTCTCGCAAGTCTTGCGGAGTGGATGATTACAGTATTCACCCCAACTGCGGAGCAATGATTTCAAGGCGCGTTACAGAATCGGATCACCTTACATTTCGTATTCTCAAAACTATTGGACGTATCAAAAAACTTATTTGAAAAAACTTGTTCGCATTGACTTGATCTATTACGACTGTGAATCAATGTAATAAGTTTCCTTCCATCCTGTCTAAACCTCTGATTCGGAACAGGCATTTGGTCTTAACCTTGTGGCTGATGAAAAAGAAGAAACAATCCATATGAACTGTCTCTTCTAAACATTCATGCAATCTTGAGGAAGGTGAAAGGATTTGGAGTAGAGTTGTTTGAAATCAGAAAAGTTGTAAAAATTCGTTGTATTGTATTATATACATTATAGTTTACAGAAACAAAAGCAAGAAAAGAAACTGTACACATTCTCATGAATACATCTTTGCAATTACTCGTATGTACATTTTCTCATTCTCTCATATTGTAACACACACATTAAACTAAGTAAATATAAATTTAATGTAGAAGCACATTTTGTAATGTCATTATCGCGTAATATGTCACTACTCTTGAGCAACTCATGGTTTAATATTTATAAACTTCAGCAAAGCTGTGTCTAGGTACGACATATTCACAGTTCACAAAATTATTTAAATACGCTCGTATTCAAATTAGAATATTTTACAACTTTCAATTTACACTATCTTCGCTACTCTAATATAATTATTTGTATCAGATTAACATTGCTCATCTGAGAAGTCATCTTGTGTGTAAGGCTACAGGTACACGCCAGTGATTTGAAAGTAGTGATTACTGTAAATAATCTATGATTTTCTTCTGGAGAAAAAAGTGGTGGAACTTTGTGTAGAATATATTATAGCGGAAGGAGAGATGATTGCTGTCCAGTGCACGGGAATTTTGTCGTTTTTAACCTCCTTTCCGCACAACTTTAAGACTTTCAGAGCCTAAGCGGAATTCAAAGAAACATTACCGTATATTAAAAACGTAATGACTAACACATTTCTCGGTTCCATGATCAACAATACAACAAAAGAAAAGAAAAGCACTAGTATATTATAATTATAACGATTTGGAATGGAAGTTATTGCACATTTAAGAAGAAATTAAAGTGAGTATGCTGCAGGTACAGTGCTCTCATTTTACGAGGAAACTTCTATCATTCCGCCGCCGTCCGACTTCCTGCTCTCCCAACCGCAGCATGGGAAGCCAATTCTACAAAACATCCCAGCAGCTAGTTGCTTCTGAGAATTGTATCAGAACGTATGTGTGATTGTTGCTTGTGTATTAGGTAATCGAATGGAAAGTGAAGTATATGAAGAGTTCGCGGGAAAAAAGATGAATGTCACAGTTTTGTTAAGGTTGATGTCATTATCTAATTCATGGATCACTAAGAAATTTAATGTTATTATTTTGAAAAGTGGTAAAAAGGAGAATTATCACCACGAATACAATAACCCTTTCCTTTATTTTCTATAGAAACAGCACTACATCTTGCAGTTATAGACTCAATTAGATCATTATCTAATCCTTAACAGAAATGTGACATTCATCGTTTTTCCCGCGAACTCTTCATATGGTAGGACAGCGAATTTATTTGGTGGAATGTTACATGAAAAAGTCCACCGCTGTGGAGTAACGGTTAGCACGTCTGACCGTGAGACGAGCGGGCTCGGGTTCAAGTCCTGGTTGGGACAAGGTACCGCTTGAGGTTTTTTTCGCGAATTTCCCCTCAGTCTATTAAGAACAAATGCTGGGTAAATTTCGGTGCTGGACCCTGGACTCATTTCGCTAGCGTTATCACCTTCATCTCACTCAGACGCTAGATAACCATAGCAGTTGATAAAGCGCCGTAAAATAAAAAAATAATAAATGAAAAAGATAACTATAGAAGATGCGTTCGCAGATTTGCTCGTAAATATCCTGACTCTAACATTCCTACAAAATCTTGAGTTTCGAAGTTGATGGAAAAGACACGTTTTAACTGAATATAAACTTGAAGATATTCGGGCACGGTTAGAAGCAGCCTAAGTCCCAGAAAATCACTTAATCGTGGACTTATTTTATTCTGTAGTTGCTAAATGTCTTGATTTACCGGTAGTAACGGAACGCGTTCCCTGCCGGTGCAAGCACGACACGCAGGAAAATGTACGCCGGGGTTCCGCTGTAATCTAGTTTCATCGTAAAATGAGAGCACTGTATAAGGAAGGACAAAATGCTTACCTATTTGTAAAAACTAAAAACAATGAAAAACAAAAAAGGTAAGCCTAATTGACAACACTGACATGATTTAGCTGTGTGAAAAGTGAGAGGTTAAAGTATGGCAAGTCCGGCATCATTTACATAACTTAAGGACAGTTAAAAATTAATTAAAAGTCTCACACATCTTCAGGAAGATATTACATTTCTTTCATATATATGCTTTCATTTCTCTCAATCTATTCATGCTATTTCAAGCTAAGATGTACGCAAGTATAAATGGTGAGAATTTCGTGACTTAGTAGTAGTAGTAGTAGTAGTAGTAGTATTTATTCCATATTTATAAACCCTATTTTACATATAGTATATTAGGGTTATATTTTAAACTAATCATAACAAATTGAAATTTACAGACTACCATACAATAAATATACACTTGTAAGAGTGTAACATATATAAATTAATTAGATTAATTTCGTGACTTTGAGAAGTAGTATTTTAATTAAAGACACTTTCAGGTGAAGAGATATTCAATGTCGCAATTGAATGAGAGGGAGAAATAGCATACATTTTTTTTTTCTGGAGATCTCTAACAGGGACAGAGGTTTTTTAAGTGTCGTAAATCAACGACACCGACCTCCTAACCTTATTCCCCGCCAGAACGAAGCCATTCTATGTAATTTTCATCGGCCGAATATGAATCTAAATCCCGTAACTTTGAATCTCCACCTGAGACAACGAAGGACAAATTTAGTGCATACATTTTATCTTTCCACGCTCGCTGACGTAGAGCGGAAGCGGCAGTGCACAGCGCAGCTGCACACTTACAAGCATGGAAAGATAAAATGTATGCATTGTATTTGTATCAAATGATAAATGGATTTGACAGTCGTGGCATCCATGCTGCGCTCAAGTTGCAATTTAACCATTCCGCTCACGAGAATTGATATAGGCTATAAATTAATTTATTTATCAGCTAAAATAAAGCCATTGTTGCATTTGCATGATTAGTATACATGGGAGTTAAAGCTTTGTCTTAAGAATATATTCCGTATAACCTAAGTTGTTTCATAGTTTAAGAAATATTTCAGTAACCTCAATGTTTTATATTGCGGCATGAATCGTGACATTGAGGAATTATAAGAAAGTGTATGTGATTAAAATAATCTAAATTGAAAAGGCACACTGTTCGCTTAGGCATTAAGTCATGTTATACTTTTGCGTCAGAACGATTCCTGAAATGTTCATAGACTGTTTGGATATTAATATCGGTTTATTTAAAAATTTAACTTGAATGGCATTCAAGTTAAATTTTTATTTGTATAGGAACTTTTTGTTACCTGTAATGTCAACTTCTCTCATTTTAAAATCACAATAAACAAACATTCTTCAAAGACTGGACGCCAACAAAAATTGTGAAGAAACACTAGACATTCACACAACCTAGATTAAAGAACGCAAATTTACTCCTATTCGGAATCAATTTAAATATTTATTTTTTCTACAAATTTCTTAAAGGGGTTTGCTCAGTCCCTATTACATTCTTACCGAACGCTTTTTCCAGGGATACAATTCGGGCACAGAGTGATATTGAGCACATGTTCACCGCTGTGGAGTAACGGTTAGCATGTCTGACCGTGAAACGAGAGGGCCCGGGTTCAAATCCTGGATGAAGGAAGTTATCTGAGATTTTTCCGAGGTTTTCCGTCACTCAATCGAAGCAGAATGCTTGGTAACTTTCGGCGTTGGACCTCGGATTCACTTCGCGATCATAATTACTAGACTTCGTGGAATTGCCACGAGAATCGTAAGGTTTACTACGCACGCGGTATAGACTGTATGAGAAGGGGACGTGGAAAGGATAGAGTATGCCTCTAATGTAAACACTGAGCAGTATACTCCGATTACAATAAAACCTGTATCCTGCATTCAAGAAATATAATGAATGATCATTGAAGTAGGAAATGTCTAAACATTTAAATACGCAATTATTTTGTAGTGAGATATATTAACTCTTAAAATTTAATGTAAGATACTCACATCATCCTTGAATATGTGCATTGCACATATTTGAGCGACTGCAAAGTGAACCTCCTCCGATGGTCACTCAAACAGTTTTTATATTGGGAAAATGTACTTTCAACATCACACGATGTAATAGGTGCATATTTGAAGAACGGAAAGTCACTACTTTTTAGTACACCAACTTCAGACGTCTTGTCGTGACCTGATGGTACATCATTTATAATACGAAGTTGTGAATAGGCAGAATTTTTAGCAATAATGTTTCTCAACTTACAATTCACTTTTTTCTGAAATTAGTGAATTGTTATTTTGGATAACGGTTTGTGATACTTTATACACTATATTAAAGGCTTCTGAGAGTTGTATTTTAGACGATTCTAACAGGGTGATGCTTTTGGACACGATATTAAAATTAGAATCAATGAACAGAATATATTCCAATATCTGTTCAGAAGGCAATGATTTTACAGCTGCAACAGCGGAATTGTCTGTGCTATCCAATGCATAAATTACCTCCATTATTTTGCCGTAATATTCTGCATAATAATTAACAGCATCCAACCACGTTTTCCAACGGGTCAAGACTGGCTGCGGGGGTAAGGGTATTCCAGGGGCAATTGTTTGGAACAGCAACACTCTCATAGTAGCATGTTTGATTGAATTCTTGTCTGCACTGAACAAATGTAAAGCTTTGACTATTCCAACCACAGTAATGCAAAAACATGTGCTTACATAGGTATACATTAGCTGTAGCTGCTCTATCTATTTGGACAGGTCACATCTCTAAACACGAACTGCTTATACTACGAGACCGGGAGGTCGCTCACCTCTTCTAACTACCGTACGTCGGCAACCTGATTGCATGCTGCGTGTGGCAATTCAACGAAGTCTAATAATTACACTTCCCCTCTTTCATCATTTCCGTTTCTTTCCTAGGTTTTGGGCTCGCTTCGATGTAGAGTCGGCTGCATGGTAGGATTGGGGCTGAGGGACCACGGTGAGGCCTACGTGGAAAGGTAAAGAGATCATGTAGGCTGCAGAGGAGTTCAGAGGCGACGCGCGAGGGGATCTGTAGCGCGGAGGGGCTTAGGTCAAGCATACCATTCTATCCGGGGTAGTACAATGGGCCCACCCGAGCGGCCCGTGTGCGAGGGCAGGCCTAGTTTGTGCCCTCACCTTAAGGGAGACTAATAAAATAGATATTGAGGACATAATTTGTCGTGCTTTGTCACACGAAACGAAGTCTAGCTCTCTTCTTAAGACTAATGTAAACTGCCGTTATTATACTGTCTAAATTAATGGGACTTCATAATCATTGTGTCGCCATGACAATAGCGTGAAACAACACACAACAAGATATAAATTAAATTCAAATTCGGTAGGCAATATATCTATCTCAGGAACCCCGGCCTATTACTTTGTTGATTACACGCAGTTGGAGACTTTTTTAACACTTAAATTTAATATTTAATTTCATAATAGAATGCCTCATTGACCACAAGTTTTGAAAATATTTCTTTTATAATATCGAGGGCATCACGCCAGAAGTGCGTATGAACAAAAATACAAGTTTACATTAAAGCCATATGGAATGATTATCCTTGTCTACATAACAAGCTACTTTCTTTTATTCCTTTTCATGTCCACTGTAATTTTTGAACGATTTTTTTTTCGAACAGAAATAGGTTCCATTAAAAATTTCAATAACGCAAAATTTGTTGATAGCCCTTCGACATATCGGTCTAATAACAATCATTGTGATATAATATGAACTTAAGTGAAATATTTACCTACTTTCTATGGCATTAAAAGTAATTAACTAATTATCTTTGTTTATTAGATACTTTTGTATTGTTTCTCAACTTTCACTTTATATCATTATCTCGAATCTTCATAAATGTGGATTAGACAAGTAGCTATGATTTTGGGCCATTCATTAAAATTATTACACAAGTCAGAGCCACAAAAATATATTTTGAAGGTGAAGACAAATTAAAATTGGAATAACAACATTGCACTGAACTAAAAATGTGAATAAATGTCGTGTTCTGCTCCGCTGTCAATGTGCACTGCTCCGTAATTCGGGGTATCGAAAAGCTATAAACTCGAAACTACAAGGGTGAGTTATATTCAGAGTACAAATATTTTTCTTCATTTTTCTCACACTGTGTTTGATAAAGTGATGCGTTATCTTATTACCGCACTATACAGGGTGATTCATGAGGATTTACCGTCACTTAGGGTCTTATTTCCGAAGATATTTTGAGCAAAAAAGTCATATAAACATGTGTCCTAATCTCAACATTTTCAGAGTTACACTAATTTGAAGTTGTTTGTAAAATACCATTATTCTTTAGTTTTAAAGGTAAAATAATATTACAGATAAAGATTGAACTATTCAGGAGTATTCTGAAGCTAAAAATGTGCTGTGAATTCCATAGTTGCTTCGTACAGATTTTTTTTTCGATTTTTAACTACAAAATTACATTTTTTACGCATTTATCACAACTGTTACAAATCTCGCCACTCTTGTAAATTCTTCAAGACTGTACATTAATAATAAATAATAATCCGAGGCACCACAGCCCAAGAAGGAACATGACCGACCAGCCGGCTGCTGGCCTCACGTCCACAAGCGAAGCAGAGATGGACGATCATCTAAACACAATGGTGGTATCGTGTGGTTAGCACGATGATCCCCCCAGCCATTATAGCTGGCTTTCGTAACCGGATTTCGCTACCTATCGTAGCTCCCCAAGTGCATCACGATGCTGGGTGGACACCGGTCCCATACACTGGCCGAAATTTTATGAGAAAATTTCTTCTCCCATGAGGATTCGAACCAGCGCGCATTCCGTAACGCGAGTCCTAGACAGATGCCTTAGACCACGACGCTACGGCGCGGGACAAGACTGTACATTAGGATGCATAATTAAACTGTAAGGAATTAAGTTCCTAAAGTCGTATGATTTGTAACAATTTTTGTGATAAGTGCTCAAGAATAATATAATTTTTAGTTACAAATTGAAAAACAAAATCTATGTAAAGCAATTAACAACACATTTTTAGCTTCAGAACACTAGACAATTAAAGAAATGCTACTTTTGAACAGTTAATTCTCTATTTATAATATTCTTTTACCCTTAAAACTAAAGAAAAACGGTATTTTACTAACAACTTCAAATTAGTGTAACTCTGAAAATATTGAGATTAGGACACACGTTTATATGCCATATTTGCTCAGAATATCTTCGCAAATAAGCTCCGTCAGTGGCGGTAAATCCTCGTGAAACACCCTGTATATATACACACTTATTCTTCATGATTTCTCTCTGTATGTTCTATTAACTCTAAGTATAAAACTAATGGAGATTTGTTTTGTTCTAACACTACGGTAGTATGTAATACGACAAAATTTGCCGTATTTTTTCTACGCATTAAAAAATTACCTGAGTTTTACAGTAGTTCGAAACGCTAGGTTACTACGACGCTAGATTACCTAGATAAAGTTTATCTCCCACATCAAACTACCGTACAGCTCCGTATGTAGTGCTACTGAAGTCTAATCTACATTGTAGCCTCCTTCGACGCTCGTGGTTATAATACAGACTCGGCTCATCTTGCGCACGGATGCAATGCTAGTCAGCAACACGTCAGACTCCGTCATGATCCTGGCTTTCAAGCTGCTGCTAGCTCGTGATGTTAAAACCTTGTGTCATGCTCATTTGTAGTCTGGTGTTGGTTTTCCGAAGCTGCATCTACTTCTGCCATCTCTAGCTTTGTGTATTGTTTAATACTGTCGTTTGATGAACTTTGTTTCAGTTCTGAAAAATAAGAGATAAACATGTTTGTTGAACGGAAATTTTAAGAAATACAGTTGTATTGTAATGAAGATAGGAGCGGTCACTATCGTTATCTTGACATACTTCCATACATTTCAAATTGAGGCTAAAGTAATTGGGAACAAATTATCGTAGTTTGTTTTTAAACGTCTTTAATAAGCTTAACATGAAAAAATTTGTACCCAATTTACTCTAAAATAACTTTATCTTTTTACAAGAATTCTCCCCCCCCCCCCTGTTATTTATACTCGCTTTAACATCTTTGGTCATATCGCGAGTTAATCTTTTGGGTGAAATCCGAAGGCCTGTGTACTATTGTTGTGAACTAGATGGCGACTGTACTAGGTATATCGAAAAGTAAAAGTAAAAATAAATTAAGTACCTATTACGTTTTATCAACTTTTTCTTGATTTACTTAAAGTAGTGAGACTGAGATAGTTCAAAGCCACACTTTTAACAAGTATAGTTTTTTGTGGAAGTTCATTTCTTATACAGAGACATCATTTTATTTTTACTTCAATTTTTATTGTACCTGAGTTTTTGAATGTACTTCACTCCCACCCCCTCTACTAGTAAACTTACAACCGTCCTCCACACAGAACCAAGACCGCGTATGCAGTACTGAGTTAGTGAGTATAGTACGTTCCAGAAATATGTTCGCGTTTTCCAGTGACGAAAGAGCTTTCAATATTGAATCATATTTTCGCACAGGTACTGTCGTCCGTTTGCCTACGTCGCATCCCGGTTTCCCCCACCTGCTTCTGTTCGCCCCTCTTAAAGTCTAGTAGCTGGGCTGTCTTAGCTCTTTTCTGAAAACATTAATTTCTGTTAGGAATTGGACGTCTACGTAATATTATATAATTGTTTAAAATAACTTAAATAAAAGGGCCTCGTTAAGTAATTAACTGTCACGTGATTTCTCCCCCCTTTCTACGACCCTGCGACAAAACCACTTGAACGGACAGCAGATATCATTTCTGAGTAATTTTATCTTTTCGGATCGGGCAGAAGTGAAGATTAAATTTACAGTACGTAAGGTACTCTTTTATAGAGTAGGTATAGAATTATTTCAACATGAATTACTCGTAAGAAGGACGAAACTGGTAACTGGAATTACGTACAATAGTCTATAGTGCGATAATATGCACAAAAGAACTGAAGCCTGAAATGAACGGCCACCATTTTCAAAAATGTGTTTAAATATCCGTATTATGATTATTTTTCAATTTAACTTCATTCTCTATATTGTACGCCAAAGTGCTGTATCAGTACAATATACACAGCATAATTAATACGTCCGAATGGATAGTTCAATTCGTGAGTAAAAACACTAAGTGTTAATACAGTACTGTATTTTGATTAAATAAAAACCTAATGAAAATTATCAAACTCAAAATTGCGATATTTCTTAGTTTACGCAAATGGATGAACTACTTTTCTTCCCTCCTATACCTAGTAAAGTGATTTGTATTTTACGGCAGTATCATCGAACTCCAGTCTTGGAAGGGGGAGCAAGCGGTGTTTCCGGTTCTAGACTTTTAATCCAAAGTTATAGGCAGGTTAATATTAAAAATGTCAGTAAAAATAAAATGATGTCCCTGTACATATGGGGAAGCTATTAGTAAACTATTATAAAAATTACTCAACACATGACGTAAGTATTCACTGAAAAATTTATGATACCGCGCCTAATAGCATTGGACTCTAAACCTTTAATACGCTCTCCTGTAAAATTTTGTTTGTGTGGCTTAGGATTATATCATTTTCACCCCTACAAATATATATTTTTTTCATTTTCGTTTAAACTCCCCTGTTGTAGGAGTTACACTCCAGGGTCTGTAGAGGAGGGGATGATTTTCTCTACACACTAGAACCAACCACGTGTGGGCCTCTCCTAGCCTGGGGTCAGAGGAGCGTAGGGGCCTCCACGTAGACACTCACAGGACAGCACTTGAGCGAAGGACACCCATCCATGCCCGAGGCGAGATTCGAACCCACGAACCTTCGGACTGCGCCACCTAAGGGGAGCTCTCTTTAGACCGCGTAGCCATCCGGCATGGATAAATAGATTTTTATTGATTTATAATCTTTTTACTTATTATCTTTCAGTGAGATAAGTTGCAATACAATGTATTGAAAGAGTAACCAGAGTGATACGGATTAAATACACAACTTACAAATTTAATTTTCATGCTATTCGGATTTAATAATGATCATCACAGTCAGCAGTAAACATTGGCTTCATTATTATCAGTAACTGGACTGTTCATCTCTGTCCAGCTGCCTTCTGGATTTTAGTTTACTCTGAGGCCCATTTGTATATACATGGGAAAAAACTTCAATTGCGAATACTACATGATGCAGTAGAGCAAGTGAACAGTTTCAAATATCTGGGGTGTACTTTAAGTAGTAACAAGACCTGCTGCCAGGAAGTTAAAAGGAGGATAGCAATGGCAAAGGAAGCTTTTAATAGAAAAAGAAGCATCTTCTGTGGACCTCTGGAAAAAGAACTAAGGAAGAAACTAGTGAAGTGCTTTGTGTGGAGTTTGGCAATGTATGGGGGCAGAAACATGGACATTACGACGAAGTGAAGAGAAGCGAATAGAAACATTTGAAATGTGGATATGGAGAAGAATGGAGAGTGTGAAATCGTGGGGTTTCTGCAAAAATCCTGTATCGTAACTCCAATTTTGCTGAAAATGGAGTTATTGTTATCTGAATATGTAAAATGTTATGCTCCATCATCTGGGAAAACCCACTTACTCCTGTGAGGTATAGTTTTTCTCAGGTATATTCCCGGCGTCCTTTTGAACTTAAGTCAAGAACTACAACTCCAAAACTTCAACTCCGTTTTTCTCAAAACTTAGAAAAATGGAGTTACAGGATTTTCGCAGAAACCCCACGAAATGGCCATAAAGTTGTGTTTGAAAGAGTGGGTGAAGAAAGAATGATGCTGAAACTGATCAGAAAGAGAAAAAGGAATTGGTTGGATCACTGGCTGAGAAGAAACTGCCTACTGAAGGATGCACTGGAAGGAATGGTGAACGGGAGAAGAGTTTGGGGCAGAAGAAGATATCAGATGATAGACGACATTAAGATATATGGATAATATGCGGAGACTAAGAGGAAAGCAGGAAATAGGAATGATTGAAGAATGCTGGGTTTGCAGTGAACGACCTGTCCTGGGCAGAACACGTATGTATGTATGTATGTATGTAAACTTCGATAATTAATTGTTTTAAAGAGACAACCTAAAAAGTCACCTCACCTTTCACAACTTCCTCAAGTTTGGCGTCACTGTCGGAAATGCAAAGCTCCTCTTTGGGACTGAGGATCTTAGCGACTGAGGGGCTCAAGAGATGAAAGACGACGTGCTTATTTTGGCGTTTGAAGTCTTGTATGAGTGACTGGATGCCCTGCGCCGCCGTGAAGTCGGCTCTGGTTACATGGCGGCAGTTGAGCACCACAACATTCACGTTCTCTACACCCGCTTTCGACACTGCCTCGCGCAGGAAGTCTACTGCGGGGAATAGCAGCCCGGCATTCGGAGTTACCAGCACGTACTCGGGACCCCCCGAACACTGTACAGTAAACAACAATATTTAAAGCGTACAGAAGTTGTGTATATAGCTTGTGATTGAAGATAGTCCTTTGTTGGGTTTGTTCTCTATCCCCTTTTTACTGCTAAGGTAAAATATTTTACTTTCCTCACTTTAGTTGCGTTTACACGGTGCCAGTTACTGGCTAGCCAATTTGGTAGTAGCAGGGTATCCAACTGGCCAGCAGCTACTGGACAGACAGTTGGATTTAGAGTTAGTGTATTGTCTCCTCGGACACAGCTATTGGCTAGATTGTAGACTAGCTCAACTGACCTTGATCTGTTGTCCATCGTTTGCTATATTCAGGAGTAAATACAGTCCGTAAATTTTCAGAGTTCTATACATAATAAAAACTTCTCACTCCATCTCCCCGACTTAAACACAATTCACAAGAACGACAAAGATTTCCTGCAGGTGTCTACTGCCTACCAGCAATTGGGCGCTGTGCTATACACTGTTTAAACGGTGACATCAACTGGAATGTGAGGTGGTGGGGGAACGCCAGTGGGCAGTGAAAACAAAATTGTTCAACATGCGAATCTAGCGTTCAAGTAAAGCTTCTTGTAAAGCAGACTTGAATTATTAAAAAATGTTTAAATTCATTGACATTGCCAGCTGCTGTCCATCTGACCTGTCAAGCTATTAGCTGATGTGTTTGCGCAGGAACATTAGCTGGAATCCAGTTACTGGACACCCAACTGAACCGTCAACTGGCACTGTGTAAAGGAGCATTAAATCTACACTCAATTCTCGTGTTAATAAGCATTTTATGTCCGTAGACTTATAATGAACAAAATGAAACAAAAAATGTAATACAAATCTTTGAATAATGTTCCTTTTTAAAGAAGAGGCTTTTCACAAGTTCACCACTTTGAAAGCTTAAGGTTTTGAGTAAATAATCATCTCATCATTTAGGCTACATTTTTTCGTTAACACTATAATTTAAATATATGCACACTTGCCTGCTTTTTGTCGACCGTAACTCCGGGTCTGGCGTTGAAATATAAAAGGAAGGCGATATCTACAGCCACCCCGATCACAATACCTAATTCCACACCGAGACCTAAGCAAGCAATGAGAGTGACGAATCCAGGCACCAGGTCCCTTTCTGAAAAGTATTAAAATCGTATTCATTATATACAGAATAGTACCAAAACGTGAAAGGACATTCAACGGAAACGATTTCTAGTAAAATTGAGAATTTTTGTAGATAAATTTTAGTCAATACAATGTTTGGTGCATCCACATTTACATAGCATGAAAGTGAAACGCACCAAGGCGAAATTAATTAAAAATAAATACATTCGAAACCTTTAAAAAACTTTATCGGCAAAAACTAAGTTAAATTAAAATATATTAAATGCTGATAGCGTCATGGTATTTAAGCAAGTTGAGTCCAAGGATTCACCAAGGGAATTGGCCGATATTCGCAGTACACTTGGGGAAAATCCAAAAAAAATCCAACAGGGGACTCGAACTCTCACCTGAGCATCGCCCCACCTAGTGATTAACCATACGAGTAAGTAAGCTTGCCATTTGTGATCGTATAGCACCTTGAAAGAAGATAACCGTGATAATATCAAAGATTAATATTACAGAGGATGAATATTGTTGGCCGAATAGTTACCAGAGCGTCAATTTAACGCCAAAGTTCCGAATTAAGTCTCTGTGTCCAAGTGAAATCTATTGTAGGGACAGACGATTTTAGACAAGTTGCCTCTGATTATTTGTTTCCTCTGCCATATTTCTGACCATCATCTATTAAGAAAAGTCAAACTACCTATATTGTCACTGTGATGTGCTGATGGTCGATGGTAGGCATAACAATTCTATACATGAATGATATTCAATACATAATTTTGTTGAATGAATTTGAAGTATGTAATAACTAACAATGTTGCAGAGGATATTAGATAGGCCTACAGTATTAATAACTGAACAAACCAGTGTTAGGTAACGAAAATAGTAATGCTATTTTTATTTTATTTAATTTCTGCATATGTAACTACACCACTATATTATTCTTTATTATTATTATTATTATTATTATTATTATTATTATTATTATTATTATTATTATTATTACTAGGCCTATTATTATCGTTACTGTAGTCGCGTCGCTGTTATTTCCGGTGTGGCTCCTCCTCCTCCTTGCTTACGTCCTAGGAAGTGTAGGCTCTATAAAGACTAGGTATGTATAATCGTTCGCCATTTTAGTTCTTTCGTTGCCGGTTGCGGTTAGCAGACGACACTATTTGCCGCACTGATAAACATTATCACGTCATGGTTCCTGTGATAGTCTAAGGAAAGAAAGATTAAAATGGAACCTTGTATTTCTCAAATAACGTGAGAATTATGGAAAAATTTAATAGGAGCGAAAATAATGAATATTACAAATTTTCTGTGTGTTAAAGGTAGATACATGAGAAATACAATCCATTTCGATAAAACAAACATATTTCCACCAAAAATGTCCAAAACCTTGACTCTCTCAGCCCACGATTTTGTGAACACTGAAAGCAGCACGAGAATGTCTATAATAAGCAACAATCCGTCCTTTCTCCTTTAACAGACAAAAATTGATACTTCAGTTCTCCGCGAAGCAAAATCGCTCCTGTTTAACTCGCCGTAACTCGCAAATCAGTAAAGATTTTGAGTAGCAGCCACTTTTAAAAGTAATATACAGTCTTTCTAAACATTTTTCTCGCTTTAACCTCCATCTAACGTGAAAAATAAAACAATTTGTCGCTTATCAATTTTTGAGGGTGTCGATTTTTTGCTCACTTTCCAAAAAAGATTTTGATTCCGAATTTTTTCTTATGCTTTCCTTAGAGATTTATCCATGAATCCTAAAAGTTACAGCGCGATTGATTGACTCATAGGAGCTATGACATGATAATGTTTAAGGGTGCGGTAGAGATAGTTTTCGTCTGCTTGCTGCGAATACAACAAAAGAACCAAAATGGCGGACGATTATACTCACTATTTACAGTCTTAGTAAGTGCACAACGTCATCAGCAGCGAATGACAAGACGCAGACGTTTAAATGTATCCGACATGTAACGTGATTGGCTGCCGGAAATAAGAGCGACGCGACTATAGATTTCCACAAGGCAGTTATCCCAGTGTAAACGAAGTATTTCTTCAATTGTCATTCATTCCCAGAAACTATCACACAACTTTGTAGGTGGAGAGAGCGTTAAATTCTACGTCGATGTAGATGTTTCGTAGCAGCTCGAGTTCCTCCAAACCAGTGGTTCCCAAACTTTTTGAAGGGACTATCCACTTTTGAGCGAGACATTTCTTTGCGACTCCCCCCCCCCCCCACTACCTTATCGGTACTTATACGTATCTCCATCCCCTAAAAAACAACGATAATTTTACTCAAAACCAGTGGGTACCATCCAATTTCTAATGTAGCAGTATCTGCAACCTGCAAGATGAGAACTAGGATTATGCAAACCAATTTTGGAATTCACTTGCGTAGCTACTGAAACATTTTTATTTTTATGTTCAACGTTGTTTATGTTTCTATATAAAACATAAATTAGTTTTATTAAGGCTTTTTTTTTTGTAAATCATCTCGCGCCCCCCCCCCCCTTCCAGCTCTTTACACGACATCCTGGGGAGTCGCGATCCCCACTTTGGGAACCACTGCGTATAGGTACAATACAACACTGAGCATGACAAGCACTTGTGATCGAATTTGCTACTTCTATAGCCAAAAAAATAAAGATTTGAAGACAGAAAACATTTATATTCGTGACAGAAGACAATGATGCGACTTAACGATTTGGGTTTTATACTTACTGTTGGATTTCCACATGAGCTTCACCATGCTAACTTCCACCATGAATAGCACAGCGCAGATGATCACAGCAGATAGGGTCGCCTTGGGTATGAAGTAAAAATAGGGCGTAAGCAGACTCAATGCCAATATGACCATTATAGCTGGAAGAATAATAAGCTCAATACAGTACATACTTAATGACATAGCAGAGCGATTTGTAAGTCAACGTGCTAATATTAGTATTAAAAGAAGTCAGTGGAAGCATAGAAACACCATCGAACAAATGTACTGTTATCAAAGTTTATGTTAATTTGGGACGGGAAGTCGGATCATAAACATTCATATGTAGATTCAAACAAACTTCCTAATTTTATTTATTTATTTATTTTTGTTTTAATCGGTTATTTAACTGTTCTAAATCAACTGCGAGGTTATCTAGCGTTTGTACAATTGGTGATATCAAGATGGTATTTTAGAGAGCTGAGGTCGAGGATTCGCCATGACATTACCTAATATACGCTTTAAAGTTGGGGAAAAAATCACAAACAGATATTCAACCTATGCGGGATTTGAACCCACGTTTGTAGCCTCGGATCACAAGTCTAAAATTTTCTTGTGGACTGCAGATAAAATAAATGGCTTCATAAAACATATGCTTTCTTATTATACGTTTCTTAACAAAGAAATTAGGTTTATGTTAGTATTATATTTTGTGCAAATATAATTCAACAGCAATACGTAAATTTGAGTACCTATTGTATGGATAGCATGGATTACAGGAAGGGCACAAACAGCCATAGTAGCTGACGCGCCCTTTTTAAACCCCACTAACTAACTGGATTACAGATGAAGGGTAGGCGATTGTAACATGTAGGCCTATGTAGGCTCAAATATCGACGTAATAGTTTGAGAGAATTCCATTTTCTTTCGTACTCAAATCCTGTAAATTGTATTACCTAAAACGCAAATTCAGAAGTTATTGTTTGTTTTATTTTATACATTTTAAAAACTTAGATCTTCAAATTATAACATATTCGGTCGAAAAAAAAATGCCGTGAATCTAATATCAAATACAGGATTCCAATTACAACCTTTTTTTTCAATATTACATATTATAGTTGCACATTTCGAAGTTAATTCCCGATTTACCACGAAAATCGTCTGTAGCTGCATTTAGATTGGCAACAGGCCATGATTGTTTGGCCAAACACCTGCATAGAATTGGAATATATCAGTCCCCTAACTGCCCATTGTGCAACTCAAACCAAGAAATGGATTCGGAACACCTCAAAATCTGTGCTTCAGTGGCTGGTCATGATAATATCTTTGAAAAATATTGGAGTGCAAGAGGTCAAATGAATTTATTGTCAAACGCCTGGCATTAGAAAACAACAACAACACATTTCGAAGTTTTTACTAAATTTTATATGTATATTTCACAATATAATAAACTTAAATATTCAGATTTAATAATCACATACCGTACCTGTATATAGACCACCGAATGGCGTCCGCACTCCGCTGGCATTGTTGACGGCGCTGCGTGTGAAGGAACCATTGATAGGCATGGAGCGCACGAAGGAACCCACAATGTTGCAGAAGCCGAGAGTTATCATCTCCTGGGTTGCGTCCAACATTGCACCACTAGCTGCAATCAGATTTTGAAAATACGTTTTTGATCGTACAGGCTACCAGGAAAATAAAAGATAATAAATAATATCGTTATTATTGTATGATGTTTAATGTATATAATAATAATAATAATAATAATAATAATAATAATAATAATAATAATAATAATAATAATAATACAAACGGGGGATCATACATGCACTATGAATTTCGATAAACAAATGTTTGAATAATATAACTCACAGAAAGATTTTGCAATGGCCACGTTGCCCAGGATAGCAATGATGGGGACAATGGCGATTCCGGATCCTAGGTGTTTAGCCATGTCAAAGAAGTCATGGGTTTGATTGCCATAGAATGTCGAGAACGGAGGGGGTCTGGCTATGGGCAGACCGGCTTCAATGTGACCTGAAATGTGAAGAGATAAGATTTTAATAAGTGCTGAATCTGGTGATAGAAAGAAAGGATGAATAAAGTGCCACCACTGTTCATAATTTAGCACTGTTTCCTACTTTAATTTTAATCGAATATTTATCAGCTAAGATATTATATTTAGCGTTAGTGAAATTGATAATTTGGAGATGGTAATTGGCGAGATGAGTCCAGGGATTCGCCAGAATTTATCTGATATTCCATCTACCTCGAAAAAAGCCAAACCAGGTCATTAGGTCAGATGGGATTCCAACCAACACCCGAGCGCAGTCTTGGAGCTCACTACCGTCTGAGCTACACCAGTGACTTTCGCAATGTTGATGTGGAAGTAAACATAACTGAACTTGAAACAAGACAAGTAAGGAAGAGATACTCATACGAATAAATAAGTTTGGAAAACAGTAATATAGTCATTTACTGTAACAATTAAATTTAGTCCATCAAACTGTAAGAATGTTTCTTTTACTCCATGTAGCTATATCTTTAATAGTATGTATATGTTTTGTACTTATGAAAGAGCTGTATCAGTGTCAAGTATAGATGACTCTGTTTTTAATTATCGCATATTGTAAATTAAAGTATATTTTCTTTTTCTTTACTTCTAATCGAAAGAGGTTTTCCTGTAACGTTACATATTATATTGAAAGTACTGTAACAAATTTTGTTTTATATCATTTATTGACATTATTATTTGGAATTACAGTTTATTAGCCTTTGTGTTCATAATTATCTGTCAGAACTCAAGATAATAAAGATATCACTTATTATGAAATTCCGCAAATATTTTTGGATCATAACTTATTCTGCATCTACATCTATAGTATGTGACTTATGTAAAATATAATGTATAAATTTTAGATTCAGTTGGATATTTTTATTTTTACAGAAAAATTGCAGGTAGGCTATTTGTATATAATTGTTTTAGCTTTAAATCTGTTATGTTTAGTGTTTCTTATTATCAGGTGCCAGTTTTGGAAGGTGTATGGTTCTAAAATATAAAAGAGTTCCACACAAAGTTGTACGAAATGCGATACATTATCCCATTTAACGTTAAATTTACAGTAAATAGCTGAAAAATTTAGAATAAGAATTTGTAGCTAAACGTTGAGATTTAATAAACAGAATTATCGCACTAAATTTTTCAGAGTTAAAATTTTTCATGATCACAATAAAAATATTACGTACATCTACCTCTTTGTCATTACTACCACAGTTTGGATAGATGCACCTTGAAATTAACATGAGACGTTAGGATATGCATAGGAGTAAATTTAAGGATAGTTGTTTGACCATTACATTTTTTTATTTTATTTTATTTTATTGAATCGACATTCGAAATTACTATTTCGTTGAAAATAAAGTTTCTGGAGAGTCTAATTGGAAGTTCATGACGGTAACAGATGGTGTTCTAGCAAATCTTGTAGGATTCTCTTGTTTCTTTACATTTGAAAACATGACTGCTTCAAACATATACATACACTGGTGACATTAAAGTTTATTCACTTATTTGAGGTGAATAAAAATAAAGATGAAAGTATTACAAGAAAATTTATAACATAAAAGTCTCAGATTTTTTTTCCTTGCAAAGACTGCCTCCTAAGTCTCAATATTTGTGAACTAAGGAGTTAGAAGTAAATTCTTATGAGTACCTGTAAGTTTAAACGGAGCTTTTCCATTGTTTTCAAAGCCATATGCCATAGCAGCACAGATCACCACGACCATCGCATTGCGGCCGGTAGCAATGAAGAAGCAGAGTTTACTGATTGCTTTCTGCTTGCTCGTTTCCATTCCTTCCTCTCCTAGCTTTACATCCTTCAATTTCTGCAAGAAATACGACATTCATACTTGTTGCATTGTGAGTATACATAATGTATTCGTTTGTTTATTTATTTATTGCTACAACATAGTCTCAAACCACTATCGTGATTTCATATCCACTTAGATTGAGGTCCCCGGAGTGTCCCCGAATTTAATAATTTGTCCCCAGATATTTCCGGATTTTCAGTGTCAATTATTATAATTTTATTGAAATGCTGTTGAATATCTCAGTGACTGGTGTATTCATTCATAACATAAGCTGTATGTGGGATATATGTGAGAAAAAGTTGAAGAAACAGTCCATCAATTATCTTCAAATGTAGATGTACTTCATCTGGATGAAATAATTTATTTCATGAAATTTATTGCTTGAAGAAACACGCGCCTTCAGAGAAAATAGGAAAGTGGAATGAAGAAAATGCTGATCTTTACTCAAAATGAAGTGACAATTTTAAAATTGTCTCTAAGAAAATGATTTTCTATGAACAACTCCAGAAGTTGATTGAAATATCTCCATGTCTTCCTGGAAGTAATGCTTCAGTGAAGAGAATTTTTTCTTCAATGAATATGTTGTGGAGATTCCAAAAATCAGAATGAGTTTAGAAACTGTTTGAGCCATGCTTCCTATCTTATCCAACTTCAACATGACCTGTCAAGAATTTACTGAAAAATTTGGGGATCCAGAGAAGACCTACTTAAAAAATTCACTATTCTGAAAAATACCGACAGTTAAGTAGAATTAATATTTTAATGTGTAAACAGAATGAGTATTTTAATTCTTTAATGCGTGTAGAAACAATGTACGTGAATGACAAACTAACAGAAATGTTAAAAGTAGTTTTTTCATATATCGATATCTGTCCCGGAAAATTGTGAAAAAAAAATCTTGTAACCTTTTAGATCGTATATGCATGTTCGCTGTTAATGTCATATCATATGTTGTAGTTGGAGGATTTGCGTCGTGTCGATTCCATGTCACGGGAGTCCCACCATTTGTCTGTACAATGTCAAGTTGAGAAAACCCAGTAGTACTTAAAATTATGAATACATTGGACACTTTCGAAGAAGAATATGTATACTTTTTTCTTCGAATAATTGCAATGCAATTCTAAAATCTGACTTCAATGAGACTAGAATATGTTGATGTATGAATATTGAGAACTTTGTTCAAAGTACTCTAAAATAATCACATAAAATTTAAGTGAATGTTAAGTGTCTTTTGATCTTTGAACACATAATCTTACTTGCAACTAAGTCTAGTTACCTATTACCTACAGTAATGTATGAGGAGCAAACTTTCAAAACCTCACATGTCCATTTCCAGAAAATACACTTCAGATGCCAAAAACTTACATCTCTGCAATGAACAAAATATATTAAAGATTATTTTTTTGCTATAGATTCTTATCAAATTACACTATAGAAAAAAAATGTTGTTGTTGTTGTTATGTTGTTTTCTAATGCCAGGCGTTTGGCAATAAAGTCATTTGACCTCTTGCACTCCAATATTTTTCAAAGATATTATCGTGACCAGCCACTGAAGCACAGATTTTGAGGTGTTCCGAATCCATTTCTTGGTTTGAGTTGCACAATGGGCAGTTAGGGGACTGATATATTCCAATTCTATGCAGGTGTTTGGCCAAACAATCATGGCCTGTTGCCAATCTAAATGCAGCTACAGGCGATTTTCGTGGTAAATCGGGAATTAACTAATTCCCTCTTTACCCTTTCCTATCCAGTCCTCTGACTGAACCCTTACTTTCTTCGACCCCGACAGCATTAGAGCATTCGAGGCCTAGGGGTTCATTTCCCTTTCCTTCCTCCTCTTCCTACTTTTCTGTTCCTAGTGCTGACCTGCTATGACACTAAAATCGTCCTCCAGTGGCTTAAGGAGGGAAAGCTGGTGATCAACAAGATCTCCCAGCTAGGTCCAATGGACCCGTCGACCAACAGCAGGTGTGGTCCTCCAGACATTCTGGGGATTGTGTGTGAATGAAGTAGCCACCAAAACGTTAAAATATGGTGTTCACTTAAATCGGCTACAACTTGCCATTTAACTCCAATATGAAATGAGTACCATTAAGGTAAAATTATCCGGAGGTAAAATAGTCCCCCAATCGGATCTCCGGGCGGGGATTACTTTAATGATACAGAATCAACTAAACATCTTACAATGGAATGCTGGCGGTATAACATCAGCCAAGAACACTGAACTAGCCAATATAGGGGAGAGTTGCCTTATTTGTACCATTTTACACATTTTATTTTTTCTAATTTTTACTGACAAATGTTGAATCATTTCAATATCGACATCTTAATTCCTGGTATGTTGGGAGGATTTTCCTAAAAATAAAAGTTTACTTCAAGTTAACACAGAGTCATGACGTTCAGTTTCCCAAATGTCTGCAATGAGTACAAATTAGGCAACTGGTTTCCTAAATTTTACCATTGGGTTCCTAAATTGTACCACATATAACAGGGCATCAAAGTTCTTGCTGTGGATGGTGTGCCCATCAAGCAACAGCAATACTGGCCTTTATTTGGTAGGATGGACGGAGGAAATGAATTGTTGCATTCATTTGAAGAACAATTCAGATTTGATGTAGCCAGTTTCTGAAACTGTAATAATAATGACCAGTGGAGCACCAACAGACAGATCATAATCATGGGAGGAATATATTGACCAGATGCACTGGCACATAGTTGTATTCACTCCTTTTTCTCCGCTCGATATCACACCCACTTCTTTCTTGCCTTTTCTAGCTACGATTTTCTGTGTCTTCTTCTGTACTGTGGGGAAGCCACTTTCGTCCACATTGAAAATTCTCGTGGATTCCAATTTGTATCTTTAACTAATGTTTTCCAGCAGATCGAAGAATTCATAGACACGATCTTTGTTGAACCCTTTCGCTCGAGCCATGGATGTTGCCTCTGTCTGCTTACACTATTTGGGATGTCTCGTCAGATAGGCTGCGCATAATACCATTTCTTCAATGCTTGGTCCTTTTCACGATTGAAATTAAGTGGCAGTCCATTTCTCTGAGCTATATGAAAAGCAAGTTTCTTAACATCTGTTGGAGTTAATCCAAATATCATTTATTCAAACTTTAGAATGTGATTTTGATGTGATTCAATTTTTGCCGAAAATACTGTGGTTCTTCCAAACGATTTCACAACTCCATTAGCAATTACGTTTTTGTATTTCGCATGTTTTAGTATTGTAGGCTTAGGCACATTGTACATTCGGACATATTCATTTATTCCATGATCGCCATTCATATATGCAGCAACAGCAAGTTTTTGCCATTCTGGAATTAATGTAAAATGCAATTATAATTTGTTACAAAGAAAGAAACTTAAAAACGCCAGAACATGAAATGTCGAAATTATTCGATTAAACTCTAAATGCATAATTTATTGTGTTTATGCTATTTTTGTCACAGTAATTTTTATTATTTGTAATGAACGTCTGACATGATTATTTTAAATTCAGAATTGAATGTGTTTTATTTCCTAAAAATAAAAACTACCGTATTATATTCATAGTGAAATGATTAGAAGTTAATAAATTATAATTGCTGATTTAAATTAGATATGTTTTTCTTCAAACGTCACTATAATTTCAACCATATAACGAAAGTTCCCTATATTGTACCGGTACATTATAGGAAACTGAAGCCGGTACAAAATACGCAACCTCACCATATTTTCTTTGTTAAATTCTTGCTGCTTAACGGTTTCTAACAGAAGTCTGCAACTTAATGACAATTACAATATATAAATGTAGTTTTAAATAATATATAGCGTTGTGGACTTCCACTTTCCTTTCGCAAGTAATTGTTGTAGCCAGGTAGCGCAAAAACTAGATTGAAACTACCTAAAACAAGTTTTTTCACTTCACGTCTGCACAACACAACCCACAGGCTCCGTCTCTCATAAAATGGAATATTTGTAGATGTAGTTCACAATGTTTGACGTAGATGACAACACTTATCAAGGAACTAATTTTCAAGACGGTGGTACAATTTAGGCAACGGTACAAATTACGCAACTCTCCCCTACTCTCAGATAATAATATAGAAAAAAATTCGTTTATTACATAGACACATATTTGTAGCATTTTCTGAAACGTGACATGTCAGATTTTGAAAGTTTGCCCTCATCTAATGCTGTCGAATATTTTGTCTTAAAAGTGTCAAATTTCGACAACATTAAGATCGAAGCTGCACACTTTGTGTAATGGAAAGACAGCTGAATTCTGAATTACAAAATTTCCCAACACTGAAGTTATTTGAATTTTATATAGGGGCCATAATCAAACGGAAATAGACAGTGAATTGATTTATAAAATTAATTTAAAAGCATTAAAACGCCTGAAAGAAGTGTTGGGTTATAAATTGAAATTATACCTCGATTGCAAATTAAATAAATTATTACGATCATTTTCGAACTTTGGACTGTAGAACAACTCTCATAATAAACAAAATATTTAAGAATTTATACGAGAAGGTAAGAAATATGAAATCCTAGAGGGAGAAATAGGAAGGTATTTTGCACGACTTCAGCACATTAATATTGCAAGCAGAAGCAGAAAATACTCGTAATAAGATATCTGCTTGCAGTACAGTAAATGACCTCGTTCATATTTCACGAGTTCATTAGTATCTGGTAGTGGAGTTGTAAGTAGTAGTTCATTTGTTCAGAATTGCACGTTAATTAATGTAAATATCTAATTAAAAATTTAGAAAGAAAATTATAAATGTATGTTAAATAAGTAATATTAACACAATTGAAATATCTGAAATATCATATTGGAAATTATGTTACTTGATAGATAAATGCAGTATGTAGGATTACCTCTATATTATAAAATAAAATAATAATATACCGTATCCAATTATACTATATAAATTAATCAAGACACTTTAATAAGCATTTCAAACATTTTGAGTTCATTAACCATCTTTTGTGAAAGTAAATTAAAACATGAATGCAACTTCTGCATTGTACTTAGCTATCAGAATAAGATGTAATATTTATCACACAAGTATACTTGCGAAGTGTGCTGCAATACATTAAAAGCAGGTTATAGGAATATTGTTGACATAATACTAACAGGATGTAAAAGGAAATAATTTAAGTAGTGTATTAAGTTTAATCACCCTGAGACAGAGAAGAATGATGATGCAGCATACACCCAGAACTGTGTCCCACAGCTCTGTTTCCCCAATATGCTCACATAATTTTTTCCAGGATTCTACGAATCCTTCAGACTTGTAACTGAGGCCAAACAGTCCTTTGACTTGGGAGCTCGCGATGATAATGGCTGATGCCGATGTGAATCCAGCGACGACCGGAACGGATACAAACTCCACCAGGAAACCTGTACGTTCAAAGAAAACTTCAGGTCAGTTAATTTCAATATTTGTAACAGAATTTAAAACTTATAACATTAGTTCGAATTAGAAATTGAGTAGGTACAAGTCAAGAAATACTATAGCAAGAGTATATGAAGGAACAGAAATTGAAGCATGTGGGATAATGTTATATAAAAAGTAGAAAGAGACACAACATCCAATTTCTATGCAATACTAAAATACATGAATAATGATGTTAAAGAAAATATACATTTGAATATTATAGAAATTGTTGTTGGACTTCTTCCATAAGTAATGATACGATAATAATCACAAGTAATGAAATAAACCTACAACAACTCACAACGAGGCAGGGGTAAGGTAAAATAGATTCGTTATTTTAGATTTCATACTAAATTTCTCGTCATGTAACTTATTCTGTGCTATCTTGACATCGTTAGTTGCATGAAGTTCGTCCGATTAGCTACACATTACACTAATCAGACTTGAGATGTAGGCCTGTCCATAGCTGGGCAAAGAAGAATTCGTGAATCCCAGTGATTCCTGACCTTCAAGCGGTGTAGGTATACTGTCCGCAGAACATACCTCCCTCCCTTGGTACCATTACTCAGTTTACGTGTGTACAAGCAAGCGACAGCAGTGGTTGAGCACTTTTCCACTTCCAAAACACGGAGATTTCCGATGGAATGGGAGGAAGAGTTCTTCTGTTGTAAAAAAGATGACGAAAATGTAAAATGTCTAATTTGTAATAAGGTGTTAAGTGACTTTCTTCGAGCCAACATTAAACGGCAATATGACACATATCATACATCATATGAACGCTGCTAAATCGAAAGCAAGAACCTCTCTTTCAAATCATAATCTTTCGGCACAGCTGCGTATAGCTGTTACACACATTGCTCCACATTTTGAACGTAGGCTATAGCCAAGGTTCAGATCAAGACGAATAATTTTTCTACTTCTGTTTTGTGTTATTTATGTTTGAGCAAGGGAAAATTCAAATATCAATTCAATAAACCACAGTCAACTTCTGATTGTATGTAATAAATGATAGTTTGCTAGTGTGCAATGTTATATTGCCTATATTGATTACTTCGAATGAATTGTATCTTTTTTTCTGTACCTTATATGTTATCGATCTCCGATTACACCGTATGGTTTGGAGAGACGGGTTACCAGCGTTATAAGCAGAGTCCGGATTTTTTTGTAATATTGATCCTAAAAATACGTACACCTGTCAAAAAAAAAAGTGGCCGCACTCGTGAACAGCGAATATTTTCTAAGTCCACTTCGGATAACGGTGATGTTACATGATGCATGCGCTCATCGAAGCAGTTTCGGAACTAAGATGTTTAAGCAGGAGCCATTCACAAATGAATCTCGTAGAGCAGCGATAGTATGTTCGCTTAATAATTCGAAGGTTGTGAGTTCGAGCCTTGTTAAGGTTTTCATTATGTTTTGTTATCGTTCTTTAGCGATATAAATAATATTGAAATTGAATATTGAAATTTAAATTCTGTTATCGTTATTTTGTGACATAAATAATATCCAATTATCATTTATATTCTGTTATGGTTCTTTATTGTTATAAATAATATTTAGGTTATCATTTATATTCTGTTATCGTTCTTTAGCGATATAAATAATATAAATTTAATGTTAAAGTTAAAGTAATACAGTTGCATAATACTGGTGTTGATTTTTTCTTCTTATATTATTACATTACCTATACTATCCTGTAACACAATAAAATTAAAAAGGAGTGCCGAGGTTTTGAGCCTGAAACGTTGACATCTAAATTCCGACGTTCTTCCGACTGAGCTAAGGGGGCACAAGTAAAGAAGCATATGCCGAAAAATTGGCCCAATCCCCCTCCAAAACGTCTTGATGATTTGTGGAAGCTCGTCCAAGATGACTGGGATTCCGTGGCTGACTACTGAAAAGACTAGTCGATTCCATTCCCACTCGACTACAAGATGTGATCGAGATGGGAGGAAGCTGGACTAAATATTGAATAGTGGCTTTTTGATTTGTTTTTTGAACTTTTAATTGTTTGAATTTTCTAAGGCAGACGCCAGTAAGTTTGTTTCGTTTATACCACGAAATATATTTTTGTTGAGAATATAACCTTTCTTTCCTTCCATTTACAGCCATAATATCATAATAAATAATGATAAAGTCATGGCATAATACATTCATGAACCTGATGTTAATTACTAAAACAGTCATAAAAGAGATAGGGGCAATTATATTTTCGCTCTCTCTTAAAAAGAAACATATAAAGCACTAGATTGTGTTTAAACGCACAACCTCACGAATACCAGACTGAAACACTACCATTACGCTACAACAATAACACAAAAAACATTTTAATTACAACTGTAGATATCAGGCAACGTAGTCCAACAACATGTAACATCGTCTGTCTCTTAATTGTAGCGGAGATACCCGAAGGGAACTTAGTTTCTAGAGAGCGGCCACTTTCTTTTGACAGCTGTACGTAAATATGTAGCTAAAAAGCTCAAAATATATAGTAAATATGTAATATTAAAATTGCATAACAATATAGATAATAAGAAAATTAATTTCATATAAATTAGACATATTTTATTATGTCACGATATAGTTTTTAATGTGAGTCTACAGTTCACCAAGACGTGTAGCACTAAGATATTTTTTCATATTTTAGTACTTAAGTTCCGTCGGCGCTTGGACATAATTTATGTCCTTATACGCTGAAAATGATATCTCGACATTTCTTGAGGTTATTGGTGCATATTTAAACAGACAGATGTGGCTGACAGCAATGTCTTCTGGAGGGTTGTGCGTTTCTCTGCTGAGGATCTGGCTAATAGTAAATAAACTGGCTAACCCCGATTTCTTTCAAGAACTGCTTCGAATTTTTTCACGACTTTGTTACCTCAGTTCTACAGACAGCACTGAGTTTATTTTTTGCGTCACAAATGATGGCCATCAATTCCATGAGTGAAAGTCCGATTGTTGAACAGACGGTGAAGTGACATAAGGGCGTTATGTAGCGAAACCTGTCAATCGCCTAGGTTTTTCCAGTGTTGAGGATAAAGTACAAAATGACAGGATTAGCAGGAAAATACCAGGTTATACCTGACTGCAGAAATCCGGTATCTCATTATGTAGTGAAAACTTGAGTTTAAAATAAAACTGTAAAAATATTTCTATAATTTTGTTTTAATTTATGCTGAAATATTAATAATTTTCTTTACAAGGTACTTAATTAAAATACATTTTCCTTTAACTATCTTAAAATATGTAGTATTAAGCGAAATATGTAAAAATATGTAGCATTAAAATTAAGTCTTAGTAGCCCAATTTGCCATCGTTTAGGGTTTTTAGACAGATACATACTAAGAAAAAATTATGTAATTACATAACAATCCGGACTCTAGTTATAGGACAATGACGCTATTACCGATACCTATATGTTCTCTAATTCATTATACTCTAGTGAAATCTGAATATATTTGCAACATTTACCGTTATAATCCGTAATTCAGTAGACTAATTTTTAAGTTCCTGCAGATAAAACAAATCCACATGGAAAGAATTATTTTTTTTTTTTTCAATGGCAGGATCAGGCTGTAAGACCTTCAGTATAAAGAACAATATTGTATCCGGGAAACGACGTATTTCAATTTGTGTAAACTCCATGAGTCCATGACCAATTACACAAGATCGTAGCGTTGATTGTTTTAGAATAGATTTGAAAAGATTACATAGGCCTATTTAAAACAATTTTAAACTGCAGAGATAGTTCAGCGACTATGACTATCTCTGTAACAATGTAAACATGGCGAAATAAAGTTGGTAGCGTACTATAAAATATACCCTATTGCCTTTTGTGTCCACAACAAATACTGAAGAACCGATTTATTCTAGACCTCTATGATATATTGGCACCTTTTTGTGAAGAGAGAGTTGTAAAACTGATCATGCACTGCGACCTATAGTATATTGTGCAATGGTGATACTGAGCCAAACATATCTGCAAATTGTTACAGTAGTATTATTATTACTCTCAATATTACGTAAAATTTCTGGACATTTGTGGTGGTCAATAATTTAATTACAATGACATATCGAGATACGTGAAGGTCTTCTGACCGATGTGAAGATCTCTGAAGTTACATTACTTCTAACATAATTTTGGCCTTTGTTTTCATTTTATGAAAGGATTGAGTCTTTTGGATAGTTTCATTCTCATTATTATTATAAAGTATTCCAAAGCAGAGGAACTTCCTGATTATGTTGATACCATAACATAAAGTGATCATTAAAGATAAGACATTAAGCGCCTTGGCCTATCCGTTGCATTTTTAACCAGAAATGCTGGTGTTTGAACTATACTGTATGTGCACTTATCAATATAGAAACGGATATGTGTGTGTGTGTGTCCAATACCTATCAACTTCACTTTCGTGATTCGGGTTCCGCATACTGCGGATAGATGGCAGGACTGTGCTGACCCATTCTAAGTTGCACACCACTTCGGCGGGCCACACTGTGCATGATGTGTATCTGTGGAGAGTTATGTTGTGTACTAGGATGAGTGTATGCGCAAGTGTAATGTAGAGAATGGGTGAGGATGATGATGAAGATGTGGGAGAGAGAATGGAAAACCCG